>NC_088228.1:42881313-43248813 GCF_036934945.1 Oncorhynchus masou masou
ATCTCACCATCCAACTCTGCACTCACGCACGCTGGTTTGGTGCTTGTTCACTGGGCTAGTTACCAAAAGAATACAATTACAATATACAATATAATATCTTTAACAATGTACCTGATAGGAACGGCACAAAATTGCACGTCATGCAATGCACATCTCACCATCCAACTCTGCACTCACGCACTGTACAAAATATATGAACCCCCCCCACCAGACACAGTAAGTTGCTAGCTACTACTGGCGGGAATTCTTTACAACAAAATGCACAACAAATATTCTCCAAAAACCGCTGCATCTTATGTGTGATGTTCGAATAACATTTACAAACAATTTGATATAAATTGTACATTTAAATCCTCACTTGAGAGTATAAGAATCACTTTTGATGTACAGTGCTTGGCAACCAACAACTTACCACTGGTTTGGTGCTTGTTCACTGGGACGATTCTAACTGGAACATCCCCCCTTTGTATGCAAGCCACGCAAACCAGCCAATAAGATGCCATGTTGAGTAGGTGAAGGCAAGACAAACTCAAACCAAAAACCCATTGGCTTAACAATAAAGTGGCAAGGGGAATCACCAATATAACCCTGTTACACAGGCAAACCCTAGGAATAGACAGTGGCTGATTATTTTTCACAGCTTATTATACCTATTCTAGCCCAATAATGTACATAAAACGTACATAAACACACACACAAGCTACACACGCACGCCACACACACACACACACACGCACACAAACACACACACACAAACAAACATAAAAAAAATCACATGGGAATATCAAGGTTGGATTAATGTTGACATTATTTTGCCGGGAGAAAAACAAAGCCATGAATGCATGACCTCGATCCACAGTGAGTGTGCTGCCACAATAGCTGCATTCGTTCACTTGATCTATGTGTTGTTGTGAGCACAGGAGGCCCGGGGCAGAATTGTCCACTGAGGCTGAATATGTGTATGATACAAACAGCTGAACAGCTAACCCACTTGGCTAACCTGGTCTCAGAGCAAACCATATTATATTCTACAAAAAAATGTGCCACAAAAATCTAAATGCAACATGCAACATTTTCAAAGATTTGACTAAGACACAGTTCATAGAAGACATTCAGTCAATTTAATTAAATTCATTAGGTCCTAATCTATGGATTACACATGACTGGGCAGGGGCAACAGCCATGGGTGAGCCTGGGAGGGCATAGGCCCACCCACTTGGAAGCCAGGTCCACCCCTCATCAGATGATCCTGGTCCTGGACTGGTGTGGTTACACGTGGTCTGCGGTTGTGAGGCCGGTTGGATGTACTGCCAACTTCTCTGAAACTAAGTTTGAGGTGGCTTATGGTAGAGAAATGAACATTCAATTTTCCGATAACATTTCTGTTATTTCTGCAGTCAGCCTGCCAATTGCACGGTCCCTCACAAACCTGAGACATCTTTGGCATTGTGTTGCGTGACAAAACGGCACATTTTAGAGTGGCTGATAATGCTGTGCACTTGTGTAGTGATCATGCTAGTCATCTTCTTGATATGCCACATTGACCTACCAATGTAATAGCAGTTGTACAATATAATATGATTTCTGGGATGTATAGTATCCTATGTCTTGATCGCATATTTGACCTGTTTAGTATGGTATATGGGTCATTCTTGGTCTGCGGTAATCATATATATATATATATATATATATATATATATATATTTGTTTTTACTAGAATAAATGCATTTTCTGAACACCCCACAACATTAACTACATATTAAACCTTAAAGAAGACATATTTTCCACCTCAGGCATTAAATGATTTATTATTATTTATTGTTGTCCATTTTGGTCTGATATGGAGACCATTTATCTTCAACCACGTCACAGACAACATAGAAGTCTGAATAGGATTATAACAGATACTTGTTATAAATTCAACATTTCCCTAATGCTCATGTGTCCCTCAAACCAATTCAATTATTATACAGTTTTTTAAAATGTAAAATCTCCGAATTTTGCTATATTAAACCCTGAAATAGACATTTCGTGTCAGCGGGCTCATAATTTAAATGAAAAAATGGTTTCAATTCAGAATTTTAACATAAATCTAATCCTCTCGGGATTGTTCTTAACAATTCAGACTGAGCTCAGAACACTAAAGTCATACTTATTAATCTTTAAAAAAGATCAGCGTGTCATCAAGCAGTAGGAACATTTTCCATTTAGAACGCGAGAACAGCTGTAACTACAGCACAAGGGCATTTAGAATGCTAGAACAGCTGTAACTACAGCACAAGGGAAATTTGGAATGCTAGAACAGCTGTAACTACAGCACAAGGGCATTTAGAATGCTAGAACAGCTGTAACTACAGCACAAGGGCATTTAGAATGCTAGAACAGCTGTAACTACAGCACAAGGGCATTTAGAATGCTAGAACAGCTGTAACTACAGCACAAGGGCATTTAGAACGCGAGAACAGCTGTAACTACAGCACAAGTGCATTTAGAATGCTAGAACAGCTGTAACTACAGCACAAGGGCATTTAGAATGATAGAACAGCTGTAACTACAGCACAAGTGCATTTAGAATGCTAGAACAGCTGTAACTACAGCACAAGGGCATTTAGAATGATAGAACAGCTGTAACTACAGCACAAGTGCATTTAGAATGCTAGAACAGCTGTAACTACAGCACAAGTGCATTTAGAATGCTAGAACAGCTGTAACTACAGCACAAGGGCATTTAGAATGCTAGAACTGTTATGTACTTGAGTGAAGACCCAAAAGCGGTTTTAACAGAAAACAGAGTTCTTTAATAAAAAACAGGAATGGCATAAATCCTCTTCCAACGTAGTCAATGGAACAAAAGAACGTAGTATAATGCAGGATGCACCTGCCAGGCAGACTCCGACAGGATAGGACAAGGTGGAAGCAAACGGGACGACAGCTTGCTTCTAGTATCAAAAACACAAACAAGAATCAGACACTGAAAGTAGCAGGAACAGAGAGAGAAATAGAGACCCAATCAGAGGGGGAAGAGAGAACAGGTGGGGAAAGAGTGAATGAGCTAGTTAGGGGAAATGTAGAACAGCTGAAGAATGAGAGACAGAGAAGGTAACCCAAAAAGACCAGCAGAGAGAGACAGAGTGAAGAGAAAGGACAGGAACAGACATAAGACATGACAAGAACAGCTGTAACTACAGCACAAGGGCATTTAGAATGATAGAACAGCTGTAACTACAGCACAAGGGCATTTAGAATGATAGAACAGCTGTAACTACAGCACAAGGGCATTTAGAATGATAGAACAGCTGTAACTACAGCACAAGTGCATTTAGAATGATAGAACAGCTGTAACTACAGCACAAGTGCATTTAGAATGCTAGAACAGCTGTAACTACAGCACAAGGGCATTTAGAATGATAGAACAGCTGTAACTACAGCACAAGTGCATTTAGAATGCTAGAACAGCTGTAACTACAGCACAAGGGCATTTAGAATGATAGAACAGCTGTAACTACAGCACAAGTGCATTTAGAATGCTAGAACAGCTGTAACTACAGCACAAGGGCATTTAGAATGCTAGAACAGCTGTAACTACAGCACAAGGGCATTTAGAATGCTAGAACAGCTGTAACTACAGCACAAGGGCATTTAGAATGCTAGAACAGCTGTAACTACAGCACAAGGGCATTTAGAATGCTAGAACAGCTGTAACTACAGCACAAGGGCATTTAGAACGCGAGAACAGCTGTAACTATAGCACAAGGGCATTTAGAATGCTAGAACAGCTGTAACTACAGCACAAGGGCATTTAGAATGCTAGAACAGCTGTAACTACAGCACAAGGGCATTTAGAATGATAGAACAGCTGTAACTACAGCACAAGGGCATTTAGAATGCTAGAACAGCTGTAACTACAGCACAAGGGCATTTAGAATGCTAGAACAGCTGTAACTACAGCACAAGGGCATTTAGAATGCTAGAACAGCTGTATCTACAGCACAAGGGCATTTAGAATGCTAGAACAGCTGTAACTACAGCACAAGGGCATTTGGAATGATAGAACAGCTGTAACTACAGCACACGGGCATTTAGAATGATAGAACAGCTGTAACTACAGCACAAGGGCATTTAGAATGCTAGAACAGCTGTAACTACAGCACAAGTGCATTTAGAATGCTAGAACAGCTGTAACTACAGCACAAGGGCATTTAGAATGCTAGAACAGCTGTAACTACAGCACAAGGGCATTTAGAATGATAGAACAGCTGTAACTACAGCACAAGGGCATTTAGAATGCTACAACAGCTGTAACTACAGCACAAGGGCATTTAGAATGCTAGAACAGCTGTAACTACAGCACAAGGGCATTTAGAATGCTAGAACAGCTGTAACTACAGCACAAGGGCATTTAGAATGCTAGAACAGCTGTAACTACAGCACAAGGGCATTTAGAATGCTAGAACAGCTGTAACTACAGCACAAGGGCATTTAGAATGCTAGAACAGCTGTAACTACAGCACAAGGGCATTTAGAATGCTAGAACAGCTGTAACTACAGCACAAGGGCATTTAGAACGCGAGAACAGCTGTAAATACAGCACAAGGGCATTTAGAATGCTAGAACAGCTGTAACTACAGCACAAGGGCATTTAGAATGCTAGAACAGCTGTAACTACAGCACAAGGGCATTTAGAATGCTAGAACAGCTGTAACTACAGCACAAGGGCATTTAGAATGATAGAACAGCTGTAACTACAGCACACGGGCATTTAGAATGATAGAACAGCTGTAACTACAGCACAAGGGCATTTAGAATGCTAGAACAGCTGTAACTACAGCACAAGTGCATTTAGAATGCTAGAACAGCTGTAACTACAGCACAAGGGCATTTAGAATGCTAGAACAGCTGTAACTACAGCACACGGGCATTTAGAATGCTAGAACAGCTGTAACTACAGCACAAGGGCATTTAGAATGCTAGAACAGCTGTAACTACAGCACACGGGCATTTAGAATGCTAGAACAGCTGTAACTACAGCACAAGGGCATTTAGAATGCTAGAACAGCTGTAACTACAGCACAAGGGCATTTAGAATGCTAGAACAGCTGTAACTACAGCACAAGGGCATTTAGAATGATAGAACAGCTGTAACTACAGCACAAGTGCATTTAGAATGCTAGAACAGCTGTAACTACAGCACAAGGGCATTTAGAATGCTAGAACAGCTGTAACTACAGCACAAGTGCATTTAGAATGCTAGAACAGCTGTAACTACAGCACAAGGGCATTTAGAATGCTAGAACAGCTGTAACTACAGCACAAGGGCATTTAGAATGCTAGAACAGCTGTAACTACAGCACAAGGGCATTTAGAATGCTAGAACAGCTGTAACTACAGCACAAGGGCATTTAGAATGATAGAACAGCTGTAACTACAGCACACGGGCATTTAGAATGCTAGAACAGCTGTAACTACAGCACAAGGGCATTTAGAATGCTAGAACAGCTGTAACTACAGCACACGGGCATTTAGAATGCTAGAACAGCTGTAACTACAGCACAAGGGCATTTAGAGTGCTAGAACAGCTATAACTACAGCACAAGTGCATTTAGAATGCTAGAACAGCTGTAACTACAGCACAAGGGCATTTAGAATGCTAGAACAGCTGTAACTACAGCACAAGGGCATTTAGAATGATAGAACAGCTGTAACTACAGCACAAGGGCATTTAGAATGCTAGAACAGCTGTAACTACAGCACACGGGCATTTAGAATGCTAGAACAGCTGTAACTACAGCACAAGTGCATTTAGAATGCTAGAACAGCTGTAACTACAGCACAAGGGCATTTAGAATGATAGAACAGCTGTAACTACAGCACAATGGCATTTAGAATGATAGAACAGCTGTAACTACAGCACAAGGGCATTTAGAATGCTAGAACAGCTGTAACTACAGCACAAGGGCATTTAGAATGATAGAACAGCTGTAACTACAGCACAAGGGCATTTAGAATGCTAGAACAGCTGTAACTACAGCACAAGGGCATTTAGAATGCTAGAACAGCTGTAACTACAGCACAAGGGCATTTAGAATGCTAGAACAGCTGTAACTACAGCACAAGGGCATTTAGAATGCTAGAACAGCTGTAACTACAGCACAAGGGCATTTAGAATGATAGAACAGCTGTAACTACAGCACAAGTGCATTTAGAATGCTAGAACAGCTGTAACTACAGCACAAGGGCATTTAGAATGCTAGAACAGCTGTAACTACAGCACAAGGGCATTTAGAATGATAGAACAGCTGTAACTACAGCACAAGGGCATTTAGAATGATAGAACAGCTGTAACTACAGCACAAGGGCATTTAGAATGCTAGAACAGCTGTAACTACAGCACAAGTGCATTTAGAATGCTAGAACAGCTGTAACTACAGCACAAGTGCATTTAGAATGCTAGAACAGCTGTAACTACAGCACAAGTGCATTTAGAATGCTAGAACAGCTGTGACTACAGCACACGGGCATTTAGAATGCTAGAACAGCTGTAACTACAGCACAAGGGCATTTAGAATGCTAGAACAGCTGTAACTACAGCACAAGGGCATTTAGAATGCTAGAACAGCTGTAACTACAGCACAAGGGCATTTAGAATGCTAGAACAGCTGTAACTACAGCACACGGGCATTTAGAATGCTAGAACAGCTGTAACTACAGCACAAGGGCATTTAGAATGCTAGAACAGCTGTAACTACAGCACACGGGCATTTAGAATGCTAGAACAGCTGTAACTACAGCACAAGGGCATTTAGAATGCTAGAACAGCTGTAACTACAGCACAAGGGCATTTAGAATGCTAGAACAGCTGTAACTACAGCACAAGGGCATTTAGAATGATAGAACAGCTGTAACTACAGCACAAGTGCATTTAGAATGCTAGAACAGCTGTATCTACAGCACAAGGGCATTTAGAATGCTAGAACAGCTGTAACTACAGCACAAGTGCATTTAGAATGCTAGAACAGCTGTAACTACAGCACAAGGGCATTTAGAATGCTAGAACAGCTGTAACTACAGCACAAGGGCATTTAGAATGATAGAACAGCTGTAACTACAGCACAAGTGCATTTAGAATGCTAGAACAGCTGTAACTACAGCACACGGGCATTTAGAATGATAGAACAGCTGTAACTACAGCACACGGGCATTTAGAATGCTAGAACAGCTGTAACTACAGGGCATTTAGAATGCTAGAACAGCTGTAACTACAGCACAAGGGCATTTAGAATGCTAGAACAGCTGTAACTACAGCACAAGGGCATTTAGAATGCTAGAACAGCTGTAACTACAGCACAGGGGCATTTAGAATGCTAGAACAGCTGTAACTACAGCACAAGGGCATTTAGAATGCTAGAACAGCTGTAACTACAGCACAAGGGCATTTAGAATGCTAGAACAGCTGTAACTACAGCACACGGGCATTTAGAATGCTAGAACAGCTGTAACTACAGCACAAGGGCATTTAGAATGTTAGAACAGCTGTAACTACAGCACACGGGCATTTAGAATGCTAGAACAGCTGTAACTACAGCACAAGGGCATTTAGAATGCTAGAACAGCTGTAACTACAGCACAAGGGCATTTAGAATGATAGAACAGCTGTAACTACAGCACAAGGGCATTTAGAATGCTAGAACAGCTGTAACTACAGCAGAAGGGCATTTAGAATGCTAGAACAGCTGTAACTACAGCACAAGGGCATTTAGAATGCTAGAACAGCTGTAACTACAGCACAAGGGCATTTAGAATGCTAGAACAGCTGTAACTACAGCACAAGGGCATTTAGAATGCTAGAACAGCTGTAACTACAGCACAAGTGCATTTAGAATGCTAGAACAGCTGTAACTACAGCACAAGGGCATTTAGAATGATAGAACAGCTGTAACTACAGCACACGGGCATTTAGAATGCTAGAACAGCTGTAACTACAGCACAAGGGCATTTAGAATGCTAGAACAGCTGTAACTACAGCACACGGGCATTTAGAATGCTATAACAGCTGTAACTACAGCACAAGGGCATTTAGAATGCTAGAACAGCTGTAACTACAGCACACGGGCATTTAGAATGCTAGAACAGCTGTAACTACAGCACAAGGGCATTTAGAATGCTAGAACAGCTGTAACTACAGCACAAGGGCATTTAGAATGCTAGAACAGCTGTAACTACAGCACAAGGGCATTTAGAATGATAGAACAGCTGTAACTACAGCACAAGTGCATTTAGAATGCTAGAACAGCTGTAACTACAGCACAAGGGCATTTAGAATGCTAAAACAGCTGTAACTACAGCACAAGTGCATTTAGAATGCTAGAACAGCTGTAACTACAGCACAAGGGCATTTAGAATGCTAGAACAGCTGTAACTACAGCACAAGGGCATTTAGAATGCTAGAACAGCTGTAACTACAGCACAAGGGCATTTAGAATGCTAGAACAGCTGTAACTACAGCACAAGGGCATTTAGAATGATAGAACAGCTGTAACTACAGCACACGGGCATTTAGAATGCTAGAACAGCTGTAACTACAGCACAAGGGCATTTAGAATGCTAGAACAGCTGTAACTACAGCACACGGGCATTTAGAATGCTAGAACAGCTGTAACTACAGCACAAGGGCATTTAGAATGCTAGAACAGCTGTAACTACAGCACAAGGGCATTTAGAATGCTAGAACAGCTGTAACTACAGCACAAGGGCATTTAGAATGCTAGAACAGCTGTAACTACAGCACACGGGCATTTAGAATGCTAGAACAGCTGTAACTACAGCACAAGGGCATTTAGAATGCTAGAACAGCTGTAACTACAGCACACGGGCATTTAGAATGCTAGAACAGCTGTAACTACAGCACAAGGGCATTTAGAATGCTAGAACAGCTGTAACTACAGCACAAGGGCATTTAGAATGCTAGAACAGCTGTAACTACAGCACAAGGGCATTTAGAATGATAGAACAGCTGTAACTACAGCACAAGTGCATTTAGAATGCTAGAACAGCTGTATCTACAGCACAAGGGCATTTAGAATGCTAGAACAGCTGTAACTACAGCACAAGTGCATTTAGAATGCTAGAACAGCTGTAACTACAGCACAAGGGCATTTAGAATGCTAGAACAGCTGTAACTACAGCACAAGGGCATTTAGAATGATAGAACAGCTGTAACTACAGCACAAGTGCATTTAGAATGCTAGAACAGCTGTAACTACAGCACACGGGCATTTAGAATGATAGAACAGCTGTAACTACAGCACACGGGCATTTAGAATGCTAGAACAGCTGTAACTACAGCACAAGGGCATTTAGAATGCTAGAACAGCTGTAACTACAGCACAAGGGCATTTAGAATGCTAGAACAGCTGTAACTACAGCACAAGGGCATTTAGAATGCTAGAACAGCTGTAACTACAGCACAAGGGCATTTAGAATGCTAGAACAGCTGTAACTACAGCACAAGGGCATTTAGAATGCTAGAACAGCTGTAACTACAGCACACGGGCATTTAGAATGCTAGAACAGCTGTAACTACAGCACAAGGGCATTTAGAATGTTAGAACAGCTGTAACTACAGCACACGGGCATTTAGAATGCTAGAACAGCTGTAACTACAGCACAAGGGCATTTAGAATGCTAGAACAGCTGTAACTACAGCACAAGGGCATTTAGAATGATAGAACAGCTGTAACTACAGCACAAGGGCATTTAGAATGCTAGAACAGCTGTAACTACAGCACAAGGGCATTTAGAATGCTAGAACAGCTGTAACTACAGCACAAGGGCATTTAGAATGCTAGAACAGCTGTAACTACAGCACAAGGGCATTTAGAATGCTAGAACAGCTGTAACTACAGCACAAGGGCATTTAGAATGCTAGAACAGCTGTAACTACAGCACAAAGGCATTTAGAATGCTAGAACAGCTGTAACTACAGCACAAGGGCATTTAGAATGATAGAACAGCTGTAACTACAGCACACGGGCATTTAGAATGCTAGAACAGCTGTAACTACAGCACAAGGGCATTTAGAATGCTAGAACAGCTGTAACTACAGCACACGGGCATTTAGAATGCTATAACAGCTGTAACTACAGCACAAGGGCATTTAGAATGCTAGAACAGCTGTAACTACAGCACACGGGCATTTAGAATGCTAGAACAGCTGTAACTACAGCACAAGGGCATTTAGAATGCTAGAACAGCTGTAACTACAGCACAAGGGCATTTAGAATGCTAGAACAGCTGTAACTACAGCACACGGGCATTTAGAATGCTAGAACAGCTGTAACTACAGCACAAGGGCATTTAGAATGCTAGAACAGCTGTAACTACAGCACAAGGGCATTTAGAATGCTAGAACAGCTGTAACTACAGCACAAGGGCATTTAGAATGCTAGAACAGCTGTAACTACAGCACAAGTGCATTTAGAATGCTAGAACAGCTGTAACTACAGCACAAGGGCATTTAGAATGCTAGAACAGCTGTAACTACAGCACAAGGGCATTTAGAATGCTAGAACAGCTGTAACTACAGCACAAGGGCATTTAGAATGCTAGAACAGCTGTAACTACAGCACAAAGGCATTTAGAATGCTAGAACAGCTGTAACTACAGCACAAGGGCATTTAGAATGATAGAACAGCTGTAACTACAGCACACGGGCATTTAGAATGCTAGAACAGCTGTAACTACAGCACAAGGGCATTTAGAATGCTAGAACAGCTGTAACTACAGCACACGGGCATTTAGAATGCTATAACAGCTGTAACTACAGCACAAGGGCATTTAGAATGCTAGAACAGCTGTAACTACAGCACACGGGCATTTAGAATGCTAGAACAGCTGTAACTACAGCACAAGGGCATTTAGAATGCTATAACAGCTGTAACTACAGCACAAGGGCATTTAGAATGCTAGAACAGCTGTAACTACAGCACACGGGCATTTAGAATGCTAGAACAGCTGTAACTACAGCACAAGGGCATTTAGAATGCTAGAACAGCTGTAACTACAGCACAAGGGCATTTAGAATGCTAGAACAGCTGTAACTACAGCACAAGGGCATTTAGAATGATAGAACAGCTGTAACTACAGCACAAGTGCATTTAGAATGCTAGAACAGCTGTAACTACAGCACAAGGGCATTTAGAATGCTAGAACAGCTGTAACTACAGCACAAGTGCATTTAGAATGCTAGAACAGCTGTAACTACAGCACAAGGGCATTTAGAATGCTAGAACAGCTGTAACTACAGCACAAGGGCATTTAGAATGCTAGAACAGCTGTAACTACAGCACAAGGGCATTTAGAATGCTAGAACAGCTGTAACTACAGCACAAGGGCATTTAGAATGATAGAACAGCTGTAACTACAGCACACGGGCATTTAGAATGCTAGAACAGCTGTAACTACAGCACAAGGGCATTTAGAATGCTAGAACAGCTGTAACTACAGCACACGGGCATTTAGAATGCTAGAACAGCTGTAACTACAGCACAAGGGCATTTAGAGTGCTAGAACAGCTGTAACTACAGCACAAGTGCATTTAGAATGCTAGAACAGCTGTAACTACAGCACAAGGGCATTTAGAATGCTAGAACAGCTGTAACTACAGCACAAGGGCATTTAGAATGATAGAACAGCTGTAACTACAGCACAAGGGCATTTAGAATGCTAGAACAGCTGTAACTACAGCACACGGGCATTTAGAATGCTAGAACAGCTGTAACTACAGCACAAGTGCATTTAGAATGCTAGAACAGCTGTAACTACAGCACAAGGGCATTTAGAATGATAGAACAGCTGTAACTACAGCACAATGGCATTTAGAATGATAGAACAGCTGTAACTACAGCACAAGGGCATTTAGAATGCTAGAACAGCTGTAACTACAGCACAAGGGCATTTAGAATGATAGAACAGCTGTAACTACAGCACAAGGGCATTTAGAATGCTAGAACAGCTGTAACTACAGCACAAGGGCATTTAGAATGCTAGAACAGCTGTAACTACAGCACAAGGGCATTTAGAATGCTAGAACAGCTGTAACTACAGCACAAGGGCATTTAGAATGCTAGAACAGCTGTAACTACAGCACAAGGGCATTTAGAATGATAGAACAGCTGTAACTACAGCACAAGTGCATTTAGAATGCTAGAACAGCTGTAACTACAGCACAAGGGCATTTAGAATGCTAGAACAGCTGTAACTACAGCACAAGGGCATTTAGAATGCTAGAACAGCTGTAACTACAGCACAAGGGCATTTAGAATGCTAGAACAGCTGTAACTACAGCACAAGGGCATTTAGAATGATAGAACAGCTGTAACTACAGCACACGGGCATTTAGAATGCTAGAACAGCTGTAACTACAGCACAAGGGCATTTAGAATGCTAGAACAGCTGTAACTACAGCACACGGGCATTTAGAATGCTAGAACAGCTGTAACTACAGCACAAGGGCATTTAGAGTGCTAGAACAGCTGTAACTACAGCACAAGTGCATTTAGAATGCTAGAACAGCTGTAACTACAGCACAAGGGCATTTAGAATGCTAGAACAGCTGTAACTACAGCACAAGGGCATTTAGAATGATAGAACAGCTGTAACTACAGCACAAGGGCATTTAGAATGCTAGAACAGCTGTAACTACAGCACACGGGCATTTAGAATGCTAGAACAGCTGTAACTACAGCACAAGTGCATTTAGAATGCTAGAACAGCTGTAACTACAGCACAAGGGCATTTAGAATGATAGAACAGCTGTAACTACAGCACAATGGCATTTAGAATGATAGAACAGCTGTAACTACAGCACAAGGGCATTTAGAATGCTAGAACAGCTGTAACTACAGCACAAGGGCATTTAGAATGATAGAACAGCTGTAACTACAGCACAAGGGCATTTAGAATGCTAGAACAGCTGTAACTACAGCACAAGGGCATTTAGAATGCTAGAACAGCTGTAACTACAGCACAAGGGCATTTAGAATGCTAGAACAGCTGTAACTACAGCACAAGGGCATTTAGAATGCTAGAACAGCTGTAACTACAGCACAAGGGCATTTAGAATGCTAGAACAGCTGTAACTACAGCACAAGGGCATTTAGAATGCTAGAACAGCTGTAACTACAGCACAAGGGCATTTAGAATGATAGAACAGCTGTAACTACAGCACAAGGGCATTTAGAATGATAGAACAGCTGTAACTACAGCACAAGGGCATTTAGAATGCTAGAACAGCTGTAACTACAGCACAAGTGCATTTAGAATGCTAGAACAGCTGTAACTACAGCACACGGGCATTTAGAATGCTAGAACAGCTGTAACTACAGCACAAGGGCATTTAGAATGCTAGAACAGCTGTAACTACAGCACAAGGGCATTTAGAATGCTAGAACAGCTGTAACTACAGCACAAGGGCATTTAGAATGCTAGAACAGCTGTAACTACAGCACACGGGCATTTAGAATGCTAGAACAGCTGTAACTACAGCACAAGGGCATTTAGAATGCTAGAACAGCTGTAACTACAGCACACGGGCATTTAGAATGCTAGAACAGCTGTAACTACAGCACAAGGGCATTTAGAATGCTAGAACAGCTGTAACTACAGCACAAGGGCATTTAGAATGCTAGAACAGCTGTAACTACAGCACAAGGGCATTTAGAATGATAGAACAGCTGTAACTACAGCACAAGTGCATTTAGAATGCTAGAACAGCTGTATCTACAGCACAAGGGCATTTAGAATGCTAGAACAGCTGTAACTACAGCACAAGTGCATTTAGAATGCTAGAACAGCTGTAACTACAGCACAAGGGCATTTAGAATGCTAGAACAGCTGTAACTACAGCACAAGGGCATTTAGAATGATAGAACAGCTGTAACTACAGCACAAGTGCATTTAGAATGCTAGAACAGCTGTAACTACAGCACACGGGCATTTAGAATGATAGAACAGCTGTAACTACAGCACACGGGCATTTAGAATGCTAGAACAGCTGTAACTACAGCACAAGGGCATTTAGAATGCTAGAACAGCTGTAACTACAGCACAAGGGCATTTAGAATGCTAGAACAGCTGTAACTACAGCACAAGGGCATTTAGAATGCTAGAACAGCTGTAACTACAGCACAAGGGCATTTAGAATGCTAGAACAGCTGTAACTACAGCACAAGGGCATTTAGAATGCTAGAACAGCTGTAACTACAGCACACGGGCATTTAGAATGCTAGAACAGCTGTAACTACAGCACAAGGGCATTTAGAATGTTAGAACAGCTGTAACTACAGCACACGGGCATTTAGAATGCTAGAACAGCTGTAACTACAGCACAAGGGCATTTAGAATGCTAGAACAGCTGTAACTACAGCACAAGGGCATTTAGAATGCTAGAACAGCTGTAACTACAGCACAAGGGCATTTAGAATGCTAGAACAGCTGTAACTACAGCACAAGGGCATTTAGAATGCTAGAACAGCTGTAACTACAGCACACGGGCATTTAGAATGCTAGAACAGCTGTAACTACAGCACACGGGCATTTAGAATGCTAGAACAGCTGTAACTACAGCACAAGGGCATTTAGAATGCTAGAACAGCTGTAACTACAGCACACGGGCATTTAGAATGCTAGAACAGCTGTAACTACAGCACACGGGCATTTATAATGCTAGAACAGCTGTAACTACAGCACACGGGCATTTAGAATGCTAGAACAGCTGTAACTACAGCACAAGGGCATTTAGAATGCTAGAACAGCTGTAACTACAGCACAAGGGCATTTAGAATGATAGAACAGCTGTAACTACAGCACAAGGGCATTTAGAATGCTAGAACAGCTGTAACTACAGCACACGGGCATTTAGAATGCTAGAACAGCTGTAACTACAGCACACGGGCATTTAGAATGCTAGAACAGCTGTAACTACAGCACAAGGGCATTTAGAATGCTAGAACAGCTGTAACTACAGCACACGGGCATTTAGAATGCTAGAACAGCTGTAACTACAGCACACGGGCATTTAGAATGCTAGAACAGCTGTAACTACAGCCTAGTGTCAGCATGACGATCCTTCTTCTCAGGAGCACCATATTCATTCATTCATGGTTTTCCTCCCGAGAGTCTGGCCCACACATCTCTCTCAACCTCTACATGGCGGGATGTCACACGCTGTGGGGGTGGGGATCATCTCAAGGACTTCATCAAACTGATACCAGTGGATGTCATCTCGATGAGGCCAGTAACATCTGTTTGGGCCTACATGATGCATACATTTCACTTGTTCACTCATTTCATCCGTGCCAAGGATGATGCCTGGATTAAGGTCATCATTATATTCCTCTCCACACCACTGACCAAGAAGACATGGATTTCCCCACTGGATTTCGTCCACAGGTTGTGGATTTTCCTCTTTGGCTGGCTGTTCTGGAGCAGCCAGGCCCTTCTGCCTGAAACTGAAGTGCTCTGTGTTAAAGCATGTACAGTTTAGGTCCTTCGTTGTTGATCAAAGGCAGCTGACATCACGAGACATCAGCTCACCAGGAGCATGGATGATAACCTGGTGTGTTCTCATGACGGAGGGCACCGCTTTTATCGGGCTTGGCATCCTTCTCCATCGCACGTTCGCTGATGTGTTTGTCTCACGGAAGGCTTTGCAAAGCTCCTGTACATCACTGATATCACAGCCCTTAGCCACCAACCTGTCCACCGTTCCCTTCAACGTTCCTCCCATCAGGAGCCACTTATCCATGGCTTGACTCAAAAAAGTTCCAAGTACCATCTTTGAATCCAAGTTTGTGTAATTCTGTTGTGAAAAGCAGGAAGTTGCCTCTCTCTTTTATTTCTGTCATCACATTCCCAGTGGGTCAGAAGTTTACATACACTCAAATAGTATTTGGTAGCATTGCCTTTAAATTGTTTAACTTGGGTCAAATGTTTCAGGTAGCCTTCCATAAGATTCTCACAATAAGTTAGGTGAATTTTGTCCCATTCCTCCTGACAGAGCTGGTGTAACTGAGTCAGGTTTGAAGGCCTCCTTGCTCGCAGATGCTTTTTCAGTTCTGCTGACACATTTTCTATAGGATGGAGGTCAGGGCGTTGTGATGGCCTCTCCAAAACATTGTCTTTGTTGTCCTTAAGCCATTTTGCCACAACTTTGGAACTATGCTTGGGGTCATTGTCCATTTGGAAGACCCATTTGCGACCAAGCTTTAACTTCCTGACTGATGTCTTGAGATGTTGATTCAATATATCCAGATACTTCTCCTCCCTCATGATGCCATCTATTTTGTGAAGTGCACCATTCCCTCCTGCAGCAAAGCTTCACCACAACATGATGCTGCCAACCCCCGTGCTTCACAGATGGGATGGTGTTTATCGCCTTGCAAAGCCTCCCCCTTTTTCCTCCAAACAATGATGGTCATTATGGCCAAACAGTTCTATTCTTGTTTCATCAAAACAGAGGACATTTCTCTGTTCAAAGTACTATCTTTGTCCCCATGTGCAGTTGCAAACCGTAGTCTGGCTTTTTTTTATGGCGTTTTGGAGCAGTGGCTTCTTCCTTGCTGAGCAGCCTTTCAGGTTATGTTGATATGGCTGATTTCTTTAAATTTTCCCACGATGTCAAGCAAAAGAGGCACTGAGTTTAAATGTAGGCCTTGAAATACATCCACAGGTACACCTCCAATTGACTCAAATGATGTCAATTAGCCTATTAGAAGCTTCCAAAGCCATGACATTTTCTGGAATGTTCCAAGCTGTTTAATGGCACAGTCAACTTAGTGTATGTAAACTTCTGACCCACTGGAATTGTGATACAGTGAATTATAAATTAAATAATCAGTCTGTAAAACAATTGTTGGAAAAATTACTTGTGTCATGCACAAAGTAGATATCCTATCCAACTTGCTAAAACTATAGTTTGTGAACAAGAAATTTGTGAAGTGGTTGAAAAACCAGTTTTAACGACTCCAACCTAAGTGCATGTAAACTTCTGACTTCAACTCTACCTATTGCCTGATCACACAGACTACGTTACTGGCCTTTTCCCTGCCTGTACTGTTGCCATTTTGGACCCTCTGTGTATGACCTTCTGCCCCTGGACCCAGATACCTGCCTCCTCCTGTGTATGACCTTCTGCCTGCCCCTGGACCCAGCTACCTGCCTCCTCCTGTGTATGACCTTCTGCCTGCCCCTGGACCCAGCTACCTGCCTACTCCTGTGTATGACCTTCTGCCCCTGGACCCAGATACCTGCCTCCTCCTGTGTATGACCTTCTGCCTGCCCCTGGACCCAGCTTTCTGCCTCCTCCTGTGTATGACCTTCTGTCTGCCTCTGGCCCCAGCTACCTGCCTCCTCCTGTGTATGACCTTCTGCCCCTGGACCCAGATACCTGCCTCCTCCTGTGTATGACCTTCTGCCTGCCCCTGGACCCAGCTACCTGCCTCCTCCTGTGTATGACCTTCTGCCTGCCCCTGGACCCAGCTACCTGCCTCCTCCTGTGTATGTCCTTCTGCCTTCCCCTGGACCCAGCTACCTGCCTCCTCCTGTGTATGACGACCTGCCTGCCCCTGGACCCAGCTTCCTGCCTCCTCCTGTGTATGACCTTCTGCCTGCCACTGGACCCAGCTTCCTGCCTCCTCCTGTGTATGACATTCTGCCTGCCCCTGGACCCAGCTACCGGCCTCCTCCTGTGTATGATCTTCTGCCTGCCCCTGGACCCAGCTACCTGCCTCCTAATGTTTATGACCTTCTGCCTGCCCCTGGACACAGCAACCTGCCGCCTCCTGTGTATGACCTAACCCTGGACCCAGCTTCCTGCCGCCTCCTGTGTATGACCTTCTGCCTGCCCCCTGCTACCTGCCTCCTCCTGTGTAAGACGTTCGGCATGCCCCTGGACCCAGCTACCTGCCTCTTCCTGTGTATGACCTTCTGCCTGCCCCTGGACCCAGCTTCCTGCCTCCTCCTGTATATGACCTTCTGCCTGCCCCTGGACCCAGCTTCCTGCCTCCTCCTGTGTATGACCTTCTGTCTGCCCCTGGACCCAGCTACCTGCCGCCTCCTGTGTATGACCTCCTGCCTGCCCCTGGACCCAGCTACCTGCCTCCTCCTGTGTATGACCTTCTGCCTGCCCCTGGACGCAGCAACCTGCCTCCTCCTGTGTATGACCTTCTAACCCTGGACCCAGCTTCCTGCCGCCTCCTGTATATGACCTTCTGCCTGCCCCTGGACCCAGCTACCTGCCTCCTCCTGTGTATGACCTTCTGCCTGCCCCCTGCTACCTGCCTCCTCCTGTGTATGACATTCTGCCTGCCTCTGCACCCAGCTACCTGCCTCCTCCTTTGTATGACCTTCTGCCTGCCCCTGGACCCAGCTTCCTGCCTCCTCCTGTGTATGACCTCCTGCCTGCCCCTGGACCCAGCTACCTGCCTCCTCCTGTTTATGACCTTCTGCCTGCACCTGGACGCAGCAACCTGCCTCCTCCTGTGTATGACCTTCTAACCCTGGACCCAGCTTCCTGCCACCTCCTGTGTATGGCCTTCTGCCTGCCCCTGGACCCAGCGTCCTGCCTCCCCCTGTGCATGACCTTCTAACCCTGCACCCGGACCCTGCTACCTGCCTCCTCCTGTGTATGACCTTCTGCCTGCCCCTGGACCCAGCTACCTGCCTCCTCCTGTGTATGACCTTCTGCCTGCCCCTGGACCCAGCTTCCTGCCTCCTCCTGTGTATGACCTCCTGCCTGCCCCTGGACCCAGCTACCTGCCTCCTCCTGTTTATGACCTTCTGCCTGCCCCTGGACGCAGCAACCTGCCTCCTCCTGTGTATGACCTTCTAACCCTGGACCCAGCTTCCTGCCGCCTCCTGTATATGACCTTCTGCCTGCCCCTGGACCCAGCTACCTGCCTCCTCCTGTGTATGACCTTCTGCCTGCCCCCTGCTACCTGCCTCCTCCTGTGTATGACATTCTGCCTGCCTCTGCACCCAGCTACCTGCCTCCTCCTGTGTATGACCTTCTGCCTGCCCCTGGAACCAGCTTCCTGCCTCTTCCTGTGTATGACCTCCTGCCTGCCCCTGGACCCAGCTACCTGCCTCCTTCTGTTTATGACCTTCTGCCTGCCCCTGGACCCAGCTACCTGCCTAATCCTGTGTATGACCTTCTGCCTGCCTCTGCACCCAGCTACCTGCCTCCTCCTGTGTATGACCTTCTGCCTGCCCCTGGACCCAGCTACGTGCCTCCTCCTGTGTTAGACGTTCTGCCTGCCCCTGGACCCAGCTACCTGCCTCCTCCTGTGTATGACCTTCTGCCTGCCCCTGGACCCAGCTACCTGCCTAATCCTGTGTATGACCTTCTGCCTGCCCCTGGACCCAGCTTCCTGCCTCCTCCTGTGTATGACCTTCTGCCTGCCCCTGGACCCAGCTTCCTGCTGCCTCCTGTGTATGACCTTCTGCCTGCCCCTGGACCCAGCTACCTGCCTCCTCCTGAGTATGACCTTCTGCCTGCCCCTGGACCCAGCTACCTGCCTCCTCCTGTGTATAACCTACTGACTGCCCCTGGACGCAGCTTCCTGCCGCCTCCTGTGTATGACCTTCTAACCCTGGACCCAGCTTCCTGCCTCCTCCTGTGTATGACCTTCTGCCTGCCCCTGGACCCAGCTTCCTGCCTCCTCCTGTGTATGACCTTCTGTCTGCCCCTGGAACCCAGCTACCTGCCGCCTCCTGTGTATGACCTTCTGCCTGCCCTTGGACCTAGCGTCCTGCCTCCCCCTGTGTATGACCTTCTTTCTGCCTGCCCATGGACCCAGCTTCCTGCCTCCTCCTGTGTGTGACCTTCTGCCTGCCCCTGGACCCAGCCACCTGCCTCCTCCTGTGTATAACCTACTGCCTGCCCCTGTACGCAGCTTCCTGCCGCCTCCTGTGTATGACCTTCTAACCCTGGACCCAGCTTCCTGCCGCCTCCTGTGTATGGCCTTCTGCCTGCCTCTGCACCCAGCTACCTGCCTCCTCCTGTGTATGACATTCTGCCTGCCTCTGCACCCAGCGTCCTGCCTCCTCCTGTGTGTGACCTTCTGCCTTCCCCTGGACACAGCTACCTGCCTCATCCTGTGTATGACCTTCTGCCTGCCCCTGGACCCAGCTACCCGCCTCCTCCTATGTATGACCTTCTGCCTGCCCCTGGGCCCAGCTACCTGCCTCCTCCTGTGTATGACCTTCTGCCTGCCCCTGGACCCAGCTTCCTGCCTCCTCCTGTGTATGACCTCCTGCCTGCCCCTGGACCCAGCTACCTGCCTCCTCCTGTTTATGACCTTCTGCCTGCCCCTGGATGCAGCAACCTGCCTCCTCCTGTGTATGACCTTCTAACCCTGGACCCAGCTTCCTGCCGCCTCCTGTATATGATCTTCTGCCTGCCCCTGGACCCAGCTACCTGCCTCCTCCTGTGTATGACCTTCTGCCTGGACCCAGCTTCCTGCCTCCTCCTGTGTATGACCTTCTGCCTGCCCCTGGACACAGCTACCTGCCTCCTCCTGTGTATGATCTTCTGCCTGCCCATGGACCCAGCTACCTGCCTCCTCCTGTTTATGACCTTCTGCCTGCCCCTGGACACAGCTACCTGCCGCCTCCTGTGTATGACCTTCTAACCCTGCCCTTGGACCCAGCGTCCTGCCTCCCCCTGTGTATGACCTTCTTCTTGCCCATGGACCCAGCTTCCTGCCTCCTCCTGTGTGTGACTTTCTGCCTGCCCCTGGACCCAGCTACCTGCCTCCTCCTGTGTATGATCTTCTGCCTGCCCCTGGACCCAGCTACCTGCCTCCTAATGTTTATGACCTTCTGCCTGCCCCTGGACACAGCAACCTGCCGCCTCCTGTGTATGACCTTCTAACCCTGGACCCAGCTTCCTGCCGCTTCCTGTGTATGACCTTCTGCCTGCCCCTGGACCCTGCTACCTGCCTCCTCCTGTGTATGACATTCTGCCTGCCCCTGGACCCAGCTACCTGCCTCCTCCTGTGTATGATCTTCTGCCTGCCCCTGGACCCAGCTACCTGCCTCCTAATGTTTATGACCTTCTGCCTGCCCCTGGACACAGCAACCTGCCGCCTCCTGTGTATGACCTTCTAACCCTGGACACAGCTTCCTGCCGCTTCCTGTGTATGACCTTCTGCCTGCCCCTGGACCCTGCTACCTGCCTCCTCCTGTGTATGACCTTCTGCCTGCCCCCTGCTACCTGCCTCCTCCTGTGTATGACGTTCTGCCTGCCTCTGCACCCAGCTAACTGCCTCCTCCTGTGTATGACCTTCTGCCTGCCCCTGGACCCAGCTTCCTGCCTCCTCCTGTGTATGACCTTCTGCCTGCCCCTGGACCCAGCTTCCAGAATCCTCCTGTGTATGACCTTCTGCCTGCCCCTGGACCCAGCTACCTGCCTCCTCCTGTGTAGGACCTTCTGCCTGCCCCCT
Source organism: Oncorhynchus masou masou (assembly GCF_036934945.1). Lineage (NCBI taxonomy): Eukaryota > Metazoa > Chordata > Actinopteri > Salmoniformes > Salmonidae > Oncorhynchus > Oncorhynchus masou. Next base: position 42,902,814 of record NC_088228.1, read on the forward strand.
GCTACCTGCCTCCTCCTGTGTATGACGTTCTGCCTGCCTTTGCACCCAGCTACCTGCCTCCTCCTGTGTATGACCTTCTGCCTGCCCCTGGACCCAGCTTCCTGCCTCCTCCTGTGTATGACCTTCTGCCTGCCCCTGGACCCAGCTACCTGCCTCCTCCTGTGTATGATCTTCTAACTGCCCATGGACCCAGCTACCTGCCTCCTCCTGTTTATGACCTTCTGCCTGCCCCTGGACACAGCTACCTGCCGCCTCCTGTGTATGAACTTCTAACCCTGGACCCAGCTTCCTGCCTCCTCCTGTGTATGACCTTCTGCCTGCCCCTGGACCCAGCTTCCTGCCGCCTCCTGTGTATGACGTTCTGCCTGACCCTGGACCCAGCGTCCTGCCTCCCCCTGTGTATGACCTTCTTCTTGCCCATGGACCCAGCTTCCTGAATCCTCCTGTGTGTGATCTTCTGCCTGCCCCTGGACCCAGCTACCTGCCTCCTCCTGTGTATGACGACCTGCCTGCCCCTGGACCCAGCTTCCTGCCTCCTCCTGTGTATGACCTTCTGCCTGCCCCTGGACCCAGCTTCCTGCCTCCTCCTGTGTATGACATTCTGCCTGCCCCTGGACCAGCTACCTGCCTCCTCCTGTGTATGACGACCTGCCTGTCCCTGGACCCAGCTACCTGCCTCCTAATGTTTATGACCTTCTGCCTGCCCCTGGACACAGCAACCTGCCGCCTCCTGTGTATGACCTTCTAACCCTGGACCCAGCTTCCTGCCGCATCCTGTGTATGACCTTCTGCCTGCCCCTGGACCCTGCTACCTGCCTCCTCCTGTGTATGACCTTCTGCCTGCCCCCTGCTACCAGCCTCCTCCTGTGTATGACGTTCTGCCTGCCTCTGCACCCAGCTAACTGCCTCCTCCTGTGTATGACCTTCTGCCTGCCCCTGGACCCAGCTTCCTGCCTCCTCCTGTGTATGACCTTCTGCCTGCCCCTGGACCCAGCTACCTGCCTCCTCCTGTGTATGATCTTCTGCCTGCCGCTGGACCCAGCTACCTGCCTCCTCCTGTTTATGACCTTCTGCCTGCCCCTGGACACAGCTACCTGCTGCCTCCTGTGTATGACCTTCTAACCCTGGACCCAGCTTCCTGCAGCTACCTGTGTATGACCTTATGCCTGCCCTTGGACCCAATGTCCTGCCTCCCCCTGTGTATGACCTTCTTCCTGCCCATGGACCCAGCTTCCTTCCTCCTCCTGTGTGTGACCTTCTGCCTGCCCCTGGACCCAGCTACCTGCCTCCTCCTGTGTATGACGACCTGCCTGCCCCTGGACCCAGCTTCCTGCCTCCTCCTGTGTATGACCTTCTGCCTGCCCCTGGACCCAGCTTCCTGCCTCCTCCTGTGTATGACGACCTGCCTGCCCCTGGACCCAGCTTCCTGCCTCCTCCTGTGTATGACCTTCTGCCTGCCCATGGACCCAGCTACCTGCCTCCTCCTGTTTATGACCTTCTGCCTGCCCCTGGACACAGCTACCTGCCGCCTCCTGTGTATGACCTTCTAACCCTGGACCCAGCTTCCTGCCGCCTCCTGTGTATGACCTTCTAACCCTGGCCTTTGACCCAGCGTCCTGCCTCCCCCTGTGTATGACCTTCTTCTTGCCCATGGACCCAGCTTCCTGCCTCCTCCTGTGTGTGACTTTCTGCCTGCCCCTGGACCCAGCTACCTGCCTCCTCCTGTGTATGACGACCTGCCTGCCCCTGGACCCAGCTTCGTGCCTCCTCCTGTGTATGACATTCTGCCTGCCCCTGGACCCAGCTACCTGCCTCCTCCTGTGTATGATCTTCTGCCTGCCCCTGGACCCAGCTACCTGCCTCCTAATGTTTATGACTTTCTGCCTGCCCCTGGACACAGCTACCTGCCGCCTCCTGTGTATGACCTTCTAACCCTGGACCCAGCTTCCTGCCGCCTCCTGTGTATGACCTTCTAACCCTGCCCTTGGACCCAGCGTCCTGCCTCCCCCTGTGTATGACCTTCTTCTTGCCCGATGGACCCAGCTTCCTGCCTCCTCCTGTGTGTGACTTTCTGCCTGCCCCTGGACCCAGCTACATGCCTCCTCCTGTGTATGACGTTCTGCCTGCCCCTGGACCCAGCTTCGTGCCTCCTCCTGTGTATGATATTCTGCCTGCCCCTGGACCCAGCTACCTGCCTCCTCCTGTGTATGATCTTCTGCCTGCCCCTGGACCCAGCTACCTGCCTCCTAATGTTTATGACCTTCTGCATGCCCCTGGACACAGCAACCTGCCGCCTCCTGTGTATGACCTTCTAACCCTGGACCCAGCTTCCTGCCGCTTCCTGTGTATGACCTTCTGCCTGCCCCTGGACCCTGCTACCTGCCTCCTCCTGTGTATGACCTTCTGCCTGCCCCTGGACCCAGCTTCCTGCCTCCTCCTGTGTATGACCTTCTGCCTGCCCCTGGAACCAGCTTCCAGAATCCTCCTGTGTATGACCTTCTGCCTGCCCCTGGACCCAGCTACCTGCCTCCTCCTGTGTAGGACCTTCTGCCTGCCCCCTGCTACCTGCCTCCTCCTGTGTATGACGTTCTGCCTGCCTCTGCACCCAGCTACCTGCCTCCTCCTGTGTATGACCTTCTGCCTGCCCCTGGACCCAGCTTCCTGCCTCCTCCTGTGTATGACCTTCTGCCTGCCCCTGGACCCAGCTACCTGCCTCCTCCTGTGTATGATCTTCTAACTGCCCATGGACCCAGCTACCTGCCTCCTCCTGTTTATGACCTTCTGCCTGCCCCTGGACACAGCTACCTGCCGCCTCCTGTGTATGACCTTCTAACCCTGGACCCAGCTTCCTGCCGCTTCCTGTGTATGACCTTCTGCCTGCCCCTGGACCCAGCTTCCTGCCGCCTCCTGTGTATGACCTTCTGCCTGCCCCTGGACCCAGCTTCCTGCCGCCTCCTGTGTATGACCTTCTGCCTGCCCTTGGACCCAGCGTCCTGCCTCCCCCTGTGTATGACCTTCTTCTTGCCCATGGACCCAGCTTCCTGCCTCCTCCTGTGTATGACCTTCTGCCTGCCCCTGGACCCAGCTTCCTGCCTCCTCCTGTGTATGACATTCTGCCTGTCCCTGGACCCAGCTACCTGCCTCCTCCTGTGTATGACGACCTGCCTGTCCCTGGACCCAGCTACCTGCCTCCTAATGTTTATGACCTTATGCCTGCCCCTGGACACAGCAACCTGCCGCCTCCTGTGTATGACCTTCTAACCCTGGACCCAGCTTCCTGCCGCTTCCTGTGTATGACCTTCTGCCTGCCCCTGGACCCTGCTACCTGCCTCCTCCTGTGTATGACCTTCTGCCTGCCCCCTGCTACCTGCCTCCTCCTGTGTATGACGTTCTGCCTGCCTCTGCACCCAGCTAACTGCCTCCTCCTGTGTATGACCTTCTGCCTGCCCCTGGACCCAGCTTCCTGCCTCCTCCTGTGTATGACCTTCTGCCTGCCCCTGGACCCAGCTTCCAGCCTCCTCCTGTGTATGACGTTCTGCCTGCCTCTGCACCCAGCTAACTGCCTCCTCCTGTGTATGACCTTCTGCCTGCCCCTGGACCCATCTTCCTGCCTCCTCCTGTGTATGACCTTCTGCCTGCCCCTGGACCCAGCTACCTGCCTCCTCCTGTGTATGACCTTCTGCCTGCCCCTGGACCCATCTTCCTGCCTCCTCCTGTGTATGACCTTTTGCCTGCCCCTGGACCCAGCTTCCTGCAGCCTCCTGTGTATGACCTTCTGCCTGCCCCTGGACACAGCTACCTGCCGCCTCCTGTGTATGACCTTCTAACCCTGGACCCAGCTTCCTGCAGCCTCCTGTGTATGACCTTCTGCCTGCCCTTGGACCCAGCGTCCTGCCTCCCCCTGTGTATGACCTTCTTCCTGCCCATGGACCCAGCTTCCTGCCTCCTCCTGTGTGTGACCTTCTGCCTGCCCCTGGACGCAGCTACCTGCCTCCTCCTGTGTATGACGACCTGCCTGCCCCTGGACCCAGCTTCCTGCCTCCTCCTGTGTATGACCTTCTGCCTGCCCCTGGACCCAGCTTCCTGCCTCCTCCTGTGTATGACATTCTGTCTGCCCCTGGACCAGCTACCTGCCTCCTCCTGTGTATGACGACCTGCCTGTCCCTGGACCCAGCTACCTGCCTCCTAATGTTTATGACCTTCTGCCTGCCCCTGGACACAGCAACCTGCCGCCTCCTGTGTATGACCTTCTAACCCTGGACCCAGCTTCCTGCCGCATCCTGTGTATGACCTTCTGCCTGCCCCAGGACCCTGCTACCTGCCTCCTCCTGTGTATGACCTTCTGCCTGCCCCCTGCTACCAGCCTCCTCCTGTGTATGACGTTCTGCCTGCCTCTGCACCCAGCTAACTGCCTCCTCCTGTGTATGACCTTCTGCCTGCCCCTGGACCCAGCTTCCTGCCTCCTCCTGTGTATGACCTTCTGCCTGCCCCTGGACCCAGCAACCAGCCTCCTCCTGTGTATGACCTTCTGTCTGCCCCTGGACCCAGCTACCTGCCTCCTCCTGTGTATGATCTTCTGCCTGCCCCTGGACCCAGCTACCTGCCTCCTCCTGTTTATGACCTTCTGCCTGCCCCTGGACACAGCTACCTGCTGCCTCCTGTGTATGACCTTCTAACCCTGGACCCAGCTTCCTGCCGCCTCCTGTGTATGACCTTCTAACCCTGCCCTTGGACCCAGCGTCCTGCCTCCCCCTGTGTATGACCTTCTTCTTGCCCATGGACCCAGCTTCCTGCCTCCTCCTGTGTGTGACTTTCTGCCTGCCCCTGGACCCAGCTACCTGCCTCCTCCTGTGTATGACGTTCTGCCTGCCCCTGGACCCAGCTTCGTGCCTCCTCCTGTGTATGATATTCTGCCTGCCCCTGGACCCAGCTACCTGCCTCCTCCTGTGTATGATCTTCTGCCTGCCCCTGGACCCAGCTACCTGCCTCCTAATGTTTATGACCTTCTGCATGCCCCTGGACACAGCAACCTGCCGCCTCCTGTGTATGACCTTCTAACCCTGGACCCAGCTTCCTGCCGCTTCCTGTGTATGACCTTCTGCCTGCCCCTGGACCCTGCTACCTGCCTCCTCCTGTGTATGACCTTCTGCCTGCCCCTGGACCCAGCTTCCTGCCTCCTCCTGTGTATGACCTTCTGCCTGCCCCTGGAACCAGCTTCCAGAATCCTCCTGTGTATGACCTTCTGCCTGCCCCTGGACCCAGCTACCTGCCTCCTCCTGTGTAGGACCTTCTGCCTGCCCCCTGCTACCTGCCTCCTCCTGTGTATGACGTTCTGCCTGCCTCTGCACCCAGCTACCTGCCTCCTCCTGTGTATGACCTTCTGCCTGCCCCTGGACCCAGCTTCCTGCCTCCTCCTGTGTATGACCTTCTGCCTGCCCCTGGACCCATCTTCCTGCCTCCTCCTGTGTATGACCTTCTGCCTGCCCCTGGTCCCAGCTACCTGCCTCCTCCTGTGTATGATCTTCTGCCTGCCCCTGGACCCAGCTTCCTGCAGCCTCCTGTGTATGACCTTCTGCCTGCCCCTGGACACAGCTACCTGCCGCCTCCTGTGTATGACCTTCTAACCCTGGACCCAGCTTCCTGCAGCCTCCTGTGTATGACCTTCTGCCTGCCCTTGGACCCAGCGTCCTGCCTCCCCCTGTATATGACCTTCTTCCTGCCCATGGACCCAGCTTCCTGCCTCCTCCTGTGTGTGACCTTCTGCCTGCCCCTGGACGCAGCTACCTGCCTCCTCCTGTGTATGACGACCTGCCTGCCCCTGGACCCAGCTTCCTGCCTCCTCCTGTGTATGACCTTCTGCCTGCCCCTGGACCCAGCTTCCTGCCTCCTCCTGTGTATGACATTCTGCCTAACCCTGGACCAGCTACCTGCCTCCTCCTGTGTATGACGACCTGCCTGTCCCTGGACCCAGCTACCTGCCTCCTAATGTTTATGACCTTCTGCCTGCCCCTGGACACAGCAACCTGCCGCCTCCTGTGTATGACCTTCTAACCCTGGACCCAGCTTCCTGCCGCATCCTGTGTATGACCTTCTGCCTGCCCCTGGACCCTGCTACCTGCCTCCTCCTGTGTATGACCTTCTGCCTGCCCCCTGCTACCAGCCTCCTCCTGTGTATGACGTTCTGCCTGCCTCTGCACCCAGCTAACTGCCTCCTCCTGTGTATGACCTTCTGCCTGCCCCTGGACCCAGCTTCCTGCCTCTTCCTGTGTATGACCTTCTGCCTGCCCCTGGACCCAGCAACCAGCCTCCTCCTGTGTATGACCTTCTGTCTGCCCCTGGACCCAGCTACCTGCCTCCTCCTGTGTATGATCTTCTGCCTGCCCCTGGACCCAGCTACCTGCCTCCTCCTGTTTATGACCTTCTGCCTGCCCCTGGACACAGCTACCTGCTGCCTCCTGTGTATGACCTTCTAACCCTGGACCCAGCTTCCTGCAGCTACCTGTGTATGACCTTCTGCCTGCCCTTGGACCCAGCGTCCTGCCTCCCCCTGTGTATGACCTTCTTCTTGCCCATGGACCCAGCTTCCTTCCTCCTCCTGTGTGTGACCTTCTGCCTGCCCCTGGACCCAGCTACCTGCCTCCTCCTGTGTATGACGACCTGCCTGCCCCTGGACCCAGCTTCCTGCCTCCTCCTGTGTATGACCTTCTGCCTGCCCCTGGACCCAGCTTCCTGCCTCCTCCTGTGTATGACGACCTGCCTGCCCCTGGACCCAGCTTCCTGCCTCCTCCTGTGTATGACCTTCTGCCTGCCCATGGACCCAGCTACCTGCCTCCTCCTGTTTATGACCTTCTGCCTGCCCCTGGACACAGCTACCTGCCGCCTCCTGTGTATGACCTTCTAACCCTGGACCCAGCTTCCTGCCGCCTCCTGTGTATGACCTTCTAACCCTGCTCTTGGACCCAGCGTCCTGCCTCCCCCTGTGTATGACCTTCTTCTTGCCCATGGACCCAGCTTCCTGCCTCCTCCTGTGTGTGACTTTCTGCCTGCACCTGGACCCAGCTACCTGCCTCCTCCTGTGTATGACGACCTGCCTGCCCCTGGACCCAGCTTCTTGCCTCCTCCTGTGTATGACATTCTGCCTGCCCCTGGACCCAGCTACCTGCCTCCTCCTGTGTATGATCTTCTGCCTGCCCCTGGACCCAGCTACCTGCCTCCTAATGTTTATGACTTTCTGCCTGCCCCTGGACACAGCTACCTGCCGCCTCCTGTGTATGACCTTCTAACCCTGGACCCAGCTTCCTGCCGCCTCCTGTGTATGACCTTCTAACCCTGCCCTTGGACCCAGCGTCCTGCCTCCCCCTGTGTATGACCTTCTTCTTGCCCATGGACCCAGCTTCCTGCCTCCTCCTGTGTGTGACTTTCTGCCTGCCCCTGGACCCAGCTACCTGCCTCCTCCTGTGTATGACGTTCTGCCTGCCCCTGGACCCAGCTTCGTGCCTCCTCCTGTGTATGATATTCTGCCTGCCCCTGGACCCAGCTACCTGCCTCCTCCTGTGTATGATCTTCTGCCTGCCCCTGGACCCAGCTACCTGCCTCCTAATGTTTATGACCTTCTGCATGCCCCTGGACACAGCAACCTGCCACCTCCTGTGTATGACCTTCTAACCCTGGACCCAGCTTCCTGCCGCTTCCTGTGTATGACCTTCTGCCTGCCCCTGGACCCTGCTACCTGCCTCCTCCTGTGTATGACCTTCTGCCTGCCCCTGGACCCAGCTTCCTGCCTCCTCCTGTGTATGACCTTCTGCCTGCCCCTGGAACCAGCTTCCAGAATCCTCCTGTGTATGACCTTCTGCCTGCCCCTGGACCCAGCTACCTGCCTCCTCCTGTGTAGGACCTTCTGCCTGCCCCCTGCTACCTGCCTCCTCCTGTGTATGACGTTCTGCCTGCCTCTGCACCCAGCTACCTGCCTCCTCCTGTGTATGACCTTCTGCCTGCCCTGGACCCAGCTTCCTGCCTCCTCCTGTGTATGACCTTCTGCCTGCCCCTGGACCCAGCTACCTGCCTCCTCCTGTGTATGATCTTCTAACTGCCCATGGACCCAGCTACCTGCCTCCTCCTGTTTATGACCTTCTGCCTGCCCCTGGACACAGCTACCTGCCGCCTCCTGTGTATGACCTTCTAACCCTGGACCCAGCTTCCTGCCGCTTCCTGTGTATGACCTTCTGCCTGCCCCTGGACCCAGCTTCCTGCCGCCTCCTGTGTATGACCTTCTGCCTGCCCCTGGACCCAGCTTCCTGCCGCCTCCTGTGTATGACCTTCTGCCTGCCCTTGGACCCAGCGTCCTGCCTCCCCCTGTGTATGACCTTCTTCTTGCCCATGGACCCAGCTTCCTGCCTCCTCCTGTGTATGACCTTCTGCCTGCCCCTGGACCCAGCTTCCTGCCTCCTCCTGTGTATGACATTCTGCCTGCCCCTGGACCCAGCTACCTGCCTCCCCCTGTGTATGACGACCTGCCTGTCCCTGGACCCAGCTACCTGCCTCCTAATGTTTATGACCTTATGCCTGCCCCTGGACACAGCAACCTGCCGCCTCCTGTGTATGACCTTCTAACCCTGGACCCAGCTTCCTGCCGCTTCCTGTGTATGACCTTCTGCCTGCCCCTGGACCCTGCTACCTGCCTCCTCCTGTGTATGACCTTCTGCCTGCCCCCTGCTACCTGCCTCCTCCTGTGTATGACGTTCTGCCTGCCTCTGCACCCAGCTAACTGCCTCCTCCTGTGTATGACATTCTGCCTGCCCCTGGACCCAGCTTCCTGCCTCCTCCTGTGTATGACCTTCTGCCTGCCCCTGGACCCAGCTTCCAGCCTCCTCCTGTGTATGACGTTCTGCCTGCCTCTGCACCCAGCTAACTGCCTCCTCCTGTGTATGACCTTCTGCCTGCCCCTGGACCCATCTTCCTGCCTCCTCCTGTGTATGACCTTCTGCCTGCCCCTGGACCCAGCTACCTGCCTCCTCCTGTGTATGATCTTCTGCCTGCCCCTGGACCCAGCTTCCTGCAGCCTCCTGTGTATGACCTTCTGCCTGCCCCTGGACACAGCTACCTGCCGCCTCCTGTGTATGACCTTCTAACCCTGGACCCAGCTTCCTGCAGCCTCCTGTGTATGACCTTCTGCCTGCCCTTGGACCCAGCGTCCTGCCTCCCCCTGTGTGTGACCTTCTGCCTGCCCCTGGACCCAGCTACCTGCCTCCTCCTGTGTATGACGACCTGCCTGCCCCTGGACCCAGCTTCCTGCCTCCTCCTGTGTATGACCTTCTGCCTGCCCCTGGACCCAGCTTCCTGCCTCCCCCTGTGTATGACGACCTGCCTGCCCCTGGACCCAGCTTCCTGCCTCCTCCTGTGTATGACCTTCTGTCTGCCCCTGGACACAGCTACCTGCCGCCTCCTGTGTATGACCTTCTAACCCTGGACCCAGCTTCCTGCAGCCTCCTGTGTATGACCTTCTGCCTGCCCTTGGACCCAGCGTCCTGCCTCCCCCTGTGTATGACCTTCTTCCTGCCCATGGACCCAGCTTCCTGCCTCCTCCTGTGTGTGACCTTCTGCCTGCCCCTGGACCCAGCTACCTGCCTCCTCCTGTGTATGACGACCTGCCTGCCCCTGGACCCAGCTTCCTGCCTCCTCCTGTGTATGACCTTCTGCCTGCCCCTGGACCCAGCTTCCTGCCTCCTCCTGTGTATGACGACCTGCCTGCCCCTGGACCCAGCTTCCTGCCTCCTCCTGTGTATGACCTTCTGTCTGCCCCTGGACCCAGCTACCTGCCTCCTCCTGTGTATGACCTTCTTACCCTGCCCCTGGACCCTGCTACCTGCCTCCTCCTGTGTATAACCTTGTGCCTGCACCTGGACCCAGCTACCTGCCTCCTCTTGTGTATGACCTTCTGCCTGCCCCTGGACCCAGCTACCTGCCTCCTCCTGTGTATGACCTTCTGCCTGCCCCTGGACCCAACTTCCTGCCTCCTCCTGTGTATGACCTTCTGCCCCTGGACCCAGCTGCCTGCCTCCTCCTGTGTATGACATTCTGCCTGCCCCTGGACCCAGCTACCTGCCTCCTCCTGTGTTTGACCTTCTGCCTGCCCCTGGAACCAGCAACCTGCCTCCTCCTGTGTATGACCTTCTGCCTGCCCCTGGACCCAGCTACCTGCCTCCTCCTGTGTATGACCTTCTGCCTGCCCCTGGACCCAGCTACCTGCCTCCTCCTGTGTATAACCTTCTGCCTCTCCCTGGGCCCAGCTACCTGCCTCCTCCTGTATATGACCTTCTGCCTGCCCCTGGACCCAGCTACCTCCCTCTTTCCCAAGTTAAAAATTAAGTGAAAGTATTGGTGGATATGACATAATTGTTAATGTCAGTTAAATTAGATTTTTTAATAATAAAAATTAAATTAATGCTATGTTTCTTTAAATTCATTATACTGGACATGTCAATTGATATATAAAATCTTTTAGCATTTCATATTGGCGACCCAATACTTGAAATATAATTTAAAAAGTCAGAGGGACTGAAATAACTCCCAAGAATTACCAATTTTGCATTCAACTGCTTTAGTATGACATGCTTCGTTAGGTAAGGGGTTAAGGTTGGGGTTAAGGTTAGGGTTAGAATTACCCATATTACATTCAACTGCTTTAGTATGACATGCTACATTAGGTAAGAGGTTAAGGTTGGGGTTAAGGTTAGGGTTAAGGTTAGGGTTAGAATTACCCATATTACATTCAACTGCTTTCGTATGACATGCTACATTATGTAAGAGGTTAAGGTTAGGGTTAAGGTTAGGTTTAGAATGACCCATATTACATTCAACTGCTTTAGTATGACATGCTACGTTAGGTAAGAGGTTAAGGTTGGGGTTAAGGTTAGGGTTAAGGTTAGGGTTAGAATTACCCATATTACATTCAACTGCTTTCGTATGACATGCTACATTATGTAAGAGGTTTAGGTTGGGGATAAGGTTAGGGTTAAGGTTAGGTTTAGAATGACCCATATTACATTCAACTGCTTTAGTATGACATGCTACGTTAGGTAAGAGGTTTAGGTTGGGGATAAGGTTAGGGTTAAGGTTAGGGTTAGAATGACCCATATTATATTTAACTGCTTTAGTATGACATGCTACGTTAGGTAAGAGGTTAAGGTTGGGGTTAAGGTTAGGGTTAAGCTTAGGTTTAGGCGTTAGGTTAAAGGGTTCGGTGAACGGGTAGCTAACATGCTAATAGTTGCATAGTAGCTAAAAAGTAATAAGTAGTTGCATAGTAGCTAAAAAGTACTAAGTAGTTGCATAGTAGCTAAAAAGTACTAAGTAGTTGCATAATAGCTAAAAAATACTAAGTAGTTGCAAATTTCTAATTAGCGAAAATGTTGTCCGTCATGAGATTTGAACACACAACCTTTGGGTTGCTAGATGTTCGTGCTGTATGCCTACTCTACTCATCCACCCCTATCAACCACCATCCTTTTTTTAACCCATTACTTCATTACTCAAATGAAGAAGTTTCACTGTGCAAGAGGCTGTATGTATGAAAATTCTCTTGGTAGAGATTGTGGTCTACAGTTTATCATCAGGTACTTCCTTATTAGACATTGACCACCCGCTGTTATTGACAAATGGATACACACCCCCTCGTCTTACCAGATGTAGCTGTTCTGTCCTGACGATGCAAGGAAAACCAAATGTGTATTATCCGTGTCGTCATTCAGCCACTTTTCGTTGTAACATAAGATATTACAGTTTTTAAATGTTCCATTGGTAGGATAGTCTCGAACGGAGATCATCTAGTTTATTTTCTAGTGATTGCACGTTGGCCAATAGAACGAATGGTAGAGGAGGGTTACCCACTCACGACGAATCCTAACAAGGCATCCCGATCTCCGCCCAATTTATATGTATTTTCTTCACGCGAATGACAGGGATTTGGGCCTGGTCTCAGAGAAGCAGCATATCCTTCATGTCAGACTCATTAAAGAGAGAATCTTCGTCCAGTTCGAGGTGAGTAAACACACAAAATAGCACAGTTGGTTAGGAGCCCGTAAAACGTCCGCCCTCCACTCCAGCGCCATTATGCTCTTAGATTAGCCAGTTCTGTCATGATCACCGGGTTGATATAGGCAAGCACATCAGTGGTGGATCAGTGTTTATGTATATAAATGTATGCATGGGTGTCCAAGATGTGTACTAGTAGTTTAAACAGACAATTTGGTACATTCAGCTTGTCAACACTTCTTACAAAAACAAGTATTGATGTAGTCAATAGCTCTTCCACTTTGAGCCATGAGAGATCGACATGCATATCATTAATGTTAACTCGCCGTGTACTTTTAAGGGTCAACCGTGCTTCTGAGTCAGTTGTAATTTGTTGCATGGGCTGTGTCTCAATCCACTGTATTCACCTATGGCCGAGCTACAGCTGTGTTTCTCAGACCATGAGACATCCCGAAAATTGTTTGTTTGGCTTACAAAAGGGTAAGGGGAGACTCTATGGAAAGGGGAGATGCTCACGAACACAATGATGTTCTCCATTTTGCTCTACGACCCCCACAAGTGCCACTGAACTGAAAATAAGAGGTTAAATGTGGTTAAATGTGTCCAAAAAAATATATATATTTCCTGAGCGTTCTTATATCTCCTAGATATAGGACACACACTTCAAAACCTCATGCTACCTTATGTCTTATGCGAAATGAGAGTGACCACAGTGTCTCAGTCCATCCTGTTCTTCTCACATCTTTCAAGGGCACAGCTGTGTGGAGATATGAAGTTAACAGAGCTTGAACCGAGAGGAGTCCCGGAGCCGCCACAGTTCGGTCATTACTGCAGCTGAAAAATGAGTTCCTCTGTCGCTGTCCATGGTTTCTCCTGGCAGGCCGAAACGACTGAAAATGTAATTGAGCAAAAGAATGGCCGTGGTTTCCGCTGTGTCATTGGTTGCGGGCAGGCACTTTACAAGCCTTGTGAATGCGCAAGTCACTGTGAGGAGTGGGCTGACCCAGTCGATCTGGATCGAGCTGCATTGCAAGGGCGCTCTGTGGAGTGGCTTGAAGGGTTGAAACTGGCAGCAAACTAGACACCCCCTCAGGCCAGGGTGTGACATGGGTTTATTGTGCCACGTCTTGTTCCTTGTGGGCCACCTGTCGCAATGTTTCAGATGTAACCTTGACCCCCCTGGTGGCTGCATCTGGCATTGCCTTGTGCAGGAAGATGTTGAACTCTGAGGAGGAGTTCACATACGCAAAGGGGCAATTATTGAACGTGAAGAGCTTGTTCGAGAAAGACAAAGACAACTTGTGTTGGTCACGAGGGTTGACTGTCATGGTCCAGAAACCGTTCGCCACATCAACAGTGGAGTACTTGGCGTTTGCCACCTTTGTCCACTCTTTGTCGAGCTGTGTCATTGGCCAACAAGACAATGTAACCAGCTTGTTGAGTTGCCTATAGTCAATGGTAAAACACCATTTACCGGTTGGTTTCAAAGCAGGCCACACGGGAACGCTGTACATGCTGTTACATTCCCTGATTATCTGTTTAGCTAAAAGGGAGTCGCTCTTATACCTCTGAGTACGCTGCAAGCTGAATTTTGTATTGTCTCACAAATGTAGGAGCTGCTACATAGGAGCCATTATATATGTATATAGCCACTATAGATGAATATAGGAATACCCACCACATGAATATCCGTAACAATCCAGCGAGTCTGTCACTCTGTGTTTGTTAAACAATTCCTGCAACTGATGTCGTTCAGTGTAATTGACAAGTGCGTCTACCTTTGACGGACAACTAAAAAGCGTCCCTCCCTCAGCAAATAGGTCTAGAGAGGAAGAAAGAGGCCCAATCATGGGAACAACAAGTTCAAAATCAAGGAAGGATTAATCAATCAATGTTCCTAGCTGAGTGTGCCGAGAAATGTAAATATCTGATTGAGTCAGATTCTGCACCAAGAGGTAAGTGGATCTAGCGTTTACCTCCAACAGTGGGTTACCATTGATAGTTAGCCCCAAGTCGAATAGTCGCGGAGATGGTTGGAAGAACGCAGTGGTGCCTTCCATCTGGTAGCCGGGCGCCAGGTTCAGTCTTACAGAAACCTTTCTGGTTCTTGCCGGTATCACGGCGGACTAAGTTAGCACTTTGCAAGCTTCAGGAATAGTCTGCTCGGATGGTTTGTGACAAGTAGTAGGTAGTGAGATGAGTTCTTGGTTCCAATGAGAAGTGATAACGCAGACACCCCTACAGCAGTCAGTGTCATCTGGGGAGTCATTCCCAGTGGGAATCTGAATTTCTTTGGAACAAGGGGTTGGCAGTTAGCCGCTTTCTAAATGTTATTGAACATTTCCAAACTGATTGCAGATTTTTCAGACCAGGTTGCCAGTATGGCATCCTCAACCATAGTGCTGTTTAGGCACAAGCCATCTATCAGTGGAGGGCGGTATGTGTCTGTTGGTGATTCACCCAAGCCACACAGGTGAAAATCATATTTGGTTAATTTCTGAGTTGAACTTGTCACCCTGTCATTTGCCACAAATGGCAGACTCATGACCAAGTTCAACGGGGGTACGTCAGTTGATGACGCCAAACCCTCGTCGTTGCATAATGTACTGCAGGTAGCCTTCGATGAAGGCGGTAGAGTCAACGGAGTTGGCATAGTTATTTGTGACCAGACTTGGTTGGTTTTCCAATCCATTAGTGGTACCATACGGTCAATTAAATCTATCCCAATCAGCATATGCTCTGTGTCAATGCTAGTCACATGCACAGGGTGGATAAGTGACACGCCTTTGAAGTTCAGTTTTAGTAGGAGACGCTTGGTTAGAGGTGAGGTAGCCTGAGTGAAACCTTAAAGTGTAGTGTTTGGTCCTAACCATCGTTTTGCTGGATCCACTGCCCTTTTGAGTTCATCCAGCAAATTTTGAGATTTGAGGGAAATAGTCTAACCTGACTCTCAGTGCATCACAGGTCAAACAGTCCTCTAAGACCACGTTGAGGTATGTTGAGGTACGTGGAGGTATGGTTCGAGTTCTTTTTTCTCGTCATATCCCCAACAAAGTGGAGAGAGTTGGAAGAACATTTTTCAAGACAGATAATCCATTTGGTGACCCAGTGGGTGCTCTATCGGAATGGGAGAGGAATCAGCTGTTGCAACGCTGCTTACCAAGACAGATAATCCATTTGGTGACCCAGTGGGTGCTCTATCGGAATGGGAGAGGAATCAGCTGTTGCAACGCTGCTTACCAAGACAGATAATCCATTTGGTGACCCAGTGGGTGCTCTATCGGAATGGGAGAGGAATCAGCTGTT
Source organism: Oncorhynchus masou masou (assembly GCF_036934945.1). NCBI lineage: Eukaryota > Metazoa > Chordata > Actinopteri > Salmoniformes > Salmonidae > Oncorhynchus > Oncorhynchus masou. Next base: position 42,918,150 of record NC_088228.1, read on the forward strand.
GCAACGCTGCTTACCAAGACAGATAATCCATTTGGTGACCCAGTGGGTGCTCTATCGGAATGGGAGAGGAATCAGCTGTTGCAACGCTGCTTACCAAGACAGATAATCCATTTGGTGACCCAGTGGGTGCTCTATCGGAATGGGAGAGGAATCAGCTGTTGCAACGCTGCTTACCAAGACAGATAATCCATTTGGTGACCCAGTGGGTGCTCTATCGGAATGGGAGAGGAATCATCTGTTGCAACGCTGCTTACCAAGACAGATAATCCATTTGGTGACCCAGTGGGTGCTCTATCGGAATGGGAGAGGAATCAGCTGTTGCAACGCTGCTTACCAAGACAGATAATCCATTTGGTGACCCAGTGGGTGCTCTATCGGAATGGGAGAGGAATCAGCTGTTGCAACGCTGCTTACCTTGTGCATCTCCACATCTGTATCAGAGTCTGTAGACAAAACACATGGTCTTGTGTCTAGATTGAGCATGCCCTGGACAGGGATTTGATTGAGGGCGGGGGTAATGTGAACGTTGACGTCCTCGCGAATAGAATTAATTTTGGCGAACTCGTTCTCTGGCAATTGTACGCCTAGTCATGGTGTCTTATCCTTGTCCTCTTCCTCAAATTTCTTCCGCTGCAGTACAACTCTTATCAGAGCTTCTAGAGGGTTTCGGTTGACGTTTTTATTGTCATTGAACCCTTTGTTGCTCTTCTTATGCTTGTTACGCTTGTGCCCCGACCCTTTGTGAGGGTTAGGTCCAGGAATGTAGCGGCCAGATCAATCTCTGGGACCTGTTTTGTTGGGGACGTTCTTTATAGCTACCGTGACTGTGGTGGTTATTGGTGTGGTGGTCACGTGTGCGTCATCTTTTGCTGCTCCTGTCCCTGATGCAGCACACTCCAACTGGAGTGATTGCTCCCTCCTAAGCTTGAAAACCAAGATGTCCGGAGTATTAGCCTGGCTCACTTTCGAAGGCTTGTGGGTGTTCATTCCCGAGCTTATTTGACATTGTTAGCCAGCGAGCTGTCATGTTTGCGAGTCGCAGAACCACTGAATTCTATTGGCAAGTTTAGCGTAGTCATGGCAAAAAGGGAAAGACTAAGGTACCCCTAAGAGAGGTGAAGTCTAAAACCTCCTGTCGTCTACATTCCTTTGTTCCTTGAGCTCCGGTTGCAAGCTAGGTTGCTTGGATGGGTAGTCCCACAATAGTGCATGACTGTTCTGGAGTTCCTCCAAATGGTACATAAGGGTGGTATTCTGCAGTATCGCAGAGTCCACTTGGGAGCTTAGGATATTTATATTAGTGTCACGATCGTCGTATGCAGTAGACCAAAGAACCAATCTAGGCAACCATAGACATACAATTTACCCAGAAAGGAAAAAGCCCCATAAACATACAAAACCCCCTAGACAAGTCAAAAAAACATATATATCACCCATGTCACACCCTGACCTAACCAAAATAACAAGGAAAACAAAGAATAATAAGGTCAGGGTGTGACAATTAGACATGTGAGTGTCACACTTGCTCCAATCGGCCTCATACTTATCTCTCATGGCTTGCAGGCAGAGGTCTCGAGTGCGGAGCAAGAGATTCAGTGATGAAATGTCCTTCGATGGCTTAGAGGGCACTATTTCCAACTTTCTCACCTGGGTTCTCTCATTGTTCATTTGATCAACGACTTCAATGAGTTCTGCTGTTTTGGGTTTACTAATGACGTCTCACGTTCACCCTTTCTGCGTTTCTTTTGCTAGCAATGTTTTACCAGAACACATGAAACATAAAATAAATACCCGCCGTGGTCAACTCACGCTACTGAAATGTGAAAGATGGAGGGATAAGTTGGTTTCGTTCAAACGACTAGATCTACTCAAATTTCTATAATCGGCCGGCCCATATTTCTCTAGAAATGATTAATGACAGAGTCTACTCACTTCTGAAACGCGAGATACAGAAATAGTACTTAGTTTTGGCCCAAGGAGTTACTTTTTGTCAGATATTCAATGCCAGAGTCAATGTCTCCCTACCAGTATCTGGATGAAAAGGAACCACACACACGCCACTCAACATGAATCCTGCCTATAGCGCTAATGGTGTATAAGTTACTTTGCTACACAATTCATACAGACTGAATTCAACAGTAAGGCCTTAGTTTTATCTTTGATTCCTCACACGGGGCACCAATATGTTGTGAGCTGTTATTTATCGAATCATTACCTATGTTTAATTGTTACCAGATTATATTGATCACATATAATAACAATTAACTCATTAGGAATTTGGGGCAACATGGAAGAAGTTGTTCAACGAGTTACCATCTCCCGAATTAAACTCAAGAATATATATATATATATATAAGTTATAAGTCACTTATTAATCATTACCTCATATCAGTCTCATTCTGAACATCGCAGACCACTTGAATCTGCACAAACCCCAGTCTTACTGATCATTCCGTACCACACCATTGATTTGATTATGTACTAACAAACGAAATAATAACAGGATACACACACACATGGTACAGGTTATTGATTAGAAACTTAATACGATGGAAATAGGTCCCTAGCGGACTAACACAATATGACACTTGTTACACAAGATGGAGAGTTCAAGAGAGAGAGAGAGAAAGAGTGAAAGAAAGAGAGACAACACTTGGAAAGATTTGGGAACTACGCTCACAGTAATCCTAATACCTTGCCACGAACTGCTGCCCGTTTGGGTAAGAAGTAATGCATGTATTTATGTGTTGAAGGTCTTTGTTGTGTATCTCTGTTGGACCCAGGCCTTCGTGAAAAGGGTTTGATTGGGCCTTCTCCTAAGTTCATAAGTGTAAGGCTCTGATTGTCCACAAGAGATCATAATGTCCTTCTCCTTAGTTATCTGTGTTAACTTTCCCTCATTCTGGAAGAGTGGTCTTCTGTGGACAGCTGATCAGCCGATGATCACCAGAGTGGTGATGAGAGCAGTGTAGGCGACGATGAATTGAAGAGAATAACCGGGTGGTCCTACTTAAATTCACTTTCTTAGACACAGTACTTAGAACAGCTACTCAACCGTAACATTGATTGTTAGAGGCTACTTTGTCGTCTTCAAATCGTGTTGATTTTCAGGGTCGTGACAAATGGAGACCTAGCTGGAGCTTGTGGTCCTTCTAGTCTGGTATGTTAATTATTAACTCAATCTTTTATACACTTGGATTTCCGTCATACTGACACGCTCTCTGAGCTCCCTCGTGCATGGCTAGTTACGGGGCAAAACATCATCAAAAACTGTGATCTTGTTAGAAAACCAAAATTTTTCAGGGTCGTGACTTGTTAGAAAACCAAAATTTTTCAGGGTCGTGTCAAAGTTCATATAAGGAAATTATTCAATTAAAATAAATTAATTATGCACTAACACTATGTGTTCCACATGACTGAGAATACAGATATGCATCGGTTGGTCACAGATACCTTTAAAAAAGGGGGTGTGGATCAGAAAACCAGACCACCATTTGCCTCATGCAGTGCGACACATCTCCTTCACATGGAGTTGATCAGGCAGTTGATTGTGGCCTGTGGAATGTTGTCCCACTCCTCTTCAATGGCTGTGTGAAGTTGATGGCCACCACGGGGCACTCTGTTCACAACGTCGACATCAGCGAACCGCTCGCCCACTAGACACCATGCACGCTGTCTGCCATCTGCCCGGTATAGTTGAAACCTCTACAGCGTGCCAGTGGCCATTGAAGGTGAGCATTTTCCCATTGAAGTCAGTTACGACGCTGAACTGCAGTCAGGTCAATTCCCTGGTGAGGATGACGAGCACGTAGATGAGCTTCCCTAAGACAGTTTCTGCATACATTCTTTGGTTGTAAGAACTCAGTTTCATCAGCTGGCTGGTCTCAGACGATCCTACAGGCGAAGAAGGCGGATTTGGAGGTCCTGTTCTGGTCTGCAGTTGTGAGACCGGTTGGACGTACTGCCAAATTCTCTAAAACGACGTTGGTGGAGAAATGAACATAACATTATCCTGCAACAGCTCTGGTGGACATTTCTGCAGTCAGCATGACAATTGCACGCTCCCTCAAAACTTGAGACATCTGTGGCATTGTGTTGTGTGACAAAACTGCACATTTTACAGCGGCCTTTTATTGTTCCCAGCACAAGGTGCACCTGTGTAATGATCATGCCGTTTAATCAGCTTCTTGATATGCCACACGTCAGATGGATAGATTATCTTGGCAAAGGAGAAATGCTCACTAACAGGGATGTAAATACATTTGTGCAAGAGATGAGACAAAGCTTTTTGTGCATATGTAACATTTCTGTGTTCTTTTATTTCAGTTCATGAAACATGGGACCAAAAATACATGTGTTCATACAGTACCAGTCAAAAGTTTGGACACACCTACTCATTCAAGGGTTTTTCTTTATTTTTACTATTTTCTACATTCCACATATGGACTCATGTAGTAATAACCAAGTGCTAAACAAGTTCAAATATATATATATTTTTTTGATTCTTCAAAGTAGCCACCCTTTGCCTTGATGACAGCTTTGCACACTCTTGGCATTCTCTCAACCAGCTTCACCTGGAATTATTTTCTAACCGTCTTGAAGGAGTTTCCACATATGCTGAGCACTTGTTGGCTGTTTTTCCTTCACTCTGCAGTCCAACTCATCCCAATTGGGTTGAGGTTGGGTGATTGTGGAGGACAGGACATGTGATGCAACACTCCATCACTCTCCTTCTTGGTCAAATTAAGGCCTGATTCTCAGTCTCCTCTGAACAGTTTTTGCAACTGCGCTTAAAGAAACTTTTAAAGTTCTTTAAATGTTCCAGATTGACTGACCTTCATGTCTTAAAGTAATGATGGACTTTTGTTTCTCATTGCTTATTTGTGCTGTTCTTGCCAGAATATGGATGTTGTCTTATACCAAATATGGCAATCTTCTGTATACCATCCCTACCTTGTCACAACACAACTGATTGGCTCAAATGGATTAAGAAGGAAAGAAAGGCACACCTGTTAATTGAAATGCATTCCAGGTGACTGCCTCATGAAGCTGGTTGAGAGAATGCCAAGAGTGTGCAAAGCCATCAAGGCAAATGGTGGCTACTTTGAAGAATCTCAAATCAAACATATAGATTTGTTTAACACTTTCTTGGTTACTACATGATTCCATGTGTGTCATTTCATCGTTTTGATGTCTTCACAATGTAGCAAAAAAAAAAAAGGGAAAAAAAGTGGAACGAGTTAGTGTCCAAACATTTGATTGGTACTGAAACAAATATATACAGTGTACATACTGCAATTCCAACCACAAAATACAACAATTTGCCTATAATTATATTTGAGGCTCCACATATCATGGAAAATAATGTTATTGCCAACAACCAATCAGTCTCAAATCCAGCTGCACATAGAAAGTTGAGATTGGCCTTTAGGCAGTCTCTTTGGCAATGACATGGAGTGGAATATTAGCTAAAAAGACTGGGTACCAGACTAGCATTATCAAACATTGCAATTTATGCAGGGACATTTAAAGGTCCAAACAATTAGAATGCATTGCAACAACACAAAAAAAAGAGCGAGAGGCTATACAGCTCCTTTATAGTTGTCTACCACATGTTTTATGCTAACTATTAACCCTATAGAAATAAAACATTTACATGTCTACAACATTTTACACATTTCAGAATTCATATCCTCATAATAGAAATGTCTTTAATTTTTTTCATTGTTTGAGTGTCCACATTTTCTATGATCGAGGACTTTCTTTCTTGCCCTTGTAAAGGGCCAGTAGTGAGACATTGGCTACTTTGACCACGTTGAAGCAGACACCAGGAATATCCCCATCGGAATGCCCCTTTCTGCTACCAAGACTCCATCCTGTTGAGAGAGGAGGAAGAGGATTTCAAAACAGTGGTGATGATGAAAAGCCTGGAAGTGTGTCGTAAGTTCAAAGGAGGAAAATCCAGGAAACAGATGGCAAACTCATAATAAACCAAAACACAAATCAAAAGTATATGGATGTTCTTGAGGGACTGGAAACGGCTCTTTGTAGGGCCATGGATCAATGTCCAATAATGGGGGCCGTAGAGAGTTAAAAATAGTAGAATACACAAGGTGCAATTTCAATATGTGGATTTGCATCAACAGTTTATTTTGTTATGTCAGTCACTGAGTCACTCAATTAGCCATGTCAGCTAACAATTTTGGGATTGGTGAATTAATCTAGCTCAATGATGTGCAATACATAATATAATATGGATTGCTGTTGCAGTGTAATGGCCAATGAGAGACTTTGAAGCCACTTGATCGGCCATATTGGCACTCCCCTGAAGCAGTCCTCTATAGGGATGAATGGAATTTTACAGTATTTCAATTCAGTGTTAAGTACACAATTACATGTATTTAAGTTTTTGTTTTTTTGTAGTGGGGACAGTAAAAATAATTAAAAGTTAATACTTTCAAAATTATATTTCAAGGAATTTAAAAAAAAAAATTCTAAATTTTTTGCTCAAATAATAATTAAGAAGTATGGCAAATTGTAGCAAAAAAATTGTAGACAAATGCATTTCTATATTTTTTTTCACAATGAATGAAAGATGAAAATGTACAATGTCTTCACATTTCCTCTTTTTGTCCCCTTTGACCCCAGAATGCCTCCAAACACATTTACACAGAAAGGCAAAGTCATTGGGTTACATATCAGAAAACAAGTGTACAACAAGGTTACTTCAATACAAGCGAAAATGTAATAGCCTAACCATTTCTGGTGATGAGGTGATCCTATAGGCCTATAGCAGCAATCTGAAGGGGTGGGGCCAGGAGCACTAATCTGGAGGAAGTGTTTGGAGCTGTTGCAAATAGGATATCATCGGGTCCCCTGTGGAATAAAACGAGTTGGTTGACCCTCAAATGGTAAACTTAATTTTTTCTAATTTTAGGAACAGCATCAGATCTTTGAGCCAAAGAGAGGCTAAGGGAGGATTGATAGATTTCCATTTCAATGAAATCCTTCGGCGGGCTAACAGGCAGGCAAAGGCAATGGCATCCAGCTGTCTATTGGTAAGAAAAGTTGTTGTTTGATACTCCACTAGGCTGCAACTTCATATCAAATGCTTCAGAAAGGGTTTTAAATCTAGTGGAGCAATAATCTGCAAGACAGGGACAGAACCAGAACGTGTGGGTCAGGTCTGTCAAGGGGCCTTTACACCTGTCACATGTACCATCAATATTTGGGTAGAATTTGGACGATCTGGCCTTGCTGAAATGGAGAAGGTGAAGTACCTCAAACTGTATACGGTAAGTGAAAAAATACTTTGGTAAAAGCAGAAGGAGACATTGGAACAAGTACAGAAATCTGGCCAATAAATTCATCTTGATACAATTTGTGGCGAAATCTGCACGGAGCCTTCACCGTGCGCTGCCACTAAGAGCGCATGAGCAGTAAGGACGGGGGAAATAATGAGAGCTCGTTCAGCTCTTTGGGGAGGGGCTCGTGTGGCGCGACAGTTTGATTGTGTGCTGTAGGAGTTTTGTTTATAAAGTATTTAACTCAATCACCGGTGTAATCGCTCTATGTCGTGGTTGTTTTCGTTTGGGACCGCGCCCATTATGGATCAGTAGCAACATTGTTGCAAAGCTTTAACATACAAACCATTGGACAGTCAGACAGTACACAGGCATGCCTGAAGACCACAGCTAAGATATCTATTTTTCTCGCTCTTTCTCTTCCCTCTATCATTCCAGGGCTTTACCCTGCAACAGACTCTCTATTTTTCCAATGCACTTCCCATTGAAGTTCGTTAGAGCTGGACTATTATTGCCCTGCCAGAAGTATTTGGGTGGACATTTTAGTTAAAAGGGAGGTTGCTTGCAAGTTGTGTATTATGTGAACTGTATTGAGGTGAGGGGTACTAATGACATGTGGCCGAGAAGACTGTGGACATTTTTAAGGCCTTTGTTGTGTCTGAACACTCCCCACATTCATACCCTCTGCACTCATCCACTGGAAGATAATACAGATTATTGCAAATCCTCTGATGATGACTGGGTTTGTTCTTGTATGAAGTTGCTGTTTAATTGCTCTGCCATTTTTAGTATTAGTATTATTGTATGAGGTATTCTTGTTGGGGTTACCCCTGTGCTGTGATGTGGGTTTTATATGGTGTTGTATTCTCTCTTCTCTCCACTGGCTATCTGGTAAACCGGCTACACTCTAGGCAGTCTCTTCTGCTGATGTGTGTGTGTGCGCGCGTGTGTGTGTGTGTGTGTGTGTGTGTGTGTGTGTGTGTGTGTGTGTGTGTGTGTGTGTGTGTGTGTGTGTGTGTGTGTGTGTGTGTGTGTGGTTCTGGTAGTGGTACTCACTCTATTCTACTCTTTTCCTTTCGGCATGGTTAATACCTGTCTGTTCGCCCGAACAAAATCTATCTTTACTGTTTGTTGATCAGGGGAGTGAAGTTCTCATCATGGAGGGAAGACAGGGTACGAGGGATATTGAACCCTAAATATTTAAAGCCAGACTTGGACATAGGAAATGGATCCCGTGGCATTTGTAATGCTAATTCATTAATAGGAAAACAAACTTTTTGAGGTTTAATTTATAACCCGAAAACACACCAAACCTAAGTAGTACATCCACTACCTCAGGGACTCACGCTTCAGGGTCTGAGATATCTATAAAAGCAAGTCAAGAGAAAATCTGGAGTTCTGGAGGACTCCAGGATTCACCTGCATTTTACAGTATATTGAAAGTAAAAAAATAAATATTCAATAGGCTGGACCAGGGGTGTGCAACTATAGCTTTTTATGAAAATACATTAGTGCAACACATTTGTCAGAAAATAGCTAATTTTTCATCCAATGACAACAGTCCAATGCTGTTTGGCTCGCAGCCACGCAAGTCAAAACAATCCATGGCCATCATACTTCTAATGTTTATCATAGAAAGAATGCACCCAGCTACATGTCCTAATGTTTATCATAGAAAGAATGCACCCAGCTACATGTCCTAATAGAAAGAATGCACCCAGCTACATGTCCTAATGTTTATCATAGAAAGAATGCACCCAGCTACATGTCCTAATGTTTATCATAGAAAGAATGCACCCAGCTACATGTCCTAATGTTTATCATAGAAAGAATGCACACAGCTACATGTCCTAATGTTTATCATAGAAAGAATGCACCCAGCTACATGTCCTAATGTTTATCATAGAAAGAATGCACCCAGCTACATGTCCTAATGTTTATCATAGAAAGAATGCACCCAGCTACATGTCCTAATGTTTATCATAGAAAGAATGCACCCAGCTACATGTCCTAATGTTTATCATAGAAAGAATGCACCCAGCTACATGTCCTAATAGAAAGAATGCACACAGCTACATGTCCTAATGTTTATCATAGAAAGAATGCACTCAGCCACATGTCCTAATGTTTATCATAGAAAGAATGCACCCAGCTACATGTCCTAATGTTTATCATAGAAAGAATGCACCCAGCTACATGTCCTAATGTTTATCATAGAAAGAATGCACACAGCTACATGTCCTAATGTTTATCATAGAAAGAATGCACTCAGCCACATGTCCTAATGTTTATCATAGAAAGAACGCACCCAGCTACATTTCCTAATGTTTATCATAGAAAGAATGCACCCAGCTACATGTCCTAATGTTTATCATAGAAAGAATGCACCCAGCTACATGTCCTAATGTTTATCATAGAAAGAATGCACCCAGCTACATTTCCTAATGTTTTGCTTGAAGTCAATATTGCATTTGACCAGACACTGAGAAAGTACAAGAGAAAAGTAGCTTCACTTCAGTCAGAGCTCTGTCTGCTGATGGATGAGAAATAATCTCTGTACCCCACACATACAATTATCTGTAAGGTCCCTCAGTCGTGCAGTGAATTTCAAACACCGATTCAACCAAAGACCAGGAGGTTCCCAATGCCTCACAAAGGACATATTGGTAGATGGGTAAAAAAAGCAGACATTGAATATCCCTTTGAGGATGGTCAAGTTATTAATTACACTTTGGATGGTGTATCAATACACCCAGTCACTACAAAGAAATAGGCTTCCTTCACTCTGACAGAGTATGAAAATGAGATAGTATTTTTGTATTTCACTTTCAATAAGTTTGCTAAAATATATAAAGACTGTTTCATTTTGTCATTATGGGGTATATAGATGGGTTATACAATTGTATTTAGTCCATTTTTAATTTGGCAGTAGCACAACTAGGGCTGTCTGACAAAATAAAAATCTTTGTCGACCAAGAATCGTTTGTTCTTTCGGCCAAACGTGTTTTTTCCCCATATATTGACACACCCTATGTGTTTTAATTAAATCAACTAAACTCAGCAAAAAAATAATTGTCTTCTCACTGTCAACTGCATTTATGTTCAGCAAACTTAACATGTGTAAAAATGTGTATGAACATAACAAGATTCAACAACTGAGACATAAACTGAACAAGTACCACAGACATGGTACGGCACCTGCACTGCCCGCAACCGCTGGGCTCTCCAGAGTGTGGTTTGGTTTGTTCAACGCATCACCGGGGGCAAACTACCTGCCCTCCAGGACACCTAAAGCATCCGATGTCACAGGAAGGCCAAAAAGATCATCAAGGACAACAACCACCGGCGCCACTGCCTGTTCACCCCGCTATCATCCAGAAGGCGAGGTCAGTACAGGTGCATCAAAGCTGGGACCGAGAGACTGAAAAACAGCTTCTATCTCAAGGCCATCAGACTGTTAAACAGCCATCTAACACACAGAGGCTGCTGCCAACACACAGACTTGAAATCCCTGGCCACTTTAATAAATGAAACACTAGTCACTAATAATGTTTACATATTTTGCATTACTCATCTCATTTGTAGTGTAATGACCTGACTAGATCATAAAGGAACAGTTGTCCAGACAGAGGATTGAGTTAATGAATTGACGGTTTATTAACCCAACTTTACACAGGCTACCTGTTTGGCCGTAGCCCACGCCAAATAAATGAAAGATACCCCACAAGCCAATCGTGACCTTCTCTTGTGAACCGTTACCTGATCTATAGCAAGCTGTGCCACACTGATTGGTGGAGTAATTTAATGAGCTAAATGTAAACACAATGTTGATTTCACAGCTTAAAAAAGCAATAGAAAGGAATTATATAAACTGCGTTTTTGGTGGGGTTGAACCGGTTCAGAACTTTATTTTGCTTGTCGGGAACAGAAAAATAAGTGGTTCTGTTCAGATCGAAATGATTGGAAAATAAATTCGTGAGCATTTTGTATAAGCTAACCTGTAACGGAAACATCTGGCGTACAATCTGTAGTTACATGGAACAACTATTGGTCTTGGGAATTTGAGGGCTGCATGATTATTATCTGGCGTGCTCACAGCATCACATAGGTGTGGAGGGAAATAAGCTGTCAAGAAGAGAGGACAGCAGCCAAACGAACACCTTACAACAAATCATGTATCCTACATGGACACTGAAAGAGAGCTTTGGTAAGCTGACATATCGCTAACCCACTAGCATTCTCATATAATACATTTATTTTCAAGCATTGGCAGGTGCTGCCGACTATGGCTTCGTAACATGAAAATACAAGATCGTTACCTCTGCATCGTGTGATGACATCATATTATATTGTGACTATTGTTAGTTTTTGCATGTTTGATCAATGAAATAAATGTTTATTCTAATGTGATTTTGAACTCACCCATTGCGCCTGCTTCCGTACACACACACGAAAAAAAAAAAAAAAAAACACGCAGGATTCTTATCACATGACCTACGCAGTCCGTACCAATCATTTGGGGGAATCAATGAAATCCCACGTTCATGGGCTTTATGATGAAGTCTCGCGAGTTTTCCCGTGTGATCTTGATTGCTGTCGCTGAAGAGTAGGAGGAAAATATCAGGTACAGTATTTAAAACAATATATTTTCTTTACCAAAACATAGTTGACTCCTACAAATAGATATTCGCGTTCCTAAACTGACCCTGTGCTTATTTATGTCTGATAGAAATTCATTGAGGCCAAATAGATGGCGTTGTTCTGCTTGTTAGCGGCCAGGCTTCAATGTTGTGGTTTTCGTCGAAGGCCGCAGTATTACGTTTCCGGCTTATACCAAAAGGACAGTCACTCAGTTCCCCAACTTTATTTACGAATACGTTACTGACGTTAAAATGACGTCCATGGCAATCTCATACAACAAGTTTACAACATTGCAGTTATTCTATTTTAACCTGGCTTCTATGTGCTATGATACATTTAACCGGCCGTCATTGTAAATACTAATTTGTTCTTAACTGACTTTCCTAGTTAAATAAATAAAATAACCAAAATAACTCACTAACGTTACAGTACAGCTGACACACCCACTAACTGCAACGTTAAACATTGAGCCTTCGTTGTATTAGTGAAATGGCAATGATCATCAGAAAAAACATGTTTTTGCAGAACAATTCATGATGAGTTATGCTGAAAAGCCGGAGGAGATAACGAGAGAGGAGTGGATGGAAAAGCTCAACAATGTCCACATTCAGAGAGCCGACATGAACAGGCTCATCATGAACTACTTGGTGACAGGTACAGTAAAACACACATACTATGAACTACCTGGTGACTGGTACAGTAAACCATGCACACACACACACAAACATAGTCATACCAAGAAATACCAGGTGCACAAAAAGGTTCTCTAAACAGACAATTGTATGTCTTTGATATCAACAGAGGGGTTTAAGGAGGCAGCTGAGAAGTTCCGTATGGAGTCTGGGATTGAGCCCAGTGTGGACCTGGATTCTCTGGACGAGAGGATAAAGATCCGGGAGATGATCCTGAAGGGGCAGATACAGGAGGCCATCGCACTCATCAACAGCCTGCACCCAGAACTGCTCGACACAAACCGCTACCTGTACTTTCACCTACAGGTAAAAAGCAGATGGCCTCTCCCTTTATTCTTCTGGCAGTCTTATGTGCAGTGTTCCCTTTATTCCACCCAATCTGTTCCTCTCACTATCCTTTTCTTTTGTCCATCCCCTCATACTGATCTGCCCCTCTGCAGCAGCAGCACCTGATTGAGCTGATCCGTCTGAGGGAGACTGAGGCAGCACTAGAGTTTGCTCAGTCCCAGCTGGCCGAGCAGGGGGAGGAGAGCAGAGAGTGTCTGACAGAGATGGAGAGAACCTTGGCCCTGCTGGCCTTCGACAACCCTGAGGAGTCGCCCTTCGGAGACCTCCTCAACACGATGCAGAGGCAGAAGGTGAGGCTTTAATGTCGCATCATAATCTAGAAATAGAAACGTATTGCTTTGTAATTGTACGTTTCTACTATTTAATTAATGTTATTTCTTCAGTAATTGAACTTTTGAGTACATTATTGCTGATTTCATGTTCTTCCTGTCCACTGTGTGCTTCCTGAAGGTGTGGAGTGAAGTGAACCAGTCTGTGCTGGACTACGAGAACAGAGAGTCAACGCCCAAACTGGCCAAGCTCCTCAAACTGCTCCTGTGGGCTCAGAACGAACTTGACCAAAAGAAAGTCAAGTACCCCAAAATGACAGACCTCAGCAAGGGCACGATCGAGGACCCAAAGTGACAGCACACCAGGCTATGTGTGCCATGGGAAACGGAATGGACTCACCTCCTATCTATTTATGCTCCGACACAGACTGACTCATACTACTTTTTTCTTTTTTTGTGTGGGTTGCTTTTTGGGAGACTTTGATAACATGGACTGTGCAAACTGGATGGTTTGTATTTTTAAAGTGACTTTCTGACTGAAACTTCAATATCTGAAATATAAACACTTGTATTTTAATGAAGTAAAATTAGACTTTTGTTTCATGTCTCCGATAGATGGTTACATATTTCACAGTTTCACTATTTTTTTCTGTCTACTGGCAGGGAAAGTTAGCAATCTTTGCATATGGAGGGTGTGTTTAAAGCCTAAATTAGGCTCCCGGGACTATAATGTGTCAACCTAGAACAGGAATGAAGGTGTGGTGTTTGGGTAGAACGATTGGTTCCCATTGCTGTGGTCCACTGTCAACATTGTTTTATTTTTCTGAACAAAAACATGCACATTTGAGTTTAATGCTATAGGATAGGGGCCAAAGCTTCTGGGTACTGATGGTGAATGCTTCTAAGCTGCCAATGCCCTGTATCTTTGTCAGAGTTTTATTGCAACTTTAGTTTTCATCCTGTGTTATCTTGAACAAACAAGACAATAATGTGAATACATACAGAGACATCCACTCAGTTCACGGTGGCTGTTTTGCAACCGGATTATTTACATGTATGGAATAAAATACTCTTTTGGAACACTTGATATGCCTAGGTTGTTGTTCATTATATTTGCAACAAAAAAATATGTAATGATGATATTGTGTGTGTTATTGTCATCTGTGTGCTAGTTACCGATAGCTTACTTTCTCACAGGATGGAACAAGTAAGAAATGTCGTTTTGAATCTCACTTTTTCCCCATCTGATTGCAGGTTATATAATGGTACCTATGCTTGGTACCTCAGGCAGAGGAGCCAACTCATTGAAGATGTTCTGCAGCGTCCCTGGCTGTCCTATGAAGGATGACAACACCAATTACATCGGCAGGGTAGTGCATCTATCCCGTAAGTGGTAGACCTACAAAATTTAGGATGATATGGCCATTATAGACTAACATTCTGTAGAAGCTGGCTATATTCGGCTGGGATGTGTGGTTTTTCTCATATGGACCCTGCTGAGTTTTGCTGTGCAATCCAATCAGGTATTTATGGAAGCTTGTTCCTGCCAATCCCCCTCAAAAAAAAATATCTGACTTTGTGACTAACTATTTCATAACAATCTCATGATGACTTCTCATAACTTATAAGTCATTATCTTTTTTATTTAACTATGCAAGACAGTTAAGGACAAATTCTTATTTGCAATGACAGCCTACCCCAGCCATGGGACTCCCAATCACAGCTGGATGTGCTAGTTTGTGATACAGCCTGGATTCAAACCAGGGACTGTAGTGACACCTCTTTCACTGAGATGCAGTGCCTTAGACCACTGTGCCACTTGGGAGCCAAATACGTTTAGGTGATCTGTATCACATGAATCCAATGTGCACTTTGCATCAGGCCTGCCTCAACTTTCAAGGATAACCTTATGTATATCCTATAGCCAATCACACATTGTATGTGTGTATGCGAGAGAGAGTTTGTGGTGGTATTGTCCCATATTAATGGATTGGAGAGTTTTGTTGATGTGAGTTGGTGCCTGTATGATGACATCTGGTTTATCAGATGTAATTAATTTCTGTAACACTTTCAGTTAATAGCACAGGCATGTATTTCCTTAAATCACTGAACACAGCTTTTGCTCATTTGCAGTTAATTGTTTAATTCACTTCCAGCATTTTAATCATTTCTACATCGCTTGCACTGTTATTATTCACACACGGCCATGTTTCTTTTGTCTTCGTATGCCTCTATGTAAACATAAGAGTT
The DNA here is from genome assembly GCF_036934945.1 of Oncorhynchus masou masou. Taxonomy (NCBI): domain Eukaryota; kingdom Metazoa; phylum Chordata; class Actinopteri; order Salmoniformes; family Salmonidae; genus Oncorhynchus; species Oncorhynchus masou. The sequence goes on from NC_088228.1 coordinate 42,933,654, forward strand.
CTACGACTAGAGGGGGATTGGCCAGTTTCTATGTATGCCTCTATGTAAACATAAGAGTTCTACGACTAGAGGGGGATTGGCCAGTTTCTATGTATGCCTCTATGTAAACATAAGAGTTCTACGACTAGAGGGGGATTGGCCAGTTTCTAGGGTCTGTCCTCCTGAAATTGTTGACTGTTTTTGTACTTGCTAGTAAGCTAGGATTTCTCAGCTGTTAACAGCCAATGGCTAGCACGTTCTCTTACTGGCAATAAAATGGATGATTGCCATTTTTTTAATCATTTCTTAATTATTTAATGTAACAAATCAAACATTAAACCTTGTTAACCTTGTAAATGATTCATTTAGACCCCGTGTTTATTTTCTTTAATGTGTGTTGTTGCTCTGCTATTAAAAGAGACAGGTAGCTATTTGAGACTTTTTTTTAATGGTAATTCATTAACTCAATTCAATTCATTAAAGGGGCAATCTGGGAATGGTACATAATTATTATTATTGTTTACTTTTAAATTATTATATAGCCATTGATTCTTGAATGTATCTTAGAAATGCCTCATGAACAATGGTTTTACTCCACCAACCCAAAATATAAGCTTGTTTTATTCCATTGTTTGTAAACAAACACTGTGTCTATGGAATTGAGTGGTTACATTTCTCCTGCCCCATTCCTCAGCTGTTTTCCAAATAAAGTGGTGGGGACAATGCTTTGTTCTTTGAATCCCAGATTGTCCCTTTAAAAGGGGTCAACCTGTAGATCTATTCAATGTCCATGATCCAAACTTACTATCCCGTAATAATTACTTACTATCTCATTATTATGGGTTAATTGATAATGCCAGAGAAGCCAGAGTTTGGAGGATATATTGGCACAGGTGTTGTTAGTCGAGTGCCAGCAAACCGTAATGATTTTTTTACTTTCATTTTATTAATTTATACATACAATTTCATCCATCCACAAGATATAGTCTCGACACATGTAGGGTTGCTACCCAAGCCGGCTGGTTGTTTGTATTATCGGTTTGGTTGCCAGAGACAGGACCCAGTCGTTCAATCTTTTTGTTCTACATTTATGGACACGATCCAGCCGTTTCTTCTGAATGTTCCTGCTTGCTAGCTAGCCAACTACAGCTAACTTAGTCACACAAGACAAACAGCAAAGTGGCTGCATTTGTGTTTGTTTAAGCTGTTTTCGAGTGACATGAATTTGGATACATCCATAACAATGAGCTAATGATGTGATTTCACTAGGCATAGAAAATGTGCTTTCTTGTCAGGACAATGTGGAGCTAGCCAAAAACACAGCTAACACAATCACTTAAAACTGAAGCTGGAAATAAAGAAAATGAGCTGCACTTTGTTTAATTTCAGCTGCTTTTTTTATTGATGGTTCTTTATATATATCCATAAAAATGGTGCTGATTCATGATTTCGACTGGCTGAGAAAAGCTGCCTGTCTGTCTCATCCCGACTCGTTCAACATTACTATGGGACAGCTGGAGATCGAATTTCAATATTGAAACAATGTTGCAAATGTCAGACAGAGAGCAAGGTTTATACAAATATCTGCTGTTGAAACCAAATGTAATTCTAAAAGAAATGTGAGATCATGTCTAGAAGCTTTTTATAGTGGAGATCAAGTTTATAAATTGCCTGGCTGGGCTGATGGAACAGAGTAAATAGGCATTTTAACCTAATTTTTAACCGGTGGTCATTTGTGGAATAGACACTGGCCATAGTATAATCTCCTAATTATGACTTCCTATATCATTAGTTTGACTTACTATCTCATAATTATGGCTTACTATCTCATAGTAAGTCTACTATCTCATAATTTCGAATGATTTTATAATCATGATTTACTATTTCTCACGGTTTGGCCCTCAATCTCATTATGATTTGCAATGTCATAATTATGATTTACTATCTCGTAGTCAGATTTACTATCTCATAGTTATCATCCAGGTTATGTAGCATAGAGTTTCAAGAATATTGCAGTCATTATGGAGCGCGAACGCCTATGTTGGATGGATGTACTGGGCAGCGATACCCCGGTGGAAAAGAGTGCATTCAAACTGGTTTTCATAGGGACTGAGTAACTTCTTTAACTTACTTCCTGGTGTAACAAACCGTTAGCAGGAAGAACTGCGTGTCTGGAAAAGAATACGGACACGTGGATTATCATTGCTCCTCTAGTTCCAGGCAAGAGCCACGGAAAAAACCCATCCTCTCTGTGGCTATCTGTCCGTATTCCCCCGTGCTCTTCACCTCATCACACTGCAATACAATAACAGATCCTCGTTAAACGAAAGGAAATGATACGTCGGCGCGAACATCGATCAAAGCGTTTCTTTTTGTCGGCTTTCCTCATTCATTCCATAGCCCACTGAACTGCGACGGGCAGGAAAAAGCAAATCTCAAACATTAGCATCTCTTGTTGAATGGCAATTCTGCAAAAACATGGAAAGATCTCTGGTCCAGATTTGGTCTGCCTCAAAGAAACCCCGTCAGACACAATCGGTGACGCCGGAGGTCATCAGAAGAATTGGAGTGAACATAACACGAACTGGCCCAGGTGAGTTAACGAAGCAAGATTTTAGTATCCATCATTTCCCCCAAAGACTAAAACTACCATATTGAAATTACGGACGTTTTCTTAGGTTTGTAATAACATAACACTATATGGGAGATGTCTTAGCTAGTTCCTTATTTTGCAAATGCCCTACAAGTTAGAAACGATTTGAGCTCTTGGTGGGTTACTGGAAGTAATTGGCATTGGCAAATTGAATTTTCAGAACATTTTCTCTCCCTTGATGTAAGCAAACAAAAAGTACAACTCATACAAATGTAGCTTTGTGTTTAATACTTTTGAGTCTTCTCCAAAAGTATAGACCCACAATGAAGCCATACTGTAACCATATGAAATGTAGCTTTGTGTTTAATACTTTTGAGTCTCTTCTCCAAAAGTGTAGACCCACAATGAAGCCATACTGTAAACATATGAAATGTAGCTTTGTGTTTAATAATTTTGAGTCTTCTCTAAAAGTGTAGACCCACAATGAAGCCATACTGTAAACATATGAAATGTAGCTTTGTGTTTAATACTTTTGAGTCTTCTCTAAAAGTGTAGACCCACATTGAAGCCATACTGTAACTATATGAAATGTAGCTTTGTGTTTAATACTTTTGAGTCTTCTCCAAAAGTATAGACCCACAATGAAGCCATACTGTAACCATATGAAATGTAGCTTTGTGTTTAATACTTTTGAGTCTCTTCTCCAAAAGTGTAGACCCACAATGAAGCCATACTGTAAACATATGAAATGTAGCTTTGTGTTTAATAATTTTGAGTCTTCTCTAAAAGTGTAGACCCACAATGAAGCCATACTGTAAACATATGAAATGTAGCTTTGTGTTTAATAATTTTGAGTCTTCTCTAAAAGTGTAGACCCACAATGAAGCCATACTGTAAACATATGAAATGTAGCTTTGTGTTTAATACTTTTGAGTCTTCTCTAAAAGTGTAGACCCACATTGAAGCCATACTGTAACCATATGAAATGTAGCTAACACTGCTGTGAGGGGCATCCCCCCCCAAATACTTGACTTTTAATCAGATCCCTGTCGGCTGGTGGTCTCCAGGTTATGTTACTAAGCTGCACACACACACCTTTTGGGACTTTTACTAGGAAGTCTGACAGTCAGGCATTTTATCGAATTTTCTTATCATCCATCATAGTCTTATCTTTGTCTTGTCAACTAAGGATTCAGCCAATACTAATATCATGAGATGTAGGCTTAACCTAACTAGTTAGTACAATTTAACATAGATACAATTTCTACATTTGAAGTAAAGTGAATACGCCTAGTTGGTTAACCTTCTACATGTCTCACAAGCCCCATTTGCTGTTTTTAAAATGTAGAAAAGCAAAATAAATGTACACATGTTGGTTTTACTGAGAATATCACACCTACACTCTCAAACACACCATTGTCTTTGCTACACAATCATTCCCTGCACCTGCTCTGCAGACCCCTGGCGCGGGTATGGACGGTGGTGCTACTGCTGGGGACCTGTCTGCTGTACTGTGCCCGCGTGGCCATGCCCATCTGTGCCGTCAGCATGGCCGAGAAGTTTAACTGGACCAAGAGGGAACAGGGCATGGTGCTGGGCAGCTTCTTCTGGGGCTACTGCTTCACACAGGTCCTCGGAGGCTACGTCAGCGACAGGTGGGCAACGAGATGATTGTCTGTTTGCTCAGAAATTTGCACATATATTGCCTGTTTGCACAACCTGCAGCTGCGCTCATTACATACAATAGCTAGAATAAACAGTGTACATTGCATCACATTTATTCACCTTTAAACACAGATGGACAATCGGATGATATGAGACCTGCGATTTGAGAATGAAATACTTTGTCTGTTTTACTGCTCCATTGGTACAATAGACTATAAAACAATACATTTTATATAACTCATATTCACTTCAAAACACCCATTAGCCCAAAAAGCAAAATAACTCCTGAGGGGATGGTGAATGTCATGGTGCAGAGATACTGCTCTCCATGCTACAGAGTATAAAGGGAGTGTAGTTTTAGGAGCCAATACCCATTTCAGACAGAAGATGGAGTAATTTACTTTAAATTATAAGGCAGTGTTGATATGGCCCCCTTTCAAACAGCCCCTTATTTAGCACTTATTTGCATTTATAAACCGTATAAATACAGTGCATTGGGAAAGTATTCAGTCCCCTGTACTTTTTCAACATTTATGTTACAGCCTTATTCTAAAATTGAATAAAACAAATGTTATTTTATTTCACCTTTTATTTAACCAGGTAGGCCAGTTGAGAACAAGTTCTCATTTACAATTCCTCATAAATCTACACACAATAGCCCATAATGACGAAACGAAAACAGATTTTTAGACCTTTTTTGCTAACTTATAAAAATATAAAAAATACAAATCAGAAATACCTTATTTCCATAAGTATTTGCTTTGCTTATGAGACTTGAAATTGAGTTCAGGTGCATCCTGTTTCCATTGATCATCCTTTATTGGATTCCACCTGTGGTAAATTCTATTGTTTGGACATGCTTTGGAAAGGCACACACCTGTCTATATAAGGTCCCACAGTTGAAAGTGCATGTCAGAGCAGAAACCAAGCCACGAGGTCGAAGGAATTGTCCATGTAGCTCCGAGACAGGATTGTGTCGAGGCACAGATCTGGGGAAGGGTACCAAAACATTTCTGCAGCATTGAAGGTCCCCAAGAACATGATGGCCTCCATTATTGTTATATGGAACCTTCCTAGAGCTGTCCACCCGGCAAAACTGAGCAATCGGGTGAGAAGGGACTTGGTCAGGGAGGTGACCAAGAACCCCATGGTTACTCTTTGATTTGATTAGTCCAAATGAGGACTAAAAGAGATTCTAATCTTCCAAGAGTCCTTAAACATTAAAATACAATTCATAATATGATCACATTTTCACATAACACACTGACATATTGATCAGTCTAAAAAGATGGCTTGATTCTTCATCTTCCATAGTCCAGCACAACTTTCCTATGTATTATATTTAAATGGTTTTGAAGTATTGTTTGAATTTATATATTGAACGGTTTCTGGTTTGCTCAGACAAATTGTTACATTTCTTTATTGCTCTAAGTCGAATTGTTATTTTGCCCATTTCTCTTTCCTGTCTGGATAACACATAGATGGGACAATCTGTTCCTAGTATTTACTGTCTGTCTCTTACCAACTGAATACTTTTGTGAAGAGAGTTTTAAATGCTGTATACTATGGAATATAATGTTTTTTTGATGACCAACCAAGCGCTTTGAGCATGACTACAACAGAAGAACCATGTCTCCACCTTAAAACAAAGCTTGCTGCTTTGTTCTGTGCCATCTGCAGCCTCCTGATTTGAAAAATAGCCTCTCCTTTTGTCCTGGTTTGCAGAAGAGGATGTCTTCCTTAATTGACCCCCCCCCATAAACGTAAACGGACATATACCAGGAGCTGTGCCAGGCCCGCCACGTCTGTTAACTCATCCAGCTGTCACGCATATAATTCACTGGCTTGTATGCGAAGCAGTAATTGTTTCAAAACATTTCCTGCCTTGTCACTGTGTTGTGAAACAGTGTTGTTTGATGACGGCATTGTCTGTATATTTTTTGGGTGTCTTTCCCCCCAGCATTGTCCCAACCATATCCACGGCAGCAGGAAGAATTAAGTCCTCCTCAATAGTATGGGACTTGCCTGTCCTAGCCACTCGGTAACTCACCATATATGATGCTTCGAGCCCCTTCTTACTAATGGTATCTGTTGCTTTTATACATGTCTAACTACTCAGCCCCTGTAATAGGGTTAGAGGCAGAGAATCTCAGTGGAAAGAGGGGAACCGGCCAGGCAGAGACAGCAAGGGCGGTTCTTTGCTCCAGACCCTTTCCGTTCACCTTCACACTCCTGGACCAGACTACAATCAATATGACCCACTGAAGAGATGAGTCTTCAGTAAAGACTTAAAGGTTGAAACCGAGTCTGCGTCTCTCACATGGGTAGGCAGACCATTCAATAAAAATGGAGCTCTATAGGAGAAAGCCCTGCCTCCAGCTGTTTGCTTAGAAATTCTTGGGACAATTAGGAGGCCTGCGTCTTGTGACCATAGCTTACATGTCGGTATGTACCGGCAGGACAAAATCGGAAAGATCGGTAGGAGAAAGCTTATGTAATGCTTTGTAGATTAGCAGTAAAACCTTAATCAATATGGGTGCCTTGACAAGGCCATCACTCTTAAAAGGTATATGATTCTGAATTTATAGTGCTACACCCCCACCATTCCTGTCTCTTCTCAGTAGACTATATCCTTGAATGTAAAATGATGGGCAAATGAACATCTAAATGTGTTTCGGTCAAAGCCAAAATATATTATTTATGTTGACCAAGTCAAAAACCTCATGTATTTTGTTAGGAAGACTACATACATTAACCTGAGCTGTATGCAGCCCTTTCCTTATCAAGTGGAGATCAATAGAGCATGTATCCGTTTTAGTAGAAGTTGTCATGATACACAACACACAAACTCAAATTTGAACATTATAATAATTCCCTGGCTATTTTAATTTAGAGTCCCGATACAATTGATATAAAGTTTATCCATCACCAGGGAGACTCGTTGATTCAGGCTTTTCCTTCATAATGGGAACTGTTTTTTTTCTCCTTTCATTGATCTCCGTGGGGAAGTAATCTTTCATTCCAAAGTCAGTGTTTCTGAGTTCTCTGCCCCTGCTCTTCGTCAATTCCTTTTGCTTAAAATGATCAAAACATGCAATAATAGCCCGTGGCCTATTCCCAGAGGCCTTGCCTATTCTATGGACTCTGGAGAAAGTGGCATTACGCACAACATCCGTGGGCAGTTTTAGTTGAGTTGACATAAAGTCACAGCCTCTGCTGTTGTCATTCTCCGGTATCCCTGAAAGTATTAGATTGTTCCGCATTGATGGACACTGTACATCAAGCAAGGTTTCGTTAAGTTGTTTGTTCTCCCTTTGCACCACCTCCACCTTGCTATGAACAGAGTCTACAGCACCTTTCAGCGCCGTGTTCTCTTTCCTTACATCATCAATCTGACGTTGGCTGAATTCTAGACTGGCACATAATGCATTGATGTCCTCTCGTAATATATCCAAGATAATATATCTAAGATATCAAGGCCTTTCATTGATGGATTTTAACACGTCCACATCCATATCTGTGAACCTCTCTCCACATGTGCCTTCTTGCTTGGGGATGGTTTGGTGCCATCGCTGATACAGCTTGGCCAACTTGGTTTGTTTTGTTGATTGGGTTGGTTGTCCTCAGCTCGAATCCTCCGTAACCAGTGACGCGTTTCTTTGAGTTCGATTCTCGTCAATGAATCGTTCAAGCTCCTCAACGGTTTGAGTCATCCAGCGTGTTTGCAGGCAGAGTTTAACAAAACAATGGATGGATCTTTCCGGTAGATACACACAATAAAACACGTTTAAACTATTGAGTACTCACTCGTGGTTGGAGGAAGTGCTAGTGTTAGAGGATAAGAGAAACACTGTTTGGTTAGCAGGTTTTCAGTAGGTCAGTGACACAGGCAACACGGATCGCTGTGTTGGCTGATGGTTGTATCTGTTCAAAAGGAAAATCTGACAGAGCTCCAGAGTTCCTCTGTGGAAATATGAGAAACTTCCAGAAGGACAATCATCTCTGCAGCACTCCACCATTCAGGCCTTTATGGTAGAGTGGCCAGACGGAAACCACTCCTCAGTAAAAGGCACATAACATCCCACTTGGAGTTTGCCAAAAGGCATCTAAAGACTCTCAGACCATGATAAACAAGATTCTCTGGTCTGATGAAACCAATGTTGTGCTCTTTGGCCTGAGCGTCAAGTCTGAAGGAAACCTGGCACCATCCCTTCGGTGAAGCATGCTGATGGCAGCATCATGCTGCGAGGATGTTTTTCATTGGCAGGGACTGGGAGAATAGTCAGGATCGAAGGAAAGATGAACAGGGAAAAGTAAAGGGAGATACTTTATGAAAACCTGCTCCAGAACACTCAGGACTTCAGACTGGGGCAAAGGTTCACCTTCCAACAGGACCACGACCCTAATCACACAGCCAAGACACTGCAGGAGTGGCTTCGGGACAAGTCTCTGAATGTCCTTGCGTGGTCCAGCCAGAGCCCGGACTTGAACCCGATCGAACATCTCCAAAGAGACCTGAAAATAGCTGTGCAGCAACACTCCCCATCCAACCTGACAGAGCTTGAGAGGATCTGCAGAGAAGAATGGAAGAAACTCCCCAAATACAGGTGTGCCAAGCTTGTAGCGTCATACCCAAGAAGCGTTGAGGCTGTAATCGCGGCCAAAGATGCTTCAACAATGTAATGAGTAAAGTGTCTGAATACTTATGTAAATGTCATATTTCATTTTTTATAAAAAATAAATAAATAAATAAAAATTGCAAGAAATTCTCAACCTGTTTGTCTTTGTTATTATGGGGAATTGTGTGTAGATTTGAGGGGGGGTGGGGACTTTTAAATCTATCCATTTTAGAATGAGGCTGTAAGGTAACAAAATGTGGAAAAAGTCAAGGGGTCTGAATACTTTCCCGAATGCACTGTATGTATCAGGTCGTAACTGGCAATTTGGGAGGGTTGGGGGTTGTTGTTTGAACATGGGGTCTGTTTGCAGTTCAAATTAAGGAGGTGTTAAACAATAGAAGTTATCAATGAATTTACCTGCAAAAAAAGCAGAGAATCATTCACACAGACCCAATTCCTGTATTTTGGTTACAGGGTCTGTGAAAATGCAGGAAAAATGAATACCTTCATTTTTTTTGGAGAACTCTTTTCAGAAATATGAAAAGGCTGTTTTTTAATTGAGGTTCTGGTAAATTTGTGGGATTTTGGTCTGAAAGGGATACAAGATAAACCTTGAGTAAGGAGTGGAATTTGAAGGGCATTATGTGACCGTTAGTATTATACTGTGTGTTGTTTGAGGAGTGCACAGCCCTTGTGCCGGTGTTTAAGTGACTGCAGACTAACAGGTATTTAATGATTCTCTGTTTCTTCACATGGCAGGCGATGTTTAGGGTCATCTTACATCTTGCCAACGGAGGTAATAAGTAATCGAGCGTTCACAGTTCAGAAGCCTCTGCTCTCAACTCCTCCCCCCAAAATCAATGAAGTGAAACGGTCTTAACTCCACTGAAACAGTTTAGATTTGGCCAAACACCTGAAGCTATTATAATATGATTCTGATTTTCAATCCTTTCAGATATTAGAGGAAGCACCCAGGAAATGGGTAGCTGATAATGGGAAGTAGCCTCCTTGTCTCCTTTTTTTTCGTTTGCATTGTTCTGACAACAGAATAGGTGAAAGCTAATTGTTGGAGACCAACTGGATCACTTGGTTTCATGTATACATGTTGTTATGAATAGTGCAAATGAAGCAGGTTAGATGACAAAATACATGTTGTACTATTGAGAGATGCGTAATTGTTATTATCTGGTTACAGTACTGTGTCTTTCCTTCGGGTTGTAGATTAAGAGGATGACTATCTATTCCCTTCAGGGTTGAAGGTGAGAGTGTATAGTCATTATAATAAAGTTGTCTGGAGAGTGCATGTTGTTGCAGTAACACTATGTTATCTATTCCCTTCAGGGTTGGAGGTGAGAGTGTATAGTCATTATAATAAAGTTGTCTGGAGAGTGCATGTTGTTGCAGTAACACTATGTTATCTATTCCCCTCAGGGTTGGAGGTGAGAGTGTATAGTCATTATAATAAAGTTGTCTGGAGAGTGCATGTTGTTGCAGTAACACTATGTTATCTATTCCCTTCAGGGTTGGAGGTGAGAGTGTATAGTCATTATAATAAAGTTGTCTGGAGAGTGCATGTTGTTGCAGTAACACTATGTTATCTATTCCCCTCAGGGTTGGAGGTGAGAGTGTATAGTCATTATAATAAAGTTGTCTGGAGAGTGCATGTTGTTGCAGTAACACTATGTTATCTATTCCCTTCAGGGTTGGAGGTGAGAGTGTATAGTCATTATAATAAAGTTGTCTGGAGAGTGCATGTTGTTGCAGTAACACTATGTTATCTATTCCCTTCAGGGTTGGAGGTGAGAGTGTATAGTCATTATAATAAAGTTGTCTGGAGAGTGCATGTTGTTGCAGTAACACTATGTTATCTATTCCCCTCAGGGTTGGAGGTGAGAGTGTATAGTCATTATAATAAAGTTGACTGGAGAGTGCATGTTGTTGCAGTAACACTATGTTATCTATTCCCTTCAGGGTTGGAGGTGAGAGTGTATAGTCATTATAATAAAGTTGTCTGGAGAGTGCATGTTGTTGCAGTAACACTATGTTATCTATTCCCCTCAGGGTTGAAGGTGAGAGTGTATAGTCATTATAATAAAGTTGTCTGGAGAGTGCATGTTGTTGCAGTAACACTATGTTATCTATTCCCTTCAGGGTTGGAGGTGAGAGTGTATAGTCATTATAATAAAGTTGTCTGGAGAGTGCATGTTGTTGCAGTAACACTATGTTATCTATTCCCCTCAGGGTTGGAGGTGAGAGTGTATAGTCATTATAATAAAGTTGTCTGGAGAGTGCATGTTGTTGCAGTAACACTATGTTATCTATTCCCTTCAGGGTTGGAGGTGAGAGTGTATAGTCATTATAATAAAGTTGTCTGGAGAGTGCATGTTGTTGCAGTAACACTATGTTATCTATTCCCCTCAGGGTTGGAGGTGAGAGTGTATAGTCATTATAATAAAGTTGTCTGGAGAGTGCATGTTGTTGCAGTAACACTATGTTATCTATTCCCTTCAGGGTTGGAGGTGAGAGTGTATAGTCATTATAATAAAGTTGTCTGGAGAGTGCATGTTGTTGCAGTAACACTATGTTATCTATTCCCTTCAGGGTTGGAGGTGAGAGTGTATAGTCATTATAATAAAGTTGTCTGGAGAGTGCATGTTGTTGCAGTAACACTATGTTATCTATTCCCCTCAGGGTTGGAGGTGAGAGTGTATAGTCATTATAATAAAGTTGTCTGGAGAGTGCATGTTGTTGCAGTAACACTATGTTATCTATTCCCTTCAGGGTTGGAGGTGAGAGTGTATAGTCATTATAATAAAGTTGTCTGGAGAGTGCATGTTGTTGCAGTAACACTATGTTATCTATTCCCCTCAGGGTTGGAGGTGAGAGTGTATAGTCATTATAATAAAGTTGTCTGGAGAGTGCATGTTGTTGCAGTAACACTATGTTATCTATTCCCTTCAGGGTTGGAGGTGAGAGTGTATAGTCATTATAATAAAGTTGTCAGGAGAGTGCATGTTGTTGCAGTAACACTATGTTATCTATTCCCCTCAGGGTTGGAGGTGAGAGTGTATAGTCATTATAATAAAGTTGTCTGGAGAGTGCATGTTGTTGCAGTAACACTATGTTATCTATTCCCCTCAGGGTTGGAGGTGAGAGTGTATAGTCATTATAATAAAGTTGTCTGGAGAGTGCATGTTGTTGCAGTAACACTATGTTATCTATTCCCTTCAGGGTTGGAGGTGAGAGTGTATAGTCATTATAATAAAGTTGTCTGGAGAGTGCATGTTGTTGCAGTAACACTATGTTATCTATTCCCTTCAGGGTTGGAGGTGAGAGTGTATAGTCATTATAATAAAGTTGTCTGGAGAGTGCATGTTGTTGCAGTAACACTATGTTATCTATTCCCTTCAGGGTTGGAGGTGAGAGTGTATAGTCATTATAATAAAGTTGTCTGGAGAGTGCATGTTGTTGCAGTAACACTATGTTATCTATTCCCCTCAGGGTTGGAGGTGAGAGTGTATAGTCATTATAATAAAGTTGTCTGGAGAGTGCATGTTGTTGCAGTAACACTATGTTATCTATTCCCCTCAGGGTTGGAGGTGAGAGTGTATAGTCATTATAATAAAGTTGTCAGGAGAGTGCATGTTGTTGCAGTAACACTATGTTATCTATTCCCCTCAGGGTTGGAGGTGAGAGTGTATAGTCATTATAATAAAGTTGTCTGGAGAGTGCATGTTGTTGCAGTAACACTATGTTATCTATTCCCCTCAGGGTTGGAGGTGAGAGTGTATAGTCATTATAATAAAGTTGTCAGGAGAGTGCATGTTGTTGCAGTAACACTATGTTATCTATTCCCCTCAGGGTTGGAGGTGAGAGTGTATAGTCATTATAATAAAGTTGTCAGGAGAGTGCATGTTGTTGCAGTAACACTATTATGTTATCTATTCCCTTCAGGGTTGGAGGTGAGAAGGTGCTCCTGCTGTCTGCGGCGGCCTGGGGGGCGATGACAGCCTTCACGCCCGTCCTGGCCCACTTCTGCTCTCAGCCCATCTTCTCCATGACGCTGGCCCGCTTCCTGATGGGGCTGCTGCAAGGTCAGAGGTCACTGGGAGCCAATGAACAGCTCTGCTCCATCTCAAATGACACCCTATTATGTCCTATATATGTATATATGTATGCTATATATATATATGCTGTAATTATAACGAGAGCCACATGGGGAAGGGACAAGCAACTGCCCAAACCGAGAGAACTGGTTTCTGGTTAAGAGTCAATTACTGGACAAAACCAGTCAAATAGTTTCTCTGTCCTGAATAAACAAACAATGGTCTCACCTTCAGAACGACATAGCCTGTGGCCTCTGGGGTTGAAGTTTGACTTTATTGCTTCCTCCTGAGGTATAACTGTTCGCATTTCCTACTTTTTTTATTTATTTTTTCATTTAACCCTTGTTTTACCAGGTAAGTTGACTGAAAACACATTCTCATTTATAGCCACGACCTGGGGAATAGTTACAGGGGGGAATGAGCCAATTGTAAACTGAGGATGATTAGGTGGCCATGATGGTACAGTATGAAGACCAAATTGTGACTTTAGCCAGGACACGGGGGTTAATTAACCCCTTGAGTGCCGTTGGATCTTTAGTGACCACAGAGAGCCAAGATGGCTGACAAAACATTACGGTGGAAGTCATTATAACGTCATAACAAGACAAGCAAAACATGTACAATTGAGAGGAATATGTCAGCTAATGGAGAGACAAACGATTGAGCATGTTTTTCCGTCATAAAGTTCATATAGGAACTTTGGTCTTTAGCGATTTTATTTTTTATTTTATTTCCCCGTCCTATCCAATACCAGGTGTATCAAACGCCTCTGAATGATGTATTACAATTATCCACTTCAACAGTGTTTACCACTACTGGTCCTGGGACATCAATGGTTACACATTGTAACTATGCAATAGACTAGAAACATGATTTAACTAGTTAAAGGCTGATTTGTTATTCATATATACAGAAAAAAAACAGTACATCCTACCAGCACGCCCACAAGCGACCCACTCAGGCAGATAATAACGTGAGGAACAAGATGGGAGTAACAATCCAGGCTATTTGCTCTGAGACCGGCATAATAATGTAATGAAACAAGCAGGGAGCAGGTTTCGAACCCTCAACATTGTAGCCCGAAGTCCAGCACGCTATCGTTGTATTAGTTTTTCACAAGCGCAGCAGGATGTGCTATTAGCAGGACTGGGGGCTTATAGGCCTGTTGTAAGGCAGGTCCTCACCAGACATCACCGGCAACAACGTCGCCTATGGGCACCAACCCACCGTCACTGGACCAGACAGGACTGGCAAAAAGTGCTCTTCACTGACGAGTCGCGGTTTTGTCTCACCAGGGATGATGGTCGGATTCACGTTTGTCATCAAAGGAATGAGCGTTACACCAAGGCCTGTACTGTGGAGCAGGATTGATTTGGAGGTAGAGGGTCTGTCATGTTCTGGGGCGGTGTTTCACAGCATCATTGGACTGAGCTTGTTGTCATTGCAGGTAATCTTAATGCTGTGCGTTACAGGGAAGACATCCTCCTCCCTCATGTGGTACCCTTCCTGCAGGCTCATCCTGACATGACCCTACAGCATGACAATGCCACCAGCCATACTGCTCGTTCTGTGTGTGAATTCCTGCAAGACAGGAATGTCAGTCAATCCCATTGTGCACGTCTGGGACGTGCACTCCCTGTATATAGTCATATTATTACCTCGTACCCCTGTAAATAACCATGTTATTACCTCGTACCCCTGCACATTGACTCTGTACTGGTACTCCCTGTATATAGCCATGTTATTACCTCGTACCCCTGTATATTGACTCTGTACTGATACTCCTTGTATATAGCCATGTTATTACCTCGTACCCCTGTATATAGACATGTTATTACCTCGTGCCCCTGTATATAGCCATGTTATTACCTCGTGCCCCTGTATATAGCCATGTTATTACCTCGTGCCCCTGTATATAGCCATGGTATTACCTCGTGCCCCTGTATATAGCCATGGTATTACCTCGTGCCCCTGTATATAGCCATGGTATTACCTCGTGCCCCTGTATATAGCCATGGTATTACCTCGTGCCCCTGTATATAGCCATGGTATTACCTCGTGCCCCTGTATATAGCCATGGTATTACCTCGTGCCCCTGTATATAGCCATGGTATTACCTCGTGCCCCTGTCTATAGCCTTGTTATTACCTCGTGCCCCTGTCTATAGCCTTGTTATTACCTCGTGCCCCTGTCTATAGCCTTGTTATTACCTCGTGCCCCTGTCTATAGCCTTGTTATTACCTCGTGCCCCTGTATATAGCCATGGTATTACCTCGTGCCCCTGTCTATAGCCATGGTATTACCTCGTGCCCCTGTATATAGCCATGGTATTACCTCGTGCCCCTGTCTATAGCCATGGTATTACCTCGTGCCCCTGTATATAGCCTTGTTATTACCTCGTGCCCCTGTCTATAGCCTTGTTATTACCTCGTGCCCCTGTCTATAGCCTTGTTATTACCTCGTGCCCCTGTCTATAGCCTTGTTATTACCTCGTGCCCCTGTCTATAGCCTTGTTATTACCTCGTGCCCCTGTCTATAGCCATGTTATTACCTCGTGCCCCTGTCTATAGCCATGTTATTACCTCGTGCCCCTGTCTATAGCCATGTTATTACCTCGTGCCCCTGTCTATAGCCATGTTATTACCTCGTGCCCCTGTCTATAGCCATGTTATTACCTCGTGCCCCTGTATATAGCCTTGTTATTACCTCGTGCCCCTGTCTATAGCCATGTTATTACCTCGTGCCCCTGTCTATAGCCATGTTATTACCTCGTGCCCCTGTATATAGCCATGTTATTACCTCGTGCCCCTGTCTATAGCCATGTTATTACCTCGTGCCCCTGTCTATAGCCATGTTATTACCTCGTGCCCCTGTCTATAGCCATGTTATTACCTCGTGCCCCTGTATATAGCCATGTTATTACCTCGTGCCCCTGTCTATAGCCATGTTATTACCTCGTGCCCCTGTCTATAGCCATGTTATTACCTCGTGCCCCTGTCTATAGCCATGTTATTACCTCGTGCCCCTGTCTATAGCCATGTTATTACCTCGTGCCCCTGTATATAGCCATGTTATTACCTCGTGCCCCTGTATATAGCCATGTTATTACCTCGTGCCCCTGTCTATAGCCTTGTTATTACCTCGTGCCCCTGTCTATAGCCATGTTATTACCTCGTGCCCCTGTATATAGCCTTGTTATTACCTCGTGCCCCTGTCTATAGCCATGTTATTACCTCGTGCCCCTGTATATAGCCTTGTTATTACCTCGTGCCCCTGTCTATAGCCATGTTATTACCTCGTGCCCCTGTATATAGCCATGTTATTACCTCGTGCCCCTGTATATAGCCATGTTATTACCTCGTGCCCCTGTATATAGCCATGGTATTACCTCGTGCCCCTGTATATAGCCATGTTATTACCTCGTGCCCCGTCTATAGCCTTGTTATTACCTCGTGCCCCTGTATATAGCCATGTTATTACCTCGTGCCCCTGTATATAGCCTTGTTATTACCTCGTGCCCCTGTCTATAGCCATGTTATTACCTCGTGCCCCTGTCTATAGCCTTGTTATTACCTCGTGCCCCTGTATATAGCCTTGTTATTACCTCGTGCCCCTGTCTATAGCCTTGTTATTACCTCGTGCCCCTGTATATAGCCATGTTATTACCTCGTGCCCCTGTATATAGCCATGTTATTTTTGTGTATTTATTTTTTGTGTCACTATTCAAAATGTTGTACATTTTTTATCTCTAACTCTGCATTGTTGAAAAAGGACCCGTATCTACAATTAAATGTAATGTTGATTTGAAGCGCGTCTGTCAGGATATGAATCGTGAGTTTGACTCTGCAGGCAACACCACTTTCGTATTTGAGACAATGGTGCTTTTCTTTTGCCGTTTTCCACTTTGTGTCATTTTTCCTAAAGACAGAATCTGTATTAACGTGTGAGACTTTCTGCGCTGACTAACAGAGCTGTGTATCTGTACCTCCAGGTGTGCACTACCCGTCTCTGGTTAGCCTGTGTTCTCAGAAGGTGGTGGAGAGTGAGAGAGGATTCCTCATGAGCACTGTGAGCAGTGGCTCCTATCTGGGGTGAGTCTGGCCCTACCAAACTCCCTGTTTCCACGCTGATCTAGGGTTGCAAATGTTACTGGGAACTACCAGAATTTTTGAACTTTAAAGAATTTATATGTAATTTATCACAAGACATCTAGAGGCCCTTTTTGGTACTTCAAATGATCACAGTAAACTCAAATCCAATTTTATTTGTCACATGAGCCAAATACAACAGGTAGATCTTACTGTAAAATGCTTACTTACAAGCCCTTATCCAACAATACAGTTTTAAGAAAATAGAGTTAAGATAATATTTACTGAATAAACTAAAGTAAAAAAATAAATACAACTATGACAATAATGAGGCTATATACAGGGGTACAGGTTAGTAATGAGGCTATATACAGGGGTACAGGTTAGTAATGAGGCTATATACAGGGGTACAGGTTAGTAATGAGGCTATATACAGGGGTACAGGTTAGTAATGAGGCTATATACAGGGGTACAGGTTAGTAATGAGGCTATATACAGGGGTACAGGTTAGTAATGAGACTATATTCAGGGGTACTGGTACTGAGTCAATGTGCGGGGGTACAGGTTAGTAATTAGGCTATATACAGGGGTACAGGTTAGTAATGAGGCTATATTCAGGGGTACATGTTAGTAATGAGGCTATATACAGGGGTACAGGTTAGTAATGAGACTATATTCAGGGGTACTGGTACTGAGTCAATGTGCGGGGGTACAGGTTAGTAATTAGGCTATATACAGGGGTACAGGTTAGTAATGAGGCTATATTCAGGGGTACAGGTTAGTAATGAGGCTATATACAGGGGTACATGTTAGTAATGAGGCTATATACAGGGGTACAGGTTAGTAATGAGGCTATATACAGGGGTACAGGTTAGTAATGAGGCTATATTCAGGGGTACATGTTAGTAATGAGGCTATATACAGGGGTACAGGTTAGTAATGAGGCTATATACAGGGGTACATGTTAGTAATGAGGCTATATACAGGGGTACAGGTTAGTAATTAGGCTATATACGGGGGTACAGGTTAGTAATGTGGCTATATACAGGGGGTACAGGTTAGTAATGAGGCTATATTCAGGGGTTACTGGTTAGTAATGAGACTATATACAGGGGGTACAGGTTAGTAATGAGGCTATATACAGGGGGTACAGGTCAGTAATGTGGCTATATACAGGGGGTACCTGTTAGTAATGAGGCTATATACAGGGGTACTGATACTGAGTCAATGTGCGGGGGGTACAGGTTAGTAATGAGGCTATATACAGGGGTACAGGTTAGTAATGAGGCTATATACAGGGGTACAGGTTAGTAATTAGGCTATATACAGGGGTACAGGTTAGTAATGAGGCTATATACAGGGGTACAGGTTAGTAATGAGGCTATATTCAGGGGTACATGTTAGTAATGAGGCTATATACAGGGGTACAGGTTAGTAATTAGGCTATATACGGGGGTACAGGTTAGTAATGTGGCTATATACAGGGGGTACAGGTTAGTAATGAGGCTATATTCAGGGGTTACTGGTTAGTAATGAGGCTATATACAGGGGTACCTGTTAGTAATGAGGCTATATACAGGGGTACAGGATAATAATGAGACTATATACAGGGGTACAGGTTAGTAATGAGGCTATATTCAGGGGTACAGGTTAGTAATGAGGCTATATTCAGGGGTACAGGTTAGTAATGAGCTTATATACAGTGTTACAGGTTAGTAATGAGGCTATATACAGGGGTACTGATACTGAGTCAATGTGCGGGGGGTACAGGTTAGTAATGAGGCTATATACAGGGGTACAGGTTAGTAATGAGGCTATATACAGGGGTACAGGTTAGTAATGAGGCTATATTCAGGGGTACATGTTAGTAATGAGGCTATATACAGGGGTACAGGTTAGTAATGTGGCTATATACAGGGGTACAGGTTAGTAATGAGGCTATATACAGGGGTACTGGTTAGTAATGAGGCTATATACAGGGGTACATGTTAGTAATGAGGCTATATACAGGGGGTACATGTTAGTAATGAGGCTATATACAGGGGGTACATGTTTAGTAATGAGGCTATATACAGGGGTACAGGTTAGTAATGAGGCTATATACAGGGGTACAGGTTAGTAATTAGGCTATATACGGGGGTACAGGTTAGTAATGTGGCTATATACAGGGGTACAGGTTAGTAATGAGGCTATATTCAGGGGTACAGGTTAGTATTGAGGCTATATTCAGGGGTACAGGTTAGTATTGAGGCTATATACAGGGGTACAGGTTAGTAATGAGGCTATATTCAGGGGTACATGTTAGTAATGAGGCTATATACAGGGGGTACATGTTAGTAATGAGGCTATATACAGGGGGTACATGTTTAGTAATGAGGCTATATACAGGGGTACAGGTTAGTAATGAGGCTATATACGGGGGTACAGGTTAGTAATGTGGCTATATACAGGGGTACAGGTTAGTAATGAGGCTATATTCAGGGGTACAGGTTAGTATTGAGGCTATATTCAGGGGTACAGGTTAGTATTGAGGCTATATTCAGTGGTACATGTTTGGTAATGAGGCTATATTCAGGGGTACAGGTTAGTAATGAGGCTATATACAGGGGTACAGGTTAGTAATGAGGCTATATACAGGGGTACTGGTTAGTAATGAGACTATATACAGGGGGTACAGGTTAATAATGAGGCTATATACAGGGGTACAGGTTAGTAATGAGGCTATATTCAGGGGTACAGGTTAGTAATGAGGCTATATACAGGGGGTACATGTTTAGTAATGAGGCTATATACAGGGGTACAGGTTAGTAATGAGGCTATATACAGGGGTACAGGTTAGTAATTAGGCTATATACGGGGGTACAGGTTAGTAATGTGGCTATATACAGGGGTACAGGTTAGTAATGAGGCTATATTCAGGGGTACAGGTTAGTATTGAGGCTATATTCAGGGGTACAGGTTAGTATTGAGGCTATATTCAGTGGTACATGTTTAGTAATTAGGCTATATTCAGGGGTACAGGTTAGTAATGAGGCTATATACAGGGGTACAGGTTAGTAATGAGGCTATATACAGGGGTACTGGTTAGTAATGAGACTATATAAAGGGGGTACAGGTTAGTAATGAGGCTATATACAGGGGTACAGGTTAGTAATGAGGCTATATTCAGGGGTACAGGTTAGTAATGAGGCTATATTCAGGGGTACTGGTACTGAGTCAATGTGCGGGGGTACAGGTTAGTAATAAGGCTATATACAGGGGTACAGGTTAGTAATGAGGCTATATACAGGGGTACAGGTTAGTAATGAGGCTATATACAGGGGTACAGGTTAGTAATGAGGCTATATTCAGGGGTACAGGTTAGTAATGAGGCTATATACAGGGGTACAGGTTAGTAATGAGGCTATATACAGGGGTACAGGTTAGTAATGAGGCTATATACAGGGGTACTGGTTAGTAATGAGGCTATATACAGGGGTACTGGTTAGTAATGAGGCTATATACAGGGGTACAGGTTAGTAATGAGGCTATATTCAGGGGTACAGGTTAGTAATGACGCTATATACAGGGGTACTGGTTAGTAATGAGGCTATATACAGGGGTACATGTTAGTAATGAGGCTATATTCAGGGGTACAGGTTAGTAATGAGGCTATATACAGGGGTACAGGTTAGTAATGAGGCTATATTCAGGGGTACAGGTTAGTAATGAGGCTATATACAGGGGTACTGGTACTGAGTCAATGTGCGGGGGTACAGGTTAGTAATGAGGCTATATACAGGGGTACAGGTTAGTAATGAGGCTATATACAGGGGTACAGGTTAGTAATGAGGCTATATTCAGGGGTACAGGTTAGTAATGAGGCTATATACAGGGGTACTGGTACTGAGTCAATGTGCGGGGGTACAGGTTAGTAATGAGGCTATATTCAGGGGTACAGGTTAGTAATGAGGCTATATTCAGGGGTACAGGTTAGTAATGAGGCTATATACAGGGGTACAGGTTAGTAATGAGGCTATATACAGGGGTACAGGTTAGTAATGAGGCTATATACATGGGGTACAGGTTAGTATTGAGGCTATATACAGGGGTACAGGTTAGTAATGAGGCTATATACAGGGGTACAGGTTAGTAATGAGGCTATATACAAGGGTACAGGTTAGTAATGAGACTATATACAGGGGGTACAGGTTAGTAATGAGGCTATATACAGGGGTACTGGTTAGTAATGAGGCTATATACAGGGGTACAGGTTAGTAATGAGGCTATATTCAGGGGTACAGGTTAGTAATGAGGCTATATACAGGGGTACAGGTTAGTAATGAGGCTATATACAGGGGTACAGGTTAGTAATGAGGCTATATACAGGGGTACAGGTTAGTAATGAGGCTATATTCAGGGGTACAGGTTAGTAATGAGGCTATATACAGGGGGTACAGGTTAGTAATGAGGCTATATACAGGGGTACTGGTTAGTAATGAGGCTATATACAGGGGTACAGGTTAGTAATGAGGCTATATTCAGGGGTACAGGTTAGTAATGAGGCTATATACAGGGGTACAGGTTAGTAATGAGGCTATATTCAGGGGTACAGGTTAGTAATGAGGCTATATTCAGGGGTACAGGTTAGTAATGAGGCTATATACAGGGGTACAGGTTAGTAATGAGGCTATATACAGGGGTACAGGTTAGTAATGAGGCTATATTCAGGGGTACAGGTTAGTAATGAGGCTATATACAGGGGTACAGGTTAGTAATGAGGCTATATACAGGGGTACTGGTTAGTAATGAGGCTATATACAGGGGTACAGGTTAGTAATGAGGCTATATTCAGGGGTACAGGTTAGTAATGAGGCTATATACAGGGGTACAGGTTAGTAATGAGGCTATATACAGGGGTACAGGTTAGTAATGAGGCTATATACAGGGGTACAGGTTAGTAATGAGGCTATATACAGGGGTACAGGTTAGTAATGAGGCTATATTCAGGGGTACATGTTAGTAATGAGGCTATATACAGGGGTACAGGTTAGTAATGTGGCTATATACAGGGGTACAGGTTAGTAATGAGGCTATATACAGGGGTACTGGTTAGTAATGAGGCTATATACAGGGGTACATGTTAGTAATGAGGCTATATACAGGGGGTACATGTTAGTAATGAGGCTATATACAGGGGGTACATGTTTAGTAATGAGGCTATATACAGGCGTACAGGTTAGTAATGAGGCTATATACAGGGGTACAGGTTAGTAATTAGGCTATATACGGGGGTACAGGTTAGTAATGTGGCTATATACAGGGGTACAGGTTAGTAATGAGGCTATATTCAGGGGTACAGGTTAGTATTGAGGCTATATTCAGGGGTACAGGTTAGTATTGAGGCTATATACAGGGGTACAGGTTAGTAATGAGGCTATATTCAGGGGTACATGTTAGTAATGAGGCTATATACAGGGGGTACATGTTAGTAATGAGGCTATATACAGGGGGTACATGTTTAGTAATGAGGCTATATACAGGGGTACAGGTTAGTAATGAGGCTATATACAGGGGTACAGGTTAGTAATTAGGCTATATACGGGGGTACAGGTTAGTAATGTGGCTATATACAGGGGTACAGGTTAGTAATGAGGCTATATTCAGGGGTACAGGTTAGTATTGAGGCTATATTCAGGGGTACAGGTTAGTATTGAGGCTATATTCAGTGGTACATGTTTGGTAATGAGGCTATATTCAGGGGTACAGGTTAGTAATGAGGCTATATACAGGGGTACAGGTTAGTAATGAGGCTATATACAGGGGTACTGGTTAGTAATGAGACTATATACAGGGGGTACAGGTTAGTAATGAGGCTATATACAGGGGTACAGGTTAGTAATGAGGCTATATTCAGGGGTACAGGTTAGTAATGAGGCTATATACAGGGGGTACATGTTTAGTAATGAGGCTATATACAGGGGTACAGGTTAGTAATGAGGCTATATACAGGGGTACAGGTTAGTAATTAGGCTATATATGGGGGTACAGGTTAGTAATGTGGCTATATACAGGGGTACAGGTTAGTAATGAGGCTATATTCAGGGGTACAGGTTAGTATTGAGGCTATATTCAGGGGTACAGGTTAGTATTGAGGCTATATTCAGTGGTACATGTTTAGTAATTAGGCTATATTCAGGGGTACAGGTTAGTAATGAGGCTATATACAGGGGTACAGGTTAGTAATGAGGCTATATACAGGGGTACTGGTTAGTAATGAGACTATATAAAGGGGGTACAGGTTAGTAATGAGGCTATATACAGGGGTACAGGTTAGTAATGAGGCTATATTCAGGGGTACAGGTTAGTAATGAGGCTATATTCAGGGGTACTGGTACTGAGTCAATGTGCGGGGGTACAGGTTAGTAATAAGGCTATATACAGGGGTACAGGTTAGTAATGAGGCTATATACAGGGGTACAGGTTAGTAATGAGGCTATATACAGGGGTACAGGTTAGTAATGAGGCTATATTCAGGGGTACAGGTTAGTAATGAGGCTATATACAGGGGTACAGGTTAGTAATGAGGCTATATACAGGGGTACAGGTTAGTAATGAGCTATATACAGGGGTACTGGTTAGTAATGAGGCTATATACAGGGGTACTGGTTAGTAATGAGGCTATATACAGGGGTACAGGTTAGTAATGAGGCTATATTCAGGGGTACAGGTTAGTAATGACGCTATATACAGGGGTACTGGTTAGTAATGAGGCTATATACAGGGGTACATGTTAGTAATGAGGCTATATTCAGGGGTACAGGTTAGTAATGAGGCTATATACAGGGGTACAGGTTAGTAATGAGGCTATATTCAGGGGTACAGGTTAGTAATGAGGCTATATACAGGGGTACTGGTACTGAGTCAATGTGCGGGGGTACAGGTTAGTAATGAGGCTATATACAGGGGTACAGGTTAGTAATGAGGCTATATACAGGGGTACAGGTTAGTAATGAGGCTATATTCAGGGGTACAGGTTAGTAATGAGGCTATATACAGGGGTACTGGTACTGAGTCAATGTGCGGGGGTACAGGTTAGTAATGAGGCTATATTCAGGGGTACAGGTTAGTAATGAGGCTATATTCAGGGGTACAGGTTAGTAATGAGGCTATATACAGGGGTACAGGTTAGTAATGAGGCTATA
Organism: Oncorhynchus masou masou; assembly: GCF_036934945.1. Classification (NCBI taxonomy): domain Eukaryota; kingdom Metazoa; phylum Chordata; class Actinopteri; order Salmoniformes; family Salmonidae; genus Oncorhynchus; species Oncorhynchus masou. The sequence goes on from NC_088228.1 coordinate 42,957,888, forward strand.
TACAGGGGTACAGGTTAGTAATGAGGCTATATACATGGGGTACAGGTTAGTATTGAGGCTATATACAGGGGTACAGGTTAGTAATGAGGCTATATACAGGGGTACAGGTTAGTAATGAGGCTATATACAAGGGTACAGGTTAGTAATGAGACTATATACAGGGGGTACAGGTTAGTAATGAGGCTATATACAGGGGTACTGGTTAGTAATGAGGCTATATACAGGGGTACAGGTTAGTAATGAGGCTATATTCAGGGGTACAGGTTAGTAATGAGGCTATATACAGGGGTACTGGTACTGAGTCAATGTGCGGGGGTACAGGTTAGTAATGAGGCTATATACAGGGGTACAGGTTAGTAATGAGGCTATATACAGGGGTACAGGTTAGTAATGAGGCTATATACAGGGGTACAGGTTAGTAATGAGGCTATATACAGGGGTACAGGTTAGTAATGAGGCTATATACAGGGGTACAGGTTAGTAATGAGGCTATATACAGGGGTACAGGTTAGTAATGAGGCTATATTCAGGGGTACAGGTTAGTAATGAGGCTATGTTCAGGGGTACAGGTTAGTAATGAGGCTATATACAGGGGTACTGGTACTGAGTCAATGTGCGGGGGTACAGGTTAGTAATGAGGCTATATACAGGGGTACAGGTTAGTAATGAGGCTATATACAGGGGTACAGGTTAGTAATGAGGCTATATACAGGGGTACAGGTTAGTAATGAGGCTATATACAGGGGTACAGGTTAGTAATGAGGCTATATTCAGGGGTACAGGTTAGTAATGAGGCTATATACAGGGGTACAGGTTAGTAATTAGGCTATATACGGGGGTACAGGTTAGTAATGTGGCTATATACAGGGGTACAGGTTAGTAATGAGGCTATATTCAGGGGTACATGTTTAGTAATGAGGCTATATACAGGGGTACAGGTTAGTAATGAGGCTATATACAGGGGTACAGGTTAGTAATGAGGCTATATACAGGGGTACAGGTTAGTAATGAGGCTATATACAGGGGTACTGGTACTGAGTCAATGTGCGGGGGGTACAGGTTAGTAATTAGGCTATATACAGGGGTACAGGTTAGTAATGAGGCTATATACAGGGGTACAGGTTAGTAATGAGGCTATATTCAGGGGTACATGTTTAGTAATGAGGCTATATACAGGGGTACAGGTTAGTAATGAGGCTATATACAGGGGTACAGGTTAGTAATGAGGCTATATACAGGGGTACAGGTTAGTAATGAGGCTATATACAGGGGTACTGGTACTGAGTCAATGTGCGGGGGGTACAGGTTAGTAATTAGGCTATATACAGGGGTACAGGTTAGTAATGAGGCTATATACAGGGGTACAGGTTAGTAATGAGGCTATATACAGGGGTACAGGTTAGTAATGAGGCTATATACAGGGGTACAGGTTAGTAATGAGACTATATACAGGGGTACTGGTACTGAGTCAATGTGCGGGGGGTACAGGTTAGTAATTAGGCTATATACAGGGGTACTGGTTAGTAATGAGGCTATATACAGGGGTACAGGTTAGTAATGAGACTATATACAGGGGTACAGGTTAGTAATGAGGCTATATACAGGGGTACTGGTACTGAGTCAATGTGCGGGGGGTACAGGTTAGTAATTAGGCTATATACAGGGGTACAGGTTAGTAATGAGGCTATATACAGGGGTACAGGTTAGTAATGAGGCTATATACAGGGGTACAGGTTAGTAATGAGACTATATACAGGGGTACTGGTACTGAGTCAATGTGCGGGGGGTACAGGTTAGTAATGAGGCTATATACAGGGGTACTGGTTAGTAATGAGGCTATATACAGGGGTACAGGTTAGTAATTAGGCTATATACAGGGGTTCAGGTTAGTAATTAGGCTATATTCAGGGGTACAGGTTAGTAATGAGGCTATATACAGGGGTACTGGTTAGTAATGAGGCTATATACAGGGGTACTGGTTAGTAATGAGGCTATATACAGGGGTACTGGTTAGTAATGAGGCTATATACAGGGGTACTGGTTAGTAATGAGGCTATATTCAGGGGTACAGGTTAGTAATGAGGCTATATACAGGGGTACAGGTTAGTAATGAGGCTATATACAGGGGGTACTGGTTAGTAATGAGGCTATATTCAGGGGTACAGGTTAGTAATGAGGCTATATACAGGGGTACTGGTACTGAGTCAATGTGCGGGGGTACAGGTTAGTATTGAGGCTATATACAGGGGTACAGGTTAGTAATGAGGCTATATACAGGGGTACAGGTTAGTAATGAGGCTATATACAGGGGTACAGGTTAGTAATGAGGCTATATACAGGGGTACAGGTTAGTAATGAGGCTATATTCAGGGGTACAGGTTAGTAATGAGGCTATATACAGGGGTACAGGTTAGTAATTAGGCTATATACGGGGGTACAGGTTAGTAATGTGGCTATATACAGGGGTACAGGTTAGTAATGAGGCTATATTCAGGGGTAAATGTTTAGTAATGAGGCTATATACAGGGGTACTGGTACTGAGTCAATGTGCGGGGGTACAGGTTAGTAATTAGGCTATATACAGGGGTACAGGTTAGTAATGAGGCTATATACAGGGGTACAGGTTAGTAATGAGGCTATATACAGGGGTACAGGTTAGTAATGAGGCTATATACAGGGGTACTGGTACTGAGTCAATGTGCGGGGGGTACAGGTTAGTAATTAGGCTATATACAGGGGTACTGGTTAGTAATGAGGCTATATACAGGGGTACTGGTTAGTAATGAGGCTATATACAGGGGTACAGGTTAGTAATGAGGCTATATACAGGGGGTACTGGTTAGTAATGAGGCTATATACAGGGGTACTGGTTAGTAATGAGGCTATATACAGGGGTACAGGTTAGTAATGAGGCTATATACAGGGGGTACTGGTTAGTAATGAGGCTATATACAGGGGGTACTGGTTAGTAATGAGGCTATATACAGGGGTACAGGTTAGTAATGAGGCTATATACAGGGGTACAGGTTAGTAATGAGGCTATATACAGGGGTACTGGTTAGTAATGAGGCTATATACAGGGGTACTGGTTAGTAATGAGGCTATATTCAGGGGTACAGGTTAGTAATGAGGCTATATACAGGGGTGCAGGTTAGTAAAACAAAAGGGGGGGGGGGTCAATGCAAATAGTCCAGTTGGCCAGTCTATGACTAGGGCGACTGGAGTCTTTGACTCTTCCTCTGACACTGCCTAGTGTGTAGGTCCTGGATGACAGAAAGCTTGACCCGAGTGTGTAATTATCTCTGCCCCTCTGTGGCCTTTTCACATGTGAAATATATTATTAATCAAATAAGATGGTAAAAACAAACATTGGAATGACAAAGCTGTAAAACGTTATCCTAAATATAATATGTTTAATGTAGAGACACAGGAGAGGAGCACTTTGGTTTTTAGTTCATCCACGAGGTGCTCTTTGATCATGGGATGAAATACTATAGAGCAAAAAGAAGTTGATGCTATACAGTAAACAGGATATACACGCGTTGTCCACCACTATTGTTATGGAAGCCAGGGTCAGCTGTTTGTCATTGGAGTTGCCGGGGGATGTCATTTTGGGCTGGCCATAAACAGCTCATCAGGGGGCCACAGATGTTCTGTCTCTAGTCAGGAGTTCTCCACAGATGGTCTTGTTTTGCCAGTGCAGTAAAAAAACAATCCAACAGTTTGAGTGTATGACCAGTGCTGTTGTCTCCTGCAGGACACTGGTGATTGGGGGGGCTGGTTCCCTCATGCTGGACCTGTATGGTTGGGAGAGTGTGTTCTATGTGTCTGGTCTGCTCTCTGTCCTCTGGGCATACTGCATATGGAAATACCTGCTCAGAGGGGAAGGTAAGGAGTGTAGGTGTAATGACCACATGCATATCTCACTGAAACTGAACACTTTCATTTCACAGCTAGACTATTTTGGGCAAGTGCTGCTTCATTGTTGTTTTCTAGCCATCTGCTCCTATTGTTGTCATGAACTTCCTCTGAGCTCAGACTTTTCTCTGTGTGTGTGGGTTCCAGGACCTATCATCACATTGGAGTCGCTGGGTCGTGGAGGGCCCCGGTCCAAACTCTCCAGGAGACACTGGCTACGTCTCTTCAAACAACCTGCTGTCTGGTGAGATAAGGCCAAAACACAATCCTCTCTGATCAGCTCACTTCCCTGTAGATGTTTCCATCTCACATAAAGGCTTCATTCATATCTTCTGTGCCTGTCTCTATTGGCTGTTATTTATAGAACCCCATGGCAGCCCGTGCAACTGATCTGCCCTGTTTACAATGTCAGAAATGGTTGGTTGGTTGGTGTTATTTCCTGTAATGGCTAAACCACACCTTGATAGGAAAATGAACCACTGAACAGAAAAGCAGATGTCACTGACTGTGTAGGTGGGGGTTGGTGTGAGCAGCACAGACTGATAGGAAAATGAACCACTGAACAGAAAAGCAGATGTCACTGACTGTGTAGGTGGGGGTTGGTGTGAGCAGCACAGACTGATAGGAAAATGAACCACTGAACAGAAAAGCAGATGTCACTGACTGTGTAGGTGGGGGTTGGTGTGAGCAGCACAGACTGATAGGAAAATGAACCACTGAACAGAAAAGCAGATGTCACTGACTGTGTAGGTGGGGGTTGGTGTGAGCAGCACAGACTGATAGGAAAATGAACCACTGAACAGAAAAGCAGATGTCACTGACTGTGTAGGTGGGGGTTGGTGTGAGCAGCACAGACTGATAGGAAAATGAACCACTGAACAGAAAAGCAGATGTCACTGACTGTGTAGGTGGGGGTTGGTGTGAGCAGCACAGACTGATAGGAAAATGAACCACTGAACAGAAAAGCAGATGTCACTGACTGTGTTGGTGGGGGTTGGTGTGAGCAGCACAGACTGATAGGAAAATGAACCACTGAACAGAAAAGCAGATGTCACTGACTGTGTAGGTGGGGGTTGGTGTGAGCAGCACAGACTGATAGGAAAATGAACCACTGAACAGAAAAGCAGATGTCACTGACTGTGTAGGTTGGGGGTTGGTGTGAGGAGCACAGACTGATAGGAAAATGAACCACTGAACAGAAAAGCAGATGTCACTGACTGTGTAGGTGGGGGTTGGTGTGAGCAGCACAGACTGATAGGAAAATGAACCACTGAACAGAAAAGCAGATGTCACTGACTGTAGGTGGGGGTTGGTGTGAGCAGCACAGACTGATAGGAAAATGAACCACTGAACAGAAAAGCAGATGTCACTGACTGTGTAGGTGGGGGTTGGTGTGAGCAGCACAGACTGATAGGAAAATGAACCACTGAACAGAAAAGCAGATGTCACTGACTGTGTAGGTGGGGGTTGGTGTGAGGAGCACAGACTGATAGGAAAATGAACCACTGAACAGAAAAGCAGATGTCACTGACTGTGTAGGTGGGGGTTGGTGTGAGCAGCACAGACTGATAGGAAAATGAACCACTGAACAGAAAAGCAGATGTCACTGACTGTGTAGGTGGGGGTTGGTGTGAGCAGCACAGACTGATAGGAAAATGAACCACTGAACAGAAAAGCAGATGTCACTGACTGTGTAGGTGGGGGTTGGTGATCTGATCAGTTCTTGAATGAGCGAAACTCAGTGGAGAGAGAGCTATTTAAATGTACAGTAAACGTACTGATGTTGCTTGTTTTTATGTTGCACATTAATATAACCGTAGTGGTGACCCATACGTAAGTTATTTCAGCCAGTAAAAGTAGGAACTGCTGTGGAATATTTTGAGCTTTAAAAAGATGTAGCCTATGAGTCATAGAAGTGGTACACTAACTTAATTATATTTGTTTGCTCTGTCTCTCTCTGTCTCGCTCTTTGCCTCTGCCTCCATTATCCTCCCTTCAGTGCTGTGATTATTACGCACCTTTGCACTGCGAGCACCTTCTTCACAATGTTGTCATGGCTACCGACTTACTTCAAGGACACCTTCCCTGATGCCAAGGTAACTTGCCCCCTCCATCCCTCCTCTTCTCCCAACCCATTCCTTCAGAAGACAAAACAAAACTTGAAATACCACATTGGAGTTCAAGGTTGGAATGACAACGACAACAGACACACTTGAAAGTGTACATACAAAATGGCTCAAATCTAGTCAGACCCCTTGCATCTGACAGACCTGTGTAATACCACTGAGTAAACCAAGAGAGGGCGCTGTAGACACGGTGTAGACATAAAACTCTGCTCGCTAAGGAACTCTGATGTTCCCCAAACTTAGATGTTTGCCAAGTTGGATCACGATCTCTTAACAAACGTATAGGGTATTAATGTCATACTTGTCTGAGCTCATATCAGCGTTCTTGGTGTGATGTTATGGTGTTCTCCCCGCAGGGTTGGGTGTTTAATGTTATCCCATGGTTTGTGGCCATCCCCTCTTCTCTCTTCAGTGGCTGTCTCTCTGACCACCTTATCAGCCGAGGTAATGCCAGAGATATCAACTATTATCAACTTTTGTTTTAATCAGTCGAAGTTGGTACCCTTACACGAGTGTCAAGGTTTTTAACTATTGATCTGTCCCATGTCTCTCTCTCTCTCTGTCTCTTTCTCTCTCTGTCTCTTTCTCTCTCTGTCTCTTTCTCTCTCTGTCTCTAGGGTTTGACACTGCTGCTGTGAGGAAGCTTATGCAGGTATTGTAGCTTGTTTCCGATTCAATGCCCACATTGGCATTACTAGTTAACTTTGCCTTTCCTCTCCTCACCTTTCCTCTCCTTGTGTCCTGGTCAGTTCTTCTCCATGGGTGTGTCCAGTGTGTTTACCCTCCTGCTGTGTGGCACCACCACCTTCCCCACAGCTGTGGCCTTTGTCTCTGCCACCATGGGCCTCACCACCTTCAGCCACAGGTACATATGCTCGTCCCCAAATCTGCTCCTAGGCCTAGTGTCTATCATCTAGGACCATATTCAGCCACAGGTACTGACCCTTGAGGGCTACGCTGTACAAGGATGTGAATGAATGATGCAGGATGTAGATAATAACCAACAGTGGAATGGGTCATATAAACATAATCACCCCCTCACAAGCGCTTTAACAGCGACTATGTAGTTCCACTTATCTGTCAGTTTTATAGGGTATAATATGTTCAGGTGACAAAGTAAATAAGGGAGTCTGTTTATCACCTTGTCTACTGGGGCAGTAAATATAGGGAGTCTGTATTACACCTTGTCTACTGGGGCAGTAAATATAGGGAGTCTGTAACACCTTGTCTACTGAATATAATAATATAATATATCCCATTTAGCAGACGCTTTTGTCCAAAGCGACTTACAAGTCGGCTGGGGCCACTACTTTTACATATGGGTAAATCGAACCCACGACGCTTGGCGTTGCAGCGCCATGCTCTACCGACTGAGCCACACAGGACCTACTTGTCAACTGGGGCAGTAAATATAGGGAGTCTGTATTACACCTTGTCTACTGGGTCTACTGGGGCAGTAAATATAGGGAGTCTGTAACACCTTGTCTACTGGGGCAGTAAATATAGGGAGTGTCTACTGGGGCAGTGAAATATAGGGAGTCTGTATAACACTGGGGCAGTAAATATAGGGAGTCTGTAACACCTTGTCTACTGGGGCAGTAAATATAGGGAGTCTGTAACACCTTGTCTACTGGGGCAGTAAATATAGGGAGTCTGTAACACCTTGTAAATATAGGGAGTCTACTGTCTACTGGGCAGTAAATATAGGGAGTCTGTAACACCTTGTCTACTGGGGCAGTAAATATAGGGTCTGTTTAGTCTACTGGGGCAGTAAATATAGGGAGTCTGTACACCTTGTCTACTGGGGCAGTAAATATAGGGAGTCTGTAACACCTTGTCTACTGGGGCAGTAAATATAGGGAGTCTGTAACACCTTGTCTACTGGGGCAGTAAATATAGGGAGTCTGTACACCTTGTCTACTGGGGCAGTAAATATAGGGAGTCTGTAACACCTTGTCTACTGGGGCAGTAAATATAGGGAGTCTGTACACCTTGTCTACTGGGGCAGTAAATATAGGGAGTCTGTAACACCTTGTCTACTGGGGCAGTAAATATAGGGAGTCTGTAAGTCTGTAAATATAGGGAGTCTGTACCACCTTGTCTACTGGGGCAGTAAATATAGGGAGTCTGTAACACCTTGTCTACTGGGGCAGTAAATATAGGGAGTCTGTACACCTTGTCTACTGGGGCAGTAAATATAGGGAGTCTGTAACACCTTGTCTACTGGGGCAGTAAATATAGGGAGTCTGTAACACCTTGTCTACTGGGGCAGTAAATATAGGGTAGTCTGTAAATACACCTTGTCTACTGGGGCAGTAAATATAGGGAGTCTGTAACACCTTGTCTACTGGGGCAGTAAATATAGGGTCTGTAGTCTACTGGGGCAGTAAATATAGGGAGTCTGTATTACACCTTGTCTACTGGGGCAGTAAATATAGGGAGTCTGTAACACCTTGTCTACTGGGGCAGTAAATATAGGGAGTCTGTAACACCTTGTCTACTGGGGCAGTAAATATAGGGAGTCTGTAGTCTACTGTAAATATAGGGAGTCTGTAACACCTTGTCTACTGGGGCAGTAAATATAGGGAGTCTGTAACACCTTGTCTACTGGGGCAGTAAATATAGGGAGTCTGTAACACCTTGTCTACTGGGGCAGTAAATATAGGGAGTCTGTAACACCTTGTCTACTGGGGCAGTAAATATAGGGAGTCTGTACACCTTGTCTACTGGGGCAGTAAATATAGGGAGTCTGTATTACACCTTGTCTACTGGGGCACTGTATTACTTGTCTACTGGGGCAGTAAATATAGGGAGTCTGTAACACCTTGTCTACTGGGGCAGTAAATATAGGGAGTCTGTAACACCTTGTCTACTGGGGCAGTAAATATAGGGAGTCTGTATTACACCTTGTCTACTGGGGCAGTAAATATAGGGAGTCTGTATTACACCTTGTCTACTGGGGCAGTAAATATAGGGAGTCTGTATTACACCTTGTCTACTGGGGCAGTAAATATAGGGAGTCTGTAACACCTTGTCTACTGGGGCAGTAAATATAGGGAGTCTGTATTACACCTTGTCTACTGGGGCAGTAAATATAGGGAGTCTGTAACACCTTGTCTACTGGGGCACCTGTAACACCTTGTCTACTGGGGCAGTAAATATAGTCTGGGGGCAGTAAATATAGGGAGTCTGTAACACCTTGTCTACTGGGGCAGTAAATATAGGGAGTCTGTAACACCTTGTCTACTGGGGCAGTAAATATAGGGAGTCTGTAACACCTTGTCTACTGGGGCAGTAAATATAGGGAGTCTGTAACACCTTGTCTACACCTTGTCTACTGGGGCAGTAAATATAGGGAGTCTGTAGTCTGTAAATATAGGGAGTCTGTACACCTTGTCTACTGGGGCAGTAAATATAGGGAGTCTGTAACACCTTGTCTACTGGGGCAGTAAATATAGGGAGTCTGTAACACCTTGTCTACTGGGGCAGTAAATATAGGGAGTCTGTAACACCTTGTCTACTGGGGCAGTAAATATAGGGGTCTGTAGTAAAATATAGGGAGTCTGTAACACCTTGTCTACTGGGGCAGTAAATATAGGGAGTCTGTAACACCTTGTCTACTGGGGCAGTAAATATAGGGAGTCTGTATTACACCTTGTCTACTGGGGCAGTAAATATAGGGAGTCTGTAACACCTTGTCTACTGGGGCAGTAAATATAGGGAGTCTGTAACACCTTGTCTACTGGGGCAGTAAATATAGTCTGTAAACCTTGTCTATGGGGCAGTAAATATAGGGAGTCTGTAACACCTTGTCTACTGGGGCAGTAAATATAGGGAGTCTGTAACACCTTGTCTACTGGGGCAGTAAATATAGGGAGTCTGTAACACCTTGTCTACTGGGGCAGTAAATATAGGGAGTCTGTAGTCTACTGGGGCAGTAAATATAGGGAGTCTGTAACACCTTGTCTACTGGGGCAGTAAATATAGGGAGTCTGTAACACCTTGTCTACTGGGGCAGTAAATATAGGGAGTCTGTAACACCTTGTCTACTGGGGCAGTAAATATAGAGTCTGTAACACCTTGTCTACTGGGGCAGTAAATATAGGGAGTCTGTAACACCTTGTCTACTGGGGCAGTAAATATAGGGAGTCTGTAACACCTTGTCTACTGGGGCAGTAAATATAGGGAGTCTGTATTACACCTTGTCTACTGGGGCAGTAAATATAGGGAGTCTGTATTGTCTACTGGGGCACTGTAACACCTTGTCTACTGGGGCAGTAAATATAGGGAGTCTGTAACACCTTGTCTACTGGGGCAGTAAATATAGGGAGTCTGTAACACCTTGTCTACTGGGGCAGGGAGTCTGTAACACCTTGTCTACTGGGGCAGTAAATATAGGGAGTCTGTAACACCTTGTCTACTGGGGCAGTAAATATAGGGAGTCTGTAACACCTTGTCTACTGGGGCAGTAAATATAGGGAGTCTGTAACACCTTGTCTACTAAATATAGGGGCAGTAAATATAGGGAGTCTGTAACACCTTGTCTACTGGGGCAGTAAATATAGTCTGTATTACACCTTGTCTACTGGGGCAGTAAATATAGGGAGTCTGTAACACCTTGTCTACTGGGGCAGTAAATATAGGGAGTCTGTAACACCTTGTCTACTGGGGCAGTAAATATAGGGAGTCTGTAACACCTTGTCTACTGGGGCAGTAAATATAGGGAGTCTGTAACACCTTGTCTACTGGGGCAGTAAATATAGGGAGTCTGTATTACACCTTGTCTACTGGGGCAGTAAATATAGGGAGTCTGTATTACACCTTGTCTACTGGGGCAGTAAATATAGGGAGTCTGTAACACCTTGTCTACTGGGGCAGTAAATATAGGGAGTCTGTAACACCTTGTCTACTGGGGCAGTAAATATAGGGAGTCTGTAACACCTTGTCTACTGGGGCAGTAAATATAGGGAGTCTGTATTACACCTTGTCTACTGGGGCAGTAAATATAGGGAGTCTGTAACACCTTGTCTACTGGGGCAGTAAATATAGGGAGTCTGTAACTCATTGTCTAATGGGGCAGTAAATATAGGGAGTCACCTTGTCTACTGGGGCAGTAAATATAGGGAGTCTGTAACACCTTGTCTACTGGGGCAGTAAATATAGGGAGTCTGTATTGTCTACACCTTGTCTACTGGGGCAGTAAATATAGGGAGTCTGTAACACCTTGTCTACTGGGGCAGTAAATATAGGGAGTCTGTAACACCTTGTCTACTGGGGCAGTAAATATAGGGAGTCTGTAACACCTTGTCTACTGGGGCAGTAAATATAGGGAGTCTGTAACACCTTGTCTACTGGGGCAGTAAATATAGGGAGTCTGTATTACACCTTGTCTACTGGGGCAGTAAATATAGGGAGTCTGTAACACCTTGTCTACTGGGGCAGTAAATATAGGGAGTCTGTAACACTGTAACTTGTCTACTGGGGCAGTAAATATAGGGAGTCTGTAACACCTTGTCTACTGGGGCAGTAAATATAGGGAGTCTGTAACACCTTGTCTACTGGGGCAGTAAATATAGGGAGTCTGTAACACCTTGTCTACTGGGGCAGTAAATATAGGGAGTCTGTATTACACCTTGTCTACTGGGGCAGTAAATATAGGGAGTCTGTAACACCTTGTCTACTGGGGCAGTAAATATAGGGAGTCTGTAACACCTTGTCTACTGGGGCAGTAAATATAGGGAGTCTGCTGTCTTAAATAAGGGAGTTACACCTTGTCTACTGGGGCAGTAAATATAGGGAGTCTGTACACCTTGTCTACTGGGGCAGTAAATATAGGGAGTCTGTAACACCTTGTCTACTGGGGCAGTAAATATAGGGAGTCTGTACTGGGGCAGTAAATATAGGGAGTCTGTAACACCTTGTCTACTGGGGCAGTAAATATAGGGAGTCTGTAACACCTTGTCTACACCTTGTCTACTGGGGCAGTAAATATAGGGAGTCTGTAACACCTTGTCTACTGGGGCAGTAAATATAGGGAGTCTGTAACACCTTGTCTACTGGGGCAGTAAATATAGGGTCTGTAGTCTGTAAATATAGGGAGTCTGTACCTTGTCTACTGGGGCAGTAAATATAGGGAGTCTGTAACACCTTGTCTACTGGGGCAGTAAATATAGGGAGTCTGTAACACCTTGTCTACTGGGGCAGTAAATATAGGGAGTCTGTAACACCTTGTCTACTGGGGCAGTAAATATAGGGAGTCTGTATTACACCTTGTCTACTGGGGCAGTAAATATAGGGAGTCTGTATTACACCTTGTCTACTGTGGCTTTAAATATAGGGAGTCTGTATAACACCTTGTCTACTGGGGCAGTAAATATAGGGAGTCTGTAACACCTTGTCTACTGGGGCAGTAAATATAGGGAGTCTGTATTAGACCTTGTCTACTACCTTGTCTACCTTGTCTACTGGGGCAGTAAATATAGGGAGTCTGTAACACCTTGTCTACTGGGGCAGTAAATATAGGGAGTCTGTATTGTCACCTAAATGTCTGTACTTGTCTACTGGGCAGTAAATATAGGGAGTCTGTAACACCTTGTCTACTGGGGCAGTAAATATAGGGAGTCTGTAGTCTACTGTAAATATAGGGAGTCTGTACACCTTGTCTACTGGGGCAGTAAATATAGGGAGTCTACTGGGGCAGTAAATATAGGGAGTCTGTACACCTTGTCTACTGGGGCAGTAAATATAGGGAGTCTGTAACACCTTGTCTACTGGGGCAGTAAATATAGGGAGTCTGTAACACCTTGTCTACTGGGGCAGTAAATATAGGGAGTCTGTAACACCTTGTCTACTGGGGCAGTAAATATAGGGAGTCTGTAAATTAACACCTGTAACACCTTGTCTACTGGGGCAGTAAATATAGTCTGTAAGTCTGTAAATATAGGGAGTCACCTTGTCTACTGGGGCAGTAAATATAGGGAGTCTACTGTAAATATAGGGAGTCTGTACACCTTGTCTACTGGGGCAGTAAATATAGGGAGTCTGTATTACACCTTGTCTACTGGGGCAGTAAATATAGGGAGTCTGTATTACACCTTGTCTACTGGGGCAGTAAATATAGGGAGTCTGTAACACCTTGTCTACTGGGGCAGTAAATATAGGGAGTCTGTAACACCTTGTCTACACCTTGTCTACTGGGGCAGTAAATATAGGGAGTCTGTATTACACCTTGTCTACTGGGGCAGTAAATATAGGGAGTCTGTAGTCTACTGGGGCAGTAAATATAGGGAGTCTGTAACACCTTGTCTACACTTGTCTACTGGGGCAGTAAATATAGGGAGTCTGTAACACCTTGTCTACTGGGGCAGTAAATATAGGGAGTCTGTAACACCTTGTCTACTGGGGCAGTAAATATAGGGAGTCTGTAACACCTTGTCTACTGGGGCAGTAAATATAGGGAGTCTGTTAATCACCTTGTCTACTGGGGCAGTAAATATAGGGAGTCTGTTTATCACCTTGTCTACTGGGGCTAAATATAGTCTGTACACCTTGTCTACTGGGGCAGTAAATATAGGGAGTCTGTATTACACCTTGTCTACTGTCTACTGCAGTAAATATAGGGAGTCTGTATTACACCTTGTCTACTGGGGCAGTAAATATAGGGAGTCTGTATTACACCTTGTCTACTGGGGCAGTAAATATAGGGAGTCTGTATTACACCTTGTCTACTGGGGCAGTAAATATAGGGAGTCTGTATTACACCTTGTCTACTGGGGCAGTAAATATAGGGAGTCTGTATTACACCTTGTCTACTGGGGCAGTAAATATAGGGAGTCTGTATTACACCTTGTCTACTGGGGCAGTAAATATAGGGAGTCTGTATTACACCTTGTCTACTGGGGCAGTAAATATAGGGAGTCTGTATTACACCTTGTCTACTGGGGCAGTAAATATAGGGAGTCTGTAACACCTTGTCTACTGGGGCAGTAAATATAGGGAGTCTGTAACACCTTGTCTACTGGGGCAGTAAATATAGGGAGTCTGTAACACCTTGTCTACTGGGGCAGTAAATATAGGGAGTCTGTAGTCTACTGGGGCAGTAAATATAGGGAGTCTGTAACACCTTGTCTACTGGGGCAGTAAATATAGGGAGTCTGTATTACACCTTGTCTACTGGGGCAGTAAATATAGGGAGTCTGTAAATATAGGGAGTCTGTATTACACCTTGTCTACTGGGGCAGTAAATATAGGGAGTCTGTAACACCTTGTCTACTGGGGCAGTAAATATAGGGAGTCTGTAACACCTTGTCTACTGGGGCAGTAAATATAGGGAGTCTGTATTACACCTTGTCTACTGGGGCAGTAAATATAGGGGCAGTAAATATGTAGTCTGTACACCTTGTCTACTGGGGCAGTAAATATAGGGAGTCTGTAACACCTTGTCTACTGGGGCAGTAAATATAGGGAGTCTGTATTACACCTTGTCTGTAAATATACACCTTGTCTACTGGGGCAGTAAATATAGGGAGTCTGTAACACCTTGTCTACTGGGGCAGTAAATAAGGGAGTCTGTAACACCTTGTCTACTGGGGCAGTAAATATAGGGAGTCTGTAACCCCTTGTCTACTGGGGCAGCAGACAGTAACGTGTCTTGTGTCTGTACTCCAGCGGTGTGTCTGTGAATGTTCAGGACCTGGCTCCGTCATGTGCTGGGACTCTGTTTGGTATGTTACACCTGTGCCTCATTTATCCACCTCTCAGCAGATTTGATTGATGAATATTACAGTCCCGTCAAATATTACAAATGAATCATGTATCTATTTTTCATTGCAGGTGTTATGAATACCTGTGGAGCATTCTCAGGTGAGCATGTTCATTGAGGGACAAGCCGAAGCGGAAACATCTGTGCTGAATCGTTCACCGACAGTTCCAGGATCAGTTGTGTTGTCCTTTCATGAGGTGGTGATGAATAATTCATCTGATGGTTCGAAAGGCAGGACTTTGGGTTGTGTCTCTTGTCAGGCTCATTGGCTCCAATGCTCCATGCATATTTCATACTGGCGTGATAATAGAGTTTGTGTCAGATAAATCATTGAGGGAGTAGAAGATGACAGTTTGGGCACCGTAGGGGGAAGGGGCATTTGAAACCGTTTATTTATACCCCACACAACTGGGAATAGGAGGCTGAACTGGCACTTGTTGATATGATAGTAGTAGTAGTTCAGCTGTAGTCTGAACCTGCTCAGTTTGTGCGTACATGTACTGTTTCCTAATGCCGTATTCCTCTGCGTATCTGATCGTGTTTCTCCAGGTGTGCTGATGGTGTATTTCTCAGGGTATCTGATTGAGGCTACAGGGTCGTGGGCGTCTGTCTTCACCCTCATCACTGTGGTGAACCTGGTGGGCCTGGTCACCTTCCTGGCCTTCGCTGAGGCCCGCCGGGTCGACATGGACTCTTCCAAGGGCCACTACCATGACATCCACATCTGAGTCCCAAGCCCTGGTCCCTCAACAACCACCTTTTAAACTGAGGGGCCAAAACGGGACCAGGTCCCACACTATCCACATCTGAGTCCCCAAAACAGGACCAGAATCTATGCCCATGTACCACAGAATGCACACGGGAGACTTAAATATAGAAAGAGAACAGCGAGAGCCTTGGTCTGTTAAATGTATCAAAACATCCACATGAGAATTTGAGAAGTGAAAGAAGTGAAACAGTAGTGAAAGATGTTTGTCAGATCATAGCCAGTGTTTCTTCTATATTAATTTAACAACTCAATTGTTTCTCTCTATATAGACATTCGTGGATTTGGCAATTTCAGCTACACCTGTTGCTGACAAGCACACAGCCATGTCATCTCTATAGACAGACATTAGCACAGTAAAATGGCCTTACTGAAGAGCTCAGTGACTTTCAACTTGGCACTGTCATAGGATGTCACCAGGTTGTCTCATTTCTGCCCTGCTAGAGCTTCCCCGGTCAACTGTTAGAGCTACCCCGGTCAACTGTTAGAGCTACCCCGGTCAACTGTTAGAGCTGCCCCGGTCAACTGTTAGAGCTGCCCCGGTCAACTGTTAGAGCTGCCCCGGTCAACTGTTAGAGCTACCCCGGTCAACTGTTAGAGCTGCCCCGGTCAACTGTTAGAGCTTCCCCGGTCAACTGTTAGAGCTGCCCCAGTCAACTGTTAGAGCTGCCCCAGTCAACTGTTAGAGCTGGACTGTCGAGTACAGAAGCACGTAGATATCATCTGTCCTCGGTTACAATTTTCACTAGCGAGTTCCAAACTGCCTCTGGAAGCAACGTCAGCACAAGAACTGTCGGGAGCTTTATGAGATGGGTTTCCATGGCCGAGCAGCCACACACAAGCTTAAGGTCACCATGCACAATGCCGTGTGTCGGGTGGAGTGGTGTAAAGCTTCCTGCCATTGGACTCTGGAACAGTGGAAACGCGTTCTCTGGAGTGATGAATCACACTTCACCCTCTGGCGGTCCGACGGACGAATCTGTGTTTTGCGGTGCTAGGAGGCCGCTACCTGCCCCAATGCATAGTGCCAAATGGAAAGATTGTGGAGGAGGAATAATGATCTGTGGCTGTTGTTCATGGTTCAGGCTCCTTAGTTCCAGTAAAGGGAAATCTTAACGTTGCAGCATTCAATGACATTCTACACGATTCTGTCCTTCCAACTTTGGGGCAACAGTTTGGGTAAGGTCCTTTCCTGTTTAGCATGCCAATGCCTCCGTGCACAAAGCGAGGTCCATACAGAAATGGTTTGCCGAGATTGGTGTGGAAGAACTTGACTGGCCTGCACAGAGCCCTGACCTCAACCCCATCGAAACACTTTGTGATGAATTGGAACGCTGACTGCGAGCCAGGCCTAATCGCCCAACATCAGTGCCCGACCTCACTAATGCTCTTGTGGCTGAATGGAAGCAAGTCCCTACAGCAATGTTCCAACATCTAGTGGAAAGCCTTCCCATAAGAGTGTAAGCTGTTATAGCAGCGAAGGGGGGACCAACTCCATATTATTGCCCATCATTTTAGAATGAGATGTTTGACGAGCATGTGTCCACATACTATATATATTCTAGGTACAGTTGAAGTCGGAAGTTTACATACACCTTAGCCAAATATATTTAAACTCAATTTTTCACAATTCCTGACATTTAATCCTGGTAAAAATTCCCTGTCTTAGGTCAGTTAGGATCACCACTTTATTTTAAGAATGTGAAATGTCAGAATAATAGTAGAGTGAATGATTTATTTCAGCACATTCCCAGTGGGTCAGAAGTTTACATACACTGAATTTTTGTCCCATTCCTCTTGACAGAGCTGGTGTAACTGAGTCAGGTTTATAGGCCTCCTTGCTCGCACATGCTTTTTCAGTTCTGCCCACAAATGTTCTATAGGATTGAGGTCAGGGTTTTGTGATGGCCACTCCAATATCTTGACTTTGGCCATTTTGCTACATTTTTGGAAGTATGTTTGGGGTCATTGTCCATTGGAAGCCCCATTTGCGACCAAGCTTTAACTTCCTGACTAATGTCTTGAGATGTTGCTTCAATATAGCCACACAAAATTCCTCCCTCATGATGCCATCTAATTTGTGAAGTGCACCAGTCCATCCTGCAGCAAAGCACCCCCACAACATGTTGCTGCCACCCCCGTGCTTCATAGTTTGGATGGTGTTCTTTGGCTTGCAAGCCTCCCCCTTTTTCCTCCAAACATAACGATGGTCATTATGGCCAAACAGTTCTATTTTTGTTTCATCAGAACAGAGGACATCTCTCCAAGAAGTAAGATCTTTGTCCCCATGTGCAGTTGCATAACGTAGTCTGGCTTTTTTATGGTGGTTTTGGAGAAGTGGCTTCTTCCTTGCTGAGTGGCCTTTCAGGTTTTGTCGATATAGGACTTGTTTTACTGTGGATATAGATACTTTTGTACCTGTTTCCTCCAGCATCTTCACAAGGTCCTTTGCTGTTGTTCTGGGATTGATTTGCACTTTTCGCACCAAAGTACGTTCATCTCTATGAGACAGAACACGTCTCCTTCCTGAGCGGTATGACAGCTGCATTGTCCCATGGTGATTATACTTGCGTACTATTGTTTGTACAGGTGAACGCGGTACCTTCAGGCGTTTGGAAATTGCTCACAAGGATGAACCAGACTTGTGGAGGTCTACAAAAAATTTTCTGAGGTCTTGGCTGATTTCTTTTGACTTTCCCATGATGTCAAGCAAAGAGGCACTGAGTTTGAAGGCAGGCCTTGAAATACATCCACAGGTACACTTCCAATTAACTCAAATGATGTCAATTAGCCTATCAGAAGCTTCTAAAGCCATGACATAATTTTCTGGAATTTTCAAAGCTGTTTAAAGGCACTGTCAACTTAGTGAATGTAAACTTCTGACCCACTGGAATTATGATACTGTGAATTATAAGTGAAATTATCTGTCTGTAAACAATTGTTGGAAAAATGACTTGTCATGCACAAAGTAGTGTGTCTAATTATATGGGAACAGCTAGCATGTCATTGCACCAATCCTCCCTCCCTTCCCACCCACTGCCACCACTGCTGAAAAAAATCCTAGGGGAACACTGACGGTGCTTCCATATATGGATTTAAAGAACCATTCCTGTCATGTTTTTGATTGTTTGAATTTCAGCCATGGTTGGGCCTGTTGGGCTGGGGAGTAGCGGTCGTGGAAATGGTGACTGTGGTTCACAGTTCAAAGGTTCAGTATGACCTCAGCGTCTCCTGGTTCCACACACAGGTCTGGGTTTATGTTGGAGAATGATGTGTGTGAGTAGTCAGTTTGACGGTGGGTGCTCTATAGGTAACCGAGCAAGATGTGTGTTTGTGGCTGATGAGGGAAGCCCTACTCTGTGGAGACTATTGGGAAAGATGTGTGTTTGTGGCTGATGAGGGAAGCCCTACTCTGTGGAGACTATTGGGAAAGATGTGTGTTTGTGGCTGATGAGGGAAGCCCTACTCTGTGGAGACTATTGGGAAAGATGTGTGTTTGTGGCTGATGAAGGAAGCCCTACTCTGTGGAGACTATTGGGAAAGATGTGTGTTTGTGGCTGATGAAGGAAGCCCTACTCTGTGGAGACTATTGGGAAAGATGTGTGTTTGTGGCTGATGAAGGAAGCCCTACTCTGTGGAGACTATTGGGAAAGATGTGTGTTTGTGGCTGATGAAGGAAGCCCTACTCTGTGGAGACTATTGGGAAAGATGTGTGTTTGTGGCTGATGAAGGAAGCCCTACTCTGTGGAGACTATTGGGAAAGATGTGTGTTTGTGGCTGATGAAGGAAGCCCTACTCTGTGGAGACTATTGGGAAAGATGTGTGTTTGTGGCTGATGAAGGAAGCCCTACTCTGTGGAGACTATTGGGAAAGATGTGTGTTTGTGGCTGATGAAGGAAGCCCTACTCTGTGGAGACTATTGGGATAGATGTGTGTTTGTGGCTGATGAAGGAAGCCCTACTCTGTGGAGACTATTGGGAAAGATGTGTGTTTGTGGCTGATGAAGGAAGCCCTACTCTGTGGAGACTATTGGGAAAGATGTGTGTTTGTGGCTGATGAAGGAAGCCCTACTCTGTGGAGACTATTGGGAAAGATGTGTGTTTGTGGCTGATGAAGGAAGCCCTACTCTGTGGAGACTATTGGGAAAGATGTGTGTTTGTGGCTGATGAAGGAAGCCCTACTCTGTGGAGACTATTGGGAAAGATGTGTGTTTGTGGCTGATGAAGGAAGCCCTACTCTGTGGAGACTATTGGGAAAGATGTGTGTTTGTGGCTGATGAAGGAAGCCCTACTCTGTGGAGACTATTGGGAAAGATGTGTGTTTGTGGCTGATGAAGGAAGCCCTACTCTGTGGAGACTATTGGGAAAGATGTGTGTTTGTGGCTGATGAAGGAAGCCCTACTCTGTGGAGACTATTGGGAAAGATGTGTGTTTGTGGCTGATGAAGGAAGCCCTACTCTGTGGAGACTATTGGGATAGATGTGTGTTTGTGGCTGATGAAGGAAGCCCTACTCTGTGGAGACTATTGGGAAAGATGTGTGTTTGTGGCTGATGAAGGAAGCCCTACTCTGTGGAGACTATTGGGAAAGATGTGTGTTTGTGGCTGATGAAGGAAGCCCTACTCTGTGGAGACTATTGGGAAAGATGTGTGTTTGTGGCTGATGAAGGAAGCCCTACTCTGTGGAGACTATTGGGATAGATGTGTGTTTGTGGCTGATGAGGGAAGCCCTACTCTGTGGAGACTATTGGGAAAGATGTGTGTTTGTGGCTGATGAGGGAAGCCCTACTCTGTGGAGACTATTGGGAAAGATGTGTGTTTGTGGCTGATGAAGGAAGCCCTACTCTGTGGAGACTATTGGGAAAGATGTGTGTTTGTGGCTGATGAAGGAAGCCCTACTCTGTGGAGACTATTGGGAAAGATGTGTGTTTGTGGCTGATGAAGGAAGCCCTACTCTGTGGAGACTATTGGGAAAGATGCGTGTTTGTGGCTGATGAAGGAAGCCCTACTCTGTGGAGACTATTGGGAAAGATGTGTGTTTGTGGCTGATGAAGGAAGCCCTACTCTGTGGAGACTATTGGGATAGATGTGTGTTTGTGGCTGATGAGGGAAGCCCTACTCTGTGGAGACTATTG
Organism: Oncorhynchus masou masou; assembly: GCF_036934945.1. NCBI lineage: Eukaryota > Metazoa > Chordata > Actinopteri > Salmoniformes > Salmonidae > Oncorhynchus > Oncorhynchus masou. Next base: position 42,978,591 of record NC_088228.1, read on the forward strand.
GGAAAGCATACTAAAAGAAAAAGACCTGACTGTGTGAGTGGCATCTAATTAGGTGACTAATCACCCATACACCCACTCTTATGTACTGTACAATTTACCTGCCATCGTCTATCACCATGGTTACATGCTCGTCAGTGTGCTTCACTGCGTTTGGTTTTATCTCCAGAGCTGTCATAGAGAGAATGTAGCCTCAACATACAGTGGGGCAAAAAAGTATTTAGTCAGCCACCAATTGTGCAAGTTCTCCCACTTAAAAAGAGGCCTGTAATTTTCATCATAGGTACACTTCAACTATGACAGACAAAATGAGAAGAAAAATCCAGAAAATCACATTGTAGGATTTTTAATTAATTTATTTGCAAATTATGGTGGAATATAAGTATTTGGTCAATAACAAACGTTTATCTCAATACTTTGTTATATACCCTTTGTTGGCAATGACAGAGGTCAAATGTTTTCTGTAGGTCTTCACAAGGTTTTCACACACTGTTGCTGGTATTACAGGCCTCTCATCTTTTTAAGTGGGAGAACTTGCACAATTGGTGGCTGACTAAATACTTTTTTGCCCCACTGTACATTTTAGCTAGAAGGATTTGTTTTATGTTAAATTAAGAATGCCAAAAGTTATAACGTTTCCTTGTTTTAATGTAAAGATGATAATCACATGACATACCCAGTCACTAACTGTGTGCTACCTTTTGTATGCCAAGGCCTAAGGTATAAAGCAGGTCTATATGTAAGTTTCATTTATATATGCATCTACAGGTAGTCAACACTGTTAGTGATTCAGTTCCAAGAACACGTTCAATCAAAATGTCGTAATATAACTGATCCATAATGTCATCCTGTTTGACCTTATTCAGACGCTCTTTCACTTCACTTGCCTTAGCTGATGATTGTTTGAAAATGCCTTCATTGCTTGTTTGATTTCTGTCACATCAGGTTTGGGGTCCAACCATTAGTAAAATTAGTGAGTGAATTGAAATTCTAATTCAAGAATTAAAAAAAATGCCATCTCAATTAGGATTTAAAAAATGATTTAATTGGAATTTTGATGAACTTAAATTTCTCCAGAATAGACTCCAACCCTGTGTCAACATGCTGCCATTTTGTATGTATCATATCGGCCCATTGAATTAGAGCCAAGAACCAGATAATTCTGATTATGTTTCCGCCACCAACATTTCACAAACGTGTAGCTTTCTTCAAAAGCATACAGACTATTTTTGATAAGAATAATGTAATATATATTATATATCAAAAAAGATTTATGCAAAATAAATAGTATTCTATTGCTTAAGACATATATTGTATTTGTAATCTTACTTTATTGAACTTGAAATAAATACAACTATTTTATCAACTGTAGTGAGTTGGATTATTCCTTCCTGCCATGGAAAGTGACTGGTTGGACTGTAAAATGTACTTTCACTTGCTACCACACAGGGGCAGCAGAGGGCTTATAATCAAGAGTCACAAAGTAGCTCATTGGGAAAGGGCAGTACAATACATGTTTTGTCTTACTTTAGAAATACAAAAAATGTAATTGTGTGTTTACGTATGTCTACAAGATGTCATATACTTATTTTTTTTCCGTCCAATCAGATTTGTTTGTATAATATTAACTTCAACGATGTTTCAGTTATACTTTCTTGCACAACATACTTGCTGTACTCATTGCACACACCCTTGTGATAACGTCTGAGCAATAGTAAAACCATCAAGCATGCTACATGCACCTTATAGTGGGCATCATGTGCTCTCAGATCTCTCTGCCTCAGCTGTGGCGTGTATACTGGTGCAGGCTGGTCTCTCCATTAACACTCCCCTCTCTTCAGGCCCAGCTCAGTCAGGACGTATGGGGTGGCACCATATGGCAGAACGCTATGTGCCATGTTGGCTAGCTGACACCACTCTCACGGGACTAAAGGCTCATGTTACCATGGAGACCGGTGGCTTGTGGCCGTCAACGTGGAGGGGTCCGAGACTAAGGATGGTTCTGGGGAATTCAATGGTTAACAGAATTCATCATTTGAAGATGGCTGGAGCAGGGAGTTGCAGGTTTTTAGGTAATATTGTTGTTATAAATGTCTTACACTGACCATCTCCATCACACTTGCAACACAATCTGAAGACAATATACTACAGGTACCATGAGAAAAACACAGGAATTGCACTTTACATCATGTCCCAAATAGTCTGAAACAGTTCCCTTTCCTTGTCTCCTTTCCTCTAAGACCTCTGATCTAATAAGACTTTACTGTCGCTGTAGTTACGTGAACAGGGGAGCGGTAGAGCGGAATAGAGGTCGACTGATTTAATTTGGGCGATTTCAAGTTTTCATAACAATCGGAAGTCGGTATTTTTGGATGCCAATTTTGCCGATTTAAAAAAAAAATAATAATAATATTTTATTTAACTAAGCAAGTCAGTTAAGAACACATTCTTATTTTCAATGATGGCCTAGGAACGGTGGGTTCAGGGGCATTTTCACCTTGTCAGCTCGAGGGATCCAATCTTGCAACCTTACAGTTAACTAGTCCAACGCTCTAACCACCTGCCTCTCATTGCACTCCACGAGGAGACTGCCTGTTACTCAAATGCAGTAAACCAAGGTAAGTTGCTAGCTAGCATTAAACTTATCTTATAAAAACAATCAATCAATCACTAGTTATAACTACACATGGTTGATGATATTACTAGTTTATCTAGCGTGTCCTGCGTTGCATATAATCGATGCAACGCTGGGGGATGATTTAACAAAAGCGCATTTGCGAAAAATTCACAATCGTTGGATGAATGTACCTAACCATAAACACCAATGCCTTTCTTCAAATCAATCCACAGAAGTATATAAGGTATTTTTAAACCTGCATATTTAGCTAAAAGGCTGGTGTAACCGATGTGAAATGGCTAGCTAGTTAGGGGGGTGCGCGCTAATAGTGTTTCAAACGTCACTCGCTCTGAGACTTGGAGTGGTTGTTCCCCTTGCTCTGCATGGGTAACGCTGCTTCGAGGGTGGCTGTTGTCCATGTGTTCCTGGTTTGAGCCCAGGTAGCGGCGAGGAGAGGGACGGAAGCTATACTGTTACACTGGCAATACTATAGTGCCTATAAGAACATCCAATAGTCAAGGGTATATGAAATACAAATGGTATAGAGAGAAATAGTCCTATAATTTCTATAATAACTACAACCTAAAACCTCTTACCTTGGAATATTGAAGTCTCATGTTAAAAGGAACCATGTTCTGAGCAAGGAACTCAAATGTTAGCTTTTTTACATGGCACATATTGCATTTTTACTTCTCCAACACTTTGTTTTTGCATTATTTAAATCAAATTGAACATGTTTCATTATTTATTTGAGGCTAAATTGATTTTTATTGATGTATTATATTAAGTTAAAATAAGTGTTCATTCAGTATTGTTGTAATTGTCATTATTACAAATACATTTTTAAAAATTGCCCGATTTAATCGGTATTGGCTTTTTTTGGTCCTCCAATAATCGGTGTTGGCCTTGAAAAATCATAATCGGCTGACCTCTAGAGCGGAACACTGTCTCCATTTTAAGAGTAGGCGGAGGGTCAGTCAGTCACTTCACGGTCTAGATGGGTTGATTCAAAAAGTCCCTTCATTGCAGAGCTAAAGCAGCACACAGACATAATCATGATGACTGGCCCACTGTTTAATTAGCTCCCATGAAACACTGGGGGGAGACGGGACAAGAGGAACCTACCCACATCTTCTGGGCTTCAATGGGCCTCGCTAGAGTAACCTGCTATAAGAGGGCCCCGTCACAGAGCCAGAGATACATGTAAATGAAATAGCCCTATTAATTTGTAATTAACATCAAGTTAATGACAATGTCACAGTGCCACCGTCTCATGGGATATCCTTCTACTCTACTGTATGTCCCTCCCCCTCCTCACTCTCTCGCCCTCTCTCTCTCCTGATCCCCTGATCAGAATGCTAATTAGCGAGTTAACGACACTGAAAGGCACAGGGAGTTTATTAGGACTAACTGAGGACATAAAGACCTAGTTAACGACTGGGCATTGTGTTGTTGAGGATTAATCATTCACTGGTGATAGATCAGGTGTTAGAAGTCCCGAGGTCCTCTGAGAGCCTTTGTATTGGAACCCCATTGACATGGTTTAAACGCTAATTGCTTTGCGCCTGTTAGCTTGATGTTGGGGATTTCCTTAGGAGGTTCATTTGAGACGTTGCAGCCTGAGAGAACTAACGTATTTCAGTATAGCCTACGTCTATCAGACCTCAAAATAAGACCCAGATGCAGACAGTTCGAAGTAACAAAGGTGTCGTACAACAACGGGGCAGGCAAACGACAGTTCAAGAGCAGGCAGAGGTCAGTAATCCTGATCAGAGCCTGAAAGGAACGACAGGCTCAGTCATCTATAAAATAGCCTCAAACACTCTACTCAGCAAACTGGATGCACTCTATCACAGTGCCATCCATTTTGTCACCAAAGCCTCATATACAACCCACCATTGCGACCTGTACGCTCTCGTTGGCTGGCCATCGCTTCATACTCGTCGCCAAACCCACTTGCTACAGGTTATCTACAAGTCTCTGCTAGGTAAAGCCCCGCTTTATCTCAGCTCACTGGTCACCATAGCAGCACCCACCCGTAGCACACGCTCCAGCAGGTATATCTCACTGGTCACCCCCAAAGCCAATTCCTCCTTTGGTCGTCTTTCCTTCCAGTTCTCTGCTGCCCATGACTGGAACGAACTGCAAAAATCTCTGAAGCTGGAGAATCATATCTCCCTCACTAGATTTAAGCACCAGCTTGTCAGAGCAGCTCACAGACCACTGCAACTGTACATAGCCCATCTGTAAAAAGCCCATCTATCTACCTACCACATCCCCATACTATATTTATTTATTTATTTATTTATCTTGCTCCTTTGCACCCCAGTATCTCTACTTGCACATTCATCTTCTGCACATCTACCATTCCAGTGTTTAATTGGTATATTGTAATTACTTCGCCACCATGGCCTATTTATTGCCTTAACTCCCTTATCTTACCTCATTTGCACTCACTGTATATAGACGTTTTGTTTTCTTTGTTCTACTGTATTATTGACTGTATGTTTTGTTTATTCCCTGTGTAACTCTGTGTTGTTGTATTGTGTCGAATTGCTGTGCCTTATCTTGGCCAGGTCGCAGTTGTTCTCAACTGGCCTACCTGGTTAATTAATGGTGAAATATATATATTTTTTAAACATAACTGTAACCTATTTTATAAGAGATTCCCCAAAATTGAAACATTCCAGGCATTTATATCTAAATTCTAATCATACTTTATCAAAAGCCTTTTCAGAATCAGCTAAGAAAACCAGGCCTGGTTTCCCTTAGTGTTCTATTGGTTCCAGTACTTGTCTGATATTATCTCCAATGTATCGTCCATGTAAAAAACCTGTCTGATTAGGATGAATAATATCTGACGTTTTAAATTCTATGCACCAAGCATTTTGCTAGGATTATTGCATCACAGCACTGAAGTGTAAGAGGTCTCCAATTGTTATTAATGGACTGGATCTTTATATTTACCACTTGGGTTCTGTTTCAGTAATAATGATATCAGACCTTCTTGTTGCGTGTCTGATAAGCTACCATTTACAAATGAGTGGATAAAACATGCTAATAATGGACCTCTGAGTATATCAAAAGGTTTAGTATACTTCCACTGGTATATACCATCCAGCCCTGGAGTTTTGTATACTTCCACTGGCATATACCATCCAGCCCTGGAGTTTTGTATACTTCCACTGGTATATACCATCCAGCCCTGGAGTTTTGTATACTTCCACTGGCATATACCATCCAGCCCTGGAGTTTTGTATACTTCCACTGGCATATACCATCCAGCCCTGGAGTTTTGTATACTTTCACTGGTATATACCATCCAGCCCTGGAGTTTTGTATACTTCCACTGGTATATACCATCCAGCCCTGGAGTTTTGTATACTTCCACTGGCATATACCATCCAGCCCTGGAGTTTTGTATACTTCCACTGGTATATACCATCCAGCCCTGGAGTTTTGTATACTTCCACTGGTATATACCATCCAGCCCTGGAGTTTTGTATACTTCCACTGGTATATACCATCCAGCCCTGGAGTTTTGTATACTTCCACTGGTATATACCATCCAGCCCTGGAGTTTTGTATACTTCCACTGGTATATACCATCCAGCCCTGGAGTTTTGTATACTTCCACTGGTATATACCATCCAGCCCTGGAGTTTTGTAGGTATATACCATCCAGCCCTGGAGTTTTGTACTTCCACTGGTATATACCATCCAGCCCTGGAGTTTTGTATACTTCCACTGGCATATACCATCCAGCCCTGGAGTTTTGTATACTTCCACTGGTATATACCATCCAGCCCTGGAGTTATGCATACTTCCACTGGTATATACCATCCAGCACTGGAGTTTTGTATACTTCCACTGGTATATACCATCCAGCCCTGGAGTTTTGTATACTTCCACTGGCATATACCATCCAGCCCTGGAGTTTTGTATACTTCCACTGGTATATACCATCCAGCCCTGGAGTTTTGTATACTTCCACTGGTATATACCATCCAGCCCTGGAGTTTTGTATACTTCCACTGGTATATACCATCCAGCCCTGGAGTTTTGTATACTTCCACTGGTATATACCATCCAGCCCTGGAGTTTTGTATACTTCCACTGGTATATACCATCCAGCCCTGGAGTTTTGTATACTTCCACTGGCATATACCATCCAGCCCTGGAGTTTTGTATACTTCCACTGGTATATACCATCCAGCCCTGGAGTTATGCATACTTCCACTGGTATATACCATCCAGCCCTGGAGTTTTGTATACTTCCACTGGTATATACCATCCAGCCCTGGAGTTTTGTATACTTCCACTGGCATATACCATCCAGCCCTGGAGTTTTGTATACTTCCACTGGTATATACCATCCAGCCCTGGAGTTTTGTATACTTCCACTGGCATATACCATCCAGCCCTGGAGTTTTGTATACTTCCACTGGTATATACCATCCAGCCCTGGAGTTTTGTATACTTCCACTGGTATATACCATCCAGCCCTGGAGTTTTGCATACTTCCACTGGTATATACCATCCAGCCCTGGAGTTTTGTATACTTCCACTGGTATATACCATCCAGCCCTGGAGTTTTGTATACTTCCACTGGCATATACCATCCAGCCCTGGAGTTTTGTATACTTCCACTGGCATATACCATCCAGCCCTGGAGTTTTGTATACTTCCACTGGTATATACCATCCAGCCCTGGAGTTTTGTATACTTCCACTGGCATATACCATCCAGCCCTGGAGTTTTGTATACTTCCACTGGCATATACCATCCAGCCCTGGAGTTTTGTATACTTCCACTGGTATATACCATCCAGCCCTGGAGTTTTGCATACTTCCACTGGTATATACCATCCAGCCCTGGAGTTTTGTATACTTCCACTGGTATATACCATCCAGCCCTTGAGTTTTGCATACATCCACTGGTATATACCATCCAGCCCTGGAGTTTTGCATACTTCCACTGGTATATACCATCCAGCCCTGGAGTTTTGCATACTTCCACTGGTATATACCATCCAGCCCTGGAGATTTGTATACTTCCACTGGTATATACCATCCAGCCCTGGAGTTTTGTATACTTCCACTGGTATATACCATCCAGCCCTGGAGTTTAGTATACTTCCACTGGTATATATCATCCAGCCCTGGAGTTTTGCATACTTCCACTGGTATATACCATCCAGCCCTGGAGTTTTGTATACTTCCACTGGCATATACCATCCAGCCCTGGAGTTTTGTATACTTCCACTGGGATATACCATCCAGCCCTGGAGTTTTGCATACTTCCACTGGTATATACCATCCAGCCCTGGAGTTTTGCATACTTCCACTGGTATATACCATCCAGTCCTGGAGTTTTGCATACTTCCACTGGTATATACCATCCAGCCCTGGAGTTTTGCATACTTCCACTGGTATATACCATCCAGCCCTGGAGTTTTGCATACTTCCACTGGTATATACCATCCAGCCCTGGAGTTTTGCATACTTCCACTGGTATATACCATCCAGCCCTGGAGTTTTGTGTACTTCCACTGGCATATACCATCCAGCCCTGGAGTTTTGCATACTTCCACTGGCATATACCATCCAGCCCTGGAGTTTTGCATACTTCCACTGGCATATACCATCCAGCCCTGGAGTTTTGTATACTTCCACTGGCATATACCATCCAGCCCTGGAGTTTTGTATACTTCCACTGGCATATACCATCCAGCCCTGGAGTTTTGTATACTTCCACTGGTATATACCATCCAGCCCTGGAGTTTTGCATACTTCCACTGGTATATACCATCCAGCCCTGGAGTTTTGCATACTTCCACTGGTATATACCATCCAGCCCTGGAGTTTTGCATACTTCCACTGGTATATACCATCCAGCCCTGGAGTTTTGCATACTTCCACTGGTATATACCATCCAGCCCTGGAGTTTTGCATACTTCCACTGGTATATACCATCCAGCCCTGGAGTTTTCCATACTTCCACTGGTATATACCATCCAGCCCTGGAGTTTTGTATACTTCCACTGGTATATACCATCCAGCCCTGGAGTTTTGTATACTTCCACTGGTATATACCATCCAGCCCTGGAGTTTTGTATACTTCCACTGGTATATACCATCCAGCCCTGGAGTTTTGCATACTTCCACTGGTATATACCATCCAGCCCTGGAGTTTTGTATACTTCCACTGGCATATACCATCCAGCCCTGGAGTTTTGTATACTTCCACTGGTATATACCATCCAGCCCTGGAGTTTTCCTTAAAGGCCCCAAATGCATCAAGCAGTTCCTCCAGAGGACATTTCTTCAGAGAGTACGATCTTTGTCCCCATGTGCAGTTGCAAACCGTAGTCTGGCTCTTTTATGGCGGTTCTGGGGCTGTGGATTTTTCCTTGCTAAGCTGCCTTTCAGGTTGTCGATATATAGACTCATTTTACTGTGGATATGGATGCTTTTGTACCCGTTTCCTCCAGCATCTTCACCATGTCCTTTGCTGTTGTTCTGGGAGACAGAACGTGTCTCCTTCCTGAGCGGTATGATGGCTGCGTGGTCCCATGGTGTTTATACTTGTGTACTGTTATTTGTACATATGAAAGTGGTACTTTCAGGCATTTAGAAATTGCTCTTAGTGTATGTAAACTTCTGACCCACTGGAGTTGTGATACAGTGAATTATAAGTGAAATAATGTGTCTGTAAACAATTGTTGGAAAAATGACTTGTCATGCACAAAGTAGACGTCCTAACCGACTTGCCAAAACTATAGTTAGTTCACAAGAAATTTGCGGAGTGGTTGAAAAATGAGTTTGAATGACTCCAACCTAAGTGTATGTAAACACCTGACTTCAACTGTAGGTATACTTCTGTCAATTCAACCCAGCCTTTTGCCTCCTGCTAGACATATGTGGGTTTTTTCAGGAAACTAAGCGTATGTCGCGCGTCACTACGTCACATCATTTGAATGTAAAACTCTTTTTCTTTCAGCAAAATGTGTTTTTGGGCAGAAATGCCTTCTGGAACATGTGAACTTTCATGTGCCTTAACCTGTTACATCTATGGGGCGCTATTTCATTATTGGATAAAAAAACGTGCCCGTTTTAAGCGCAATATTTTGTCACAAAAAGATGCTCGACTATGCATATAATTGACAGCTTTGGAAAGAGGACACTGACGTTTCCAAAACTGCAAAGATATTGTCTGTGAGTGCCCCAAAACTGATGCTACAGGCGAAACCAAGATGAAACTTCAACCAGGAAATGAGCAGGATTTTTGAGGCTCTGTTTTTCATTGTCTCCTTATATGGCTGTGAATGCGCAAGGAATGAGCCTGCCCGATCTATCGTTTCCACAAGGTGTCTGCAGCATTGTGACGTATTTGTGGGCATATCATTGGAAGATTGACCATAAGAGACTACATTTGCCAGGTGTCCGCCCGGTGTCCTCCGTCGAAATTGGTGCGTCATCTTCGACTGCACGTCTTTTTCCAAGCGATTCACTGGAGAAAGCAGACTACCACGAACATATATCAATGAAGAGATATGTGAAAAACACATTGAGGATTGATTCTAAACAGAGTTTGCTGTGTTTCAGTCGATATTATGGAGTTAATTTGGAAAACAGTTCGCCGTTTTGATGACTGAATTTTCGTTTTTTTTTTGGTACCCAAACGTCATGTACAAAACGGAGCGATTTCTCCTACACAAAGAATCTTTCAGGAAAAACGGAACATTTGCTATGTAACTGAGAGTCTCCTCATTGAAAACATCAGAAGTTCTTCAAAGGTAAATGATTTTCTTTGATTCCTTTTCCTTATTTGATTCCTACGCTAGCTATCAATACTCTTACACAAATGCTTGTTTTGCTATGGTTCAAAAGCATATTTTGAAAGTCTGAGATGACAGTGTTGTTAAGAAAAGGCTAAGCTTGAGAGCTAGCACATTCATTTCATTTCATTTGCGATTTTCATAAATAGTTAACGTTACGTTATGCTAATGAGCTTGAGGCTATAACTGGATACAGGTTTTTTTCATAGCCAAACGTGAACAAAACGGAGCGATTTGTCCTACACAAATAATATTTTTTTGAAAAACTGAACATTTGCTATCTAACTGAGAGTCTCCTCATTGAAAACATCTGAAGTTCTTCAAAGGTAAATGATTTTATTTGAATGATTTTCTTGTTTTTGTGAAAATATTGCTGGCTGAATTCTAGGCTTATAGCTATGCTAGCTATCAATACTATGGTTGAAAAGCATATTTTGAAAATCTGAGATGACAGTGTTGTTAACAAAAGTCTAAACTTGAGAGCAAATATATTTATTTCATTTCATTTGCGATTTTCATGAATAGTTAACGTTGCGTTATGCTAATGAGCTTGAGGCTATAAATAGGATCCCGGATCCGGGATTGCTCGACGCAAGAAGTTAATGACAAATCCGTCCACAAATACAAATGAAATAGTTATATTATGAGCCTAGTTGGTTTAGCCATGGAAAAAGACATTCCCATTAGCCATGATTGGCTGAGATAATGGATGAGCTGGACATGCCAGGAGATGAGTTCTGATTGGTCTGCCATGTAGCTTGCTTCTGTCTATAACAAGAGATGCTCAGTGTGTGTTGATAGTCCTTTCTACCGTGCCATTTCTGAAAGATATAACGTTAGCCATGAAAACTACAAAAGTTTTTCTACTTTTCTCAACATTGATGCCCTGAATTTAGCAAGCGCAGATCAGTTGGAAAATGTGATGGGCTTTTTTTCTGCACTGCCACGGTCAGTGTGAAGCGGAGTGACTTGACTCAAAGCTGGCCAAACAAGATGTAGCTACAAACAAAACAAAGTTAAATGATTCCAGTCTGCCATGAAGCGTTCATCCATGTAAGAGTCTAGCTACATTTTCCAGATATAAGTTTCTAATTTGGTCAGAAAGAACTTTTTATTGCACGTTAAAGGATACTGTTAGTTTGCTATCAAACGTTAGCTTGCTGGCTCGCTAGCTAACGTTACGTGTATGATCTGTGTAGTAATATTATTTGAATCAGAAAACCATTTGCATTGCTAGTTATAGCATAATGTTAGCTAGTTAACATTGAACCTAGTTTGTTAGCTTTAGCTACCCGCAGATTCATACTACAGCTATGACAATGTTTGTATTGGTAGTAGTATGAGTTGAAGTTATGCCGGTTTATTGTTTAGCTAGCTAGCAACCTAGTTAAATACTAAAGAAAAGATTCCACTTCAGCCAGATTATTACATGACCCATCAAATTAGCAGGTGTGTCTGGGGTTGATTACGGCCATCGATTGTATTTCATGAAAGTGTGTACATGCCCAGACAATAGTGACCCATCAAATAGATGTGGTTGAGGGGTGGTTATAGCATTTTCTTCACATGGCCTATCAAATCAACAAGTGTGTCTGGTAAGCGTCATCTACTAACGATAAAATATGTACAAAATCCCTTTTTGATATGGCTCCTATGCAGGTATGCAGGTACTATCACTGTACCGTTTACACCTTCTGTATCCTCTGCATGTGACAAACTTTGATTTTATTTGATATTGCGTGTGTTTACTACATGGCCTCACATGTGAATCCTTAAAGAGATTGGTGGGACTAAGGCTTAATATGGTGTGAACGATGCTGAATGGGTGTAGACAAAGAGGAGCTTTCCAGTAGGTGTACCAAAACATTCAAAGGCCATTTTCTCAAAAGTGGGGTTACAAGTTTTTCAACTTTCAAAGCAGAATTACTTTCCCATTGTTCCTCAACTGTAGTGTATGATATAGACTTTTCTAGCTCTGAGTCTCTACTTTTATCCAATGTAAAAAACACAATTTCACATTTTGCTAATGTAAAAAACACAATTTCACATTTTGCTACAATGGAGCCGGTCGGTCACATAATGGCCTCTGTTAAATATAAAGAGCAAATAGCACGGGCATTGAGAGGGGCACCATTTTAATGGAACACTTTGGGACAGGACCCACACCTACCCATTAGTTTTTTTCAATCACGTTGGTACAATTTTCACAAGTATGTGGTACATTTTCACAACTTAGTACAAAACTCAAAGCAGATCATCAACAAGGCATTTGTTTCAAAACTCTAAGGACTTTTTCAAATGAATGAGTACAACATTCAAAATCATTCAACCGCTTTTTGTAACGGTTTTCTTTATGTGAAGGAGAGTCGGACCAAAATGCGGCGTGGCTATTGAGATTCATGTTTAATAAAACAATGGAAACACGAATCAATACAAAAAACAATAAACGTAACGTGAAAACCGAAACAGCCCATACTGGTGCAAAGTAACACAGAAACAAGGACAATCACCCCACAAAACCCAACACCAAACAGGCTACCTAAATATGGTTCCCAATCAGAGACAATGACTAACACCTGCCTCTGATTGAGACCCATATAAGGCTAAACATAGAACTAGACAAACTAGACATGAAATATAGAATGCCCACTCATATCACACCCTGACCAAACAAAACATAGAAACATACAAAGCAAACTATGGTCAGGGTGTGACACTTTTTCACCAAACTTAATCAGTGTTTCATCTAGAAATACATTTCACATTGGTTTTCAATTTACTCCTGTAATTATATTTAATTAATGAATGTAATAATTATAGTAGAAAATGTTCGGGTAGTGCATCAGCAGTTTTCCTCTTGTCAGTTTTCCAGACCTTACAGAGCCATGTAAGCAGGGCCTTCAGAAAGTATTCATACCCCCTGACCTATTCCACATGTTGTTTTTCCTCACCCATATACACACGATAGCCCACAATGACAATAAAAAAAATATATATTGAAACATCTCATTTACATAAGTATTCACACCCTTGAGTCAATACACCTTTTGCAGCAATTACAGCTGTGAGTCTTTCTGGGTACGTCTCTAAGAGCTTTCCACACCTGGATTGTGCAATATTTGCCACTATTTTTTTTTTAATTCTTCAAGCTCTGTCAAATTCATTGTTGATAATTGTTAGACAACCATTTTCAGGTCTCGATTTGAAAGCAGATTTCAGTCAGAACTCAGCCACATTAACTATCTTCTTGGTAAGCAACTCCTGTGTATATTTGGCTGAACCAGTTTTTCCTCTAGGATATTGCCTGTGATTAGCTCCATTTTGTTCCTTTTTTATCCTGAAAAAACTCCCTAGTGCTTAAAGATTTTTAAAATCTTTATTTAACTAGGCAAGTCAATTATGAACAAGCTCTTATTTTCAGTGACGGCCTAGGAACAGTGGGTTAACTGCTACCTGTTGCCCCTAACTTCACATTAAAAGCATATCCATAACAGGATGCATGTTTTGGAATATGTTGTTGATCCATCATCAGTTTCCTTTCTCTCCGGCAACTGAGTTAGGAAGGACACTTGTATCTTTGTAGTGACTCGGTGTATTGATACACAAGCCAAAGTGTAATTAATAACTTCACCATGCTCAAAAGGGATTTTCAATGTCTGCTTTTTTTTGTTAACACTAATCCATGTACCAATAGGTGTCCCTCTTTGCGAGGCATTGGAAAACCTTGCTGGTCTTACAGATAATCTTATGTGTGGCGTACAGAGATGAGGTTTCAATTATGTTAAACACTATTGTTGCACACAGAGTGAGTCCATGCAACTTATTACTTTACTTCTTAACTTTTTTAAACATTTTTAATCCCAGGCCCTGTCCCAGCAGGAGGCCTTTAGCCTTTTGGTAGGCCGTCATTGTAAATAAGAATTTGTTCTTGTCTGACTTGCCTAGTTAAATACAAATAAAAAAGATATGTAGTCTTGCCACAACAACGGGGTTGAATACTTATTGACTCAAGACATTTCAGCTTTTCATTTTTTATTAATTTGTAAACATTTCGAAAAATATAATTCCACGTTGACATTATGGGGTATTGATTTTGTTGTACTGTTTGAGTCGCTTATATATCACATGAACACACATAAGTCATGGCAAAATGTTATAGAATTGCAGGAAATAAACTTTAAACCTTCAAAATGTTCTCTCCGCCAATGTTCCCCAATAATAGGAGGGTGTGAAAAAGCTTGGAAACCACTGATATAAAGTAAATGCTCACATTACTATTGATATGACTGTCGTCTCATTTGTTAAAATACCTTTTACTAATACTTAATCCAACTGCTCTTATTTGATAATCAATCAATCGTTTAAACCTATAGGCTTTAAAATGGTTTGTCTACTATCTACGTTTTTTGATAATGTATGTAATGTATGATCATATAAACTATTATGGGCACTGTAATGTACAATTATCATCATGACTACTATGATTTGACTGTACAGTAAGTTTAAACAAAATCTGATATTGATAAGAGCAGAGATGTAACAAATGCATCACTTACAGTAAGCATGTATCCAAAATGATGTTTCTGAGGGGTTTTCACACTGTTAACACATTACTGTAACAGTGTATTGTAGTACCTGCCCTTGACATAACGGACACTTTTATCCAAAGTGACAACAGTACGTCAATACATTTTCATATGTGACCCAGTGGGAATCAAATGCACAACCCGGATGTTACTAGTGCAATGCTTTTACCAACTGAGCTATACAGGACCACAATAATACATAAGTAACATACAATACTGTAAAATACAATACATGATGATTACCATACATAATGACTACTTGTTATTGCTAATGATTTCACATAGTGGTATCCAGAATTGGTAACCATTTTAAAAGGCGGTGTGTGAACACAATTTCTTTCAACATGTAGCAGGATGCACAACTAGCCACCCTTTGCCTTAACGACAGCTTTTCACACTATTGGCATTCTCTCAACCAGCTTCACCTTGAATGCATTGTAAACAGGAGTTCCCACATATGCTGAGCATTTGTTGGCTGGTTTTCCTTCACTCTGCAGTCTAACTCATCCCAAAGCATCTCAATTTAGTTGAGGTCGGGTGATTGTGGAGGCCAGGTCATCTGATTCAGCACTCCATCACTCTCCTTCTTGGTCAAATACACCTTACTCAACCTGGATGTGTGTTGGGTCATTGTCCTGTTGAAAAACAAATGATTGTCCCACTCAGCGCAAACCAGACGGGATGACGTATTGCTTCAGAATGCTGTGGTAGCCATGCAGGTTAAGTGTGCCTTGAATTCTAAATAAATCACTGACAGTGTCACCAGCAAAGCACCGACACACCATCACACCTCCTCCTCTATGCTTCATGGTGGGAACCACACATGCAGAGATCATCCATTCCCCTACTCTGCGTCTCACAAAGACACGGCGGTTGAAACCAAAACTCTCAAATTTGGACTCATCAGAGCACAGGACAGATTTCCATCGGTCTAATGCCCATTGCTCGTGTTTCTTGGTCCAAGCAAGTCTCTTCTTATTTTTGGTGTCTTTTAGCAGTGGTTTCTTTGCTGCAATTCAACTATGGAGGCCTGATTCACGCAGTCTCCTCTGAACAGTTGATGTTAAGATGTGTCTGTTACTTGTACTCTGTGAAGCATTTATTTTGGGCTGCAATTTTTAAGGCTAGTAACTCTAATGAACTTATCCTCTACAGCAGAGGTGACTCTGGGTCTTCCTTTCCTGTGGTGGTCCTCATGAGAGCCAGTTTCATCATAGCGCTTGATGGTTTTTGCGACGACACAAAAACCATATTGACTGACATTCATGTCTTAAAGTAATGATGGGCAGTCGGCTCTTTTTGCTTATTACATTCAAAATGTAACGACTACTTTTGAGTATCATGGAAAATGTATGGAGTAATGCATAGATTCATAGATTCACCAAACATCTATTATTATTATTATTCAATGTTTCATTATTCCTGGTTATTTGAGCTGTTCTTGCCATAACATGAACTTGGTCTTTTACCAATAGTGTAATGGCCGTTGGCGGTGGAAGGAGGTGAGGACCAATGCGCAGCGTGGTAAGTAAAGTAATAGAACACTGAACAAAAACAACAAAGTGAACGAACAAAACCGAAACAATTCTGTCTGGTGCAGATACAAACACTCAACAGAAAACAATCACTCAGTATGATTCTTAATCAGAGACAACTAACGACACCTGTCTCTGATTGAGAACCATACCAGGCCAAACACAAAACACAACATAGAAAAACTAACATAAACAACCCACCCAACTCACGCCCTGACTATACTAAAAGAAAGACATCACAAAGAAACTAAGGTCAGAACGTGACAAATAGGGCTATCTTCTGTATACCACCCCTACCTTTTCACAACACAACTGATTGGCTCAAACTCATTAAGAAGGAAAGAAATTCCATTATTTAACTTTTAACAAGGCACACCTGTTAATTTAAATGCATTCCAGGTGACTGACTCATGAAGCTGGTTGAGAGAATGCCAAGAGTGTGCAAAGATGTCATCAAGGCTAAGGGTGGCTACTTTGAAGAATCTCAAATTAAAAATAATTCAATTTGTTAAACACTTTTTTGGTTACTACATGATTCCATATGTGTTATTTCATTGTTTTGAGGTTTTCACTATTATTCTGTGTGTGTGTGTGTGTGTGTGTGTGCTCCCTCTCTTTACATGTAAGTTAAGTTTCAGTTGGTTTTCTGTTATCATCAGGGGTACCTACCTGGCTAGTGGCTACAGTTGCTTGACATACTCTAATACTTTGTGTCTGCCCGAATCAAATGTTTAAATTATGTAAATTGGGCTGAAATGTAGAGAGTTGGAAACAAATGTTTTACTCTGTTGTGAATGGTTATACATGCTGATTTACTAAGAATATTCTGTTTTTTTTTCTGTTTTTCAATGATCATTAAACACAGGTGAAACCAGGTGAAAGCTATGATCCCTTATTGATGTCAATTGTTATTCATTCCTCTTCAATCAGTGTAGATGAAGGGGGGGAGACTGGTTATAGAAGGATTTTTAAGCCTTGAGACAATTGAGACATGGATTGTGTATGTGTGCCATTCAGAGGGTGAATGGGCAAGAGAACATTTAAGTGCCTTTGAACAGGGTATGGTAGTAGATGCCAGGTGCACCGGTTTGTGTCAAGATCTGCAACGCTGCTGGGTTTTTCACACTGAACAGTTTCCCGTGTGTATCAAGAATGGTCCACCACCCAAAGGACATCCAGCCAACTTGACACAACTGTGGGAAGCATTGGAGACAACATGGGCCAGCATCCCCGTGGAACGCTTTTGACACCTTAGTGTGGAGTGAACGAATTGAGGCTGTTCTAATGGCAAAATCGGGTGTAACTCAATATTTGGTAAATGTTCCTAATGTTTTGGACACTCAGTGTATATACAGTATCTGTCTTAGCTTTGCTTTAGTGAAGAATTTATGATTTAGCAGCTCAGCAGCAGTCGGTCTGAAAGACAGAGTGAGACAATTCTTTACTACTCTGCAGGACCATAAACCCACCATGGAGTGAAGAGAATCCACTCAACAAATAAAATGGGATTAAGAAAAGTTATGGGAAGCATTGGAGTCCACATGGGCCAGCATCCCTGTAGAATGCTTTTGACACCTTGTAGAGTCCATGCCCTGACGAATTGAGTCTCTTTTGAGGGCAAAAGGGGATGCAACTCAATATTAGGAAGGTGTTCCTAATGTTTTGTACAATCAGTGTAAATCCCTGGGTTAATTTAAATGCCTTAGAATAAATACATATTATTTTCAGAGAATATCCATCAAATACTATGCATACAGGGAGGGACCAGGAAATGGAGTCACAATGGGGACACAGTGGACATATAAAATACACATTAATACTATGGGTGTCTATAATGTGAACACAATTAGGATATGGACAAGATCAGGACACAGGACACATGTTAGGACCAGGTATAAACGGGCTTAATTGTCCATTGTCCACATCCCATCGGAGTTTCCTACTCCTTGAGCTGTGGCGTTTGTCACTGTCAGTCTGTCTGTCCAAATTTAGTCATCCATCATACCCAAGAGGCAGATCACTTCATGACTTCAGGATGTTGTTCACTCACGTATTTATTGATATGCAGTGATATTCAATGGGCTTTGTCTTAGCTCGGACAACAGACACAAACACACAATATCATCACGACATCCTCTGCAGAGAAAGAGAGAGAGTTCAAAAGTATTTTGTCTGTAACAGAGAGAAACTCATCATTACAAATGTTGAAGGAATATGATTTTAGGAAACAATAGGGTGTGTTTTCCCTTAGTTTATTAACCCTTGTTTCTATTTGTTTATTGTTTCCAGAGGTGTTAATAAACTCCTGGATTCCGCTTGGAAATACACGAGGTTAAATAGCCCCTCCACCCCTCTCGTCCACCCTTCACCCCTCCGCTCATGTCTTTTTCAGCCCTCCATGGATTCACACAGCAACCCTCTCTGCTCACATCTCCAGCACCACCAGATTTCCTCCCCTTTTCCCTCCTCTCTCTTTATTAAAGTTTGGCTGTCAATCAGCAGTGGCCTCGGGCAACAGGCACTGATGAAAAGGCCCCTGAGACAAGGAGACCCACATTAGATTTCAGTAAGGACATTGAATATTCATATCGGGGAAACATCTAAAGGTAAATGCTTTTGATCTCTGCGCACAAATATCAGTGTTTTTTCCAGCCGGGTCCGGCCCCAGTCTCGGCCTCGGCTCCCACTCTCCTCCGGGGGAAGCGGTGGAATAATGATGATGGAGCTACAAAGGACAAAAAGAGCCATAATGAATGTTTATACTAAAGGGACTCAATAGAAAGGGCACCCGCACTAAGTATTCAGTAATTAGTATTTAGCAGAAGTTGATCGCTGCAACACACACACACGCAACACACACACGCACACACACGGCAGGCAGGCAGAGCCAACAGGGCAACCAGTCATTTACTCTAAACTTTAGACGGGGGAAAGGCAACCCCCCTGACAGATACAGCCAAGACACAGTTTAATTTCTCCTGTCAACTTGGTTACTTTATTTTTTACATTTCTCTAGTTTCTAATGGTTATGGAAATGTCAGCAGAATACATGATGGGATTGCTTCATTTCCACAAGCACTTAGTTATCTCGAGCATTAGCCTTGTGTAAACAAAATAACTAGACTATCAATATAGCACATTATTAATTAAATATGTCTCTATTTAGCTGACTTTTTGCACATAGTGATAATTAGTAGGTACAAGTCTAAATAAAGGCCTTCCCACACTGTACGTCAGATTCAGTCTTTTACAATTCCTAAACAGGTCCTGAACAGTCATTCTGAAAAAACATTTTCTTGCACGGCTAACTACCAGAAAGTTTGAAAAGACAGGCTGAGTGGGCAAGGAGCTAATATTCATAAGTTCCCCTTGACTGAGCTCTTTGAAACGCCTGTGTCAAGCAACTTGGATGCAGTGAGCAGTGTTGCAGTCAAATCATCTCAAGCTGATTTGGTGATACACAAAGCAACTCAAACAACATTGAAATTGCATCAATTATATACTTTTTTTTATACATCTCCCATTTGTAATGTCTCTTATGATGTCGTTCACAGCAGCACTGACGGATGTGTTGACTTGACAACTGCGTCTAAGTGTTGAACAACCCATCCCCCCCTAGCCAGTAACTAGCGAACACCAGACAGATGAAGACCTAGCTAGCCAGTAACTAACCAACTAACACCAGACAGATGTAGACCTAGCTAGCCAGTAACTAGCTAACACCACACAGATGACTCAATCTCTCTCCACACTGCCCTTTCCCACCTGGACAAAAGGAACACCTATGTGAGAATGCTGTTCATTGACTACAGCTCAATGTTCAATACCATAGTGCCCACAAAGCTCATCACTAAGCTAAAGACCCTGGGACTAAACACCTCCCTCTGCAACTGGATCTTGGACTTCCGGACAGGCTGCCCCCAGGTGGTAAGGGTAGGCAACAACACATCAGCCACGCTGATCCTCAACACTGGGGCCTCTCAGGAGTGTGCACTTAGTACCCTCCTGTACCCTCTATTCACCCACGACTGTGTGGATGGCCAAACACGACCCCAACACCATCATTAAGTTTACTGATGACACAACAGTGGTAGGCCTGATCACTGACAACAATGAGACAGCCTATAGGGAGGAGGTCAGAGAACTGGCAGTGTGGTGGCAGGTCAGCAATGTCTCCCTCAATGTGAGCAAGACAAAGGATCTGATCATGAACTACAAGAAAAGGTGGGCCGAACAGGCCCCCATTAACATCAACGGGGCAGTAGTGGAGCGGATCGAGAGTTTCAAGTTCCTTGGTGTCCACATCACCAACAATCTGTCATGGACCAAACACAACAAGACAGTCGTGAAGAGGGCACGACAAAACCTATTCCCCCTCAGGAGACAGAAAAGATTTGGCATGGGTCCCCAGATCCTCAAAAAGTTATATTGCTGCCCAATCGAGAGCATCCTGACCGGTTGCATCACTGCCTGGTATAGCAACTGCTCGGCCTCCGACCGCAAGGCACTACAGAGGGTAGTTTGTACGGCCCAGTACATCACTGGGGCCAAGCTTCCTGCAATCCAGGACCTATATAATAGGTGGTGTCAGAGGAAAGCCCTAAAAATTGTCAGAGACTCCAGTCACCCTGGTCATAGACTGTTTTCTCTGCTACCGCACGGCAAGTGATACTGGAGCACCAGTCTAGGACCAAAAGGCTCCATAACAGCTTCTACCCCCAGACTACTGTTCAATTAATCAAATGGCCATCGGACTAATACATTGTATTTGGCGCATGTGCCAAATAAAGTTGAATTTGATTTGATGCGTGACTGAAGTGAGTTTGTAAAAACTGAAAGTATGCACCTTAGAAATAGTCTTCACTTGCAAACTTTATATGTCTGAACTATGAATCAAACAGGCTTCCCAAAAATATCATAAATAATATAGTAATAACTGTTATATTAATCTGACTATTCACAATACTCATATTGTTGTGTGGATAATTCATGCTCGCTGTGTTCCTATTGGTCAGTCACCAGGATCGGGGCATAACACTAATGCATTTTGGGCCCCGGGGCACCTAACTCCAGGGGTCCCCAACCCTCCCACAAAATGTAAAAAAATACTTTATTTTTCCCATTTTGACAGAGGATGAGTGAGAGAAGATTCTGCAGTTTTAACCCTTAGGATTAGCCCACTTTTTTTCTCTCAATTTTTTGCCTAAAATGACATACCCAAATCTAACTGCCTGTAGCTCAGGCCCTGAAGCAAAGGTATGCATTTTCTTGGTACCATTTGAAAGTAAACACTTTGAAGTTTGTGGAAATCTGAAAGGAAGGTAGGAGAATATAACACATTAGATCTGGTAAAAGATAATACAAAGAAAAAACCAACTGTCTTTTTGTATTTTTTTCTTTGAAATGCAAGAGAAAGGTTAATAAGTATTATTTCAGCCCAGGTGCAATTTAGATATTGCCAGCAATGTATGTGCAAATTTTTAGACTGATCCAATGAAACATTGCATTTCTGTTCAAAATGTTGTATCCCAAATGTGCCTAATTTGTTTATTAATAACTTTTCATGTTCAAAACTGTGCACTTTCCTCAAACAATAGCATGGTATTCTTTCACTGTAATAGCTACTGTAAATTGGACAGTTCAGTTAGATTAACAAGAATTTAAGCTTTCTGCCAATATCAGATATGTCTATGTCCTGGGAAACGTTCTTGTCACTTACAACCTCAAGCTAATTGCATTAACCTATGTTACCTCAACCGTCCCACCAATCCTGAAGAAGTTAATTTGCTATTCTACACATTTTGCCATTGCTTAGGACATGTTCATATGCTGTTTGGGGGGCGCCTGACCTCCAACCTAAAATATATATTTTTCGGTTGGATACCCCATGGAGGTTGGGAGCACCAGGGCACGTGCCCTACATTACTGTTCGGTAATTCAGCCCAGCATAACACCAGCCACACGACACAATAAAGGCAGAAACACTTGGACAGTGCCAGAACTTTGTCAGAGCCTACATCCACACATCCACACATCCACGCTACTTACTTACAAAGTGTTACTTAATTGGCAGACTTGGACCCTGTCACCCTGAACAAGCCAAGACATCCGACAATTGTTTATATGACAGGAATGTATGAAAAAGAACTACAAGAATTCGCCAACCTTACTACATGGTATTCAGAGAACTGTGACTGAACTCTAGTTGTCACCTCTGGCTCTGTGTCTGAGATACAAATGAATCACTCTGTAGCAATCATCGTTACAGAGGTGCATGGCTCTGTCATATAGGCCCTTTACTCCAAGTAGTCTCTGACATCGAAGAGGAAGGGAAGCGACTGTGGATAGGGAGTGGTACTGCCTGAGGAACTTTCTCCACAGAGAGTCCCTGCTTGGGCACACACTGAGGACTCTCCCTTGACGAGATGGAGGTACAGCACTGACTGATGTAGACAGTGAGAATCCATTTAATAGAACCGACCAATCGGTGTGAACACCATAATCGGTGTGTGTGTTTCATGCTTTTTTTTCCCCCTAAACGATTATTCCCAATGCAAAAAAAGTCAATTTTATTGCATTTCTTTCTTATTTCTTTCTGTTTCATAGATCTTCCTTGCTCTCTCTTCTTGTGTTTCTCTTCTTACAAAATTATAGTCAGTCCATTGCCAGGCATTCTGGTCTGTCCTGTTTACATGTGTGTTTACCCACAGGTCTTCCATTATGTTTTTGGTTTTCCGAACCATGGAGATCCAGACCTCAACCGTACCAGCGCTCTTGTAGGTACAATGGATGTTTGTCTGTGTCTGTGTGTGTGTTCAAAATTGCATAAACAAACAAACAAACAAACCAAGTTCACTGAGTTTACATACACCTCAGCCAAATACATTTAAACTCAGTTTTTCACAATTCCTGACATTTAATCCTAGTAAAAATGCCCTGTCGTAGGTCAGTTAGGATCCCCGCTATAATATACGAATGTGAAATGTCAGAATAATAGTAGAGATAATAATTTATTTCAGCTTTTATTTGTTTCATCACATTCCCAGTTGGTCAGACGTTTACATACACTCAATTAGTATTTGATAGTATTGCCTTTACATTGTTTAACTTGGGTCAAATGTTTCGGAAAGCTTTTCACAAGCTTCCTACAATAAGTTGGGTGAATTTTGGCCCATTCCTCCTGAAAGAGCTGGTGTAACTGAGTCAGGTTTGTAGACCTCCTTGCTCGCAGATGCTTCTTCAATTCTGCACACAAATCTTATATAGGATTGAGGTCAGGGCTTTGTCATGGCAAATCCAATACCTTGGCTGTGTTGTCCTTAAGCCATTTTGCCACAACTTTGGAAGTATGCTTGAGGTCATTGTCCATTTGGAAGACCCATTTGCAACCACCTTTAACTTCCTGACTGATGTTTTGAGTTGTTGCTTCAATATATCCCCATACATTTCCTGCCTCATGATGCCATTTATTTTGTGAAGTGCACCCTGCAGCAAAGCACCCCGCACAACATGATGCTGCCACCCCCATGCCTCATGGTTGGGATGGTGTTCTTCGGCTTGCAAGCCTCCCCCTTTTCCCCCCAAACATAACGATGGTCATTATGGCCAAACAGTTCTATTTTTGTTTCACCAGACCAGAGGACATCTCTCCAAAAAGTACCATCTTTGTCCCCATGTGTAGTTGCAAACCGTAGTCTGGCTCTTTTATGGCGGTTTTGGAGAAGTGGCTTCTTCCTTGCTGAGCAGCCTTTCAGGTTATGTCAATATAGAACTTGTTTTGCTGTGGATATAGATACTATTGTACCTATTTCCTCCAGCATCTTCACAAGGTCCTTTGCTGTTGTTCTGGGATTGATTTGCACTTTTTGCACCAAAGTACGTTCATCTCTAGGAGACAGAACACATCTCCTTCCTGAGCGGTATGACAGCTGTGTGGTCCCATGGTGTTTATACTTGTGTATTATTGTTTGTACAGATGAACGTGGGACCTTCAGGCATTTGGAAATTGCTCCCAAGGATGAACCAGACTTGTGGAGGTCTACAAATTTTTTTCTGAGGTCTTGGCTGATTTATTTTGATTTTCCCATGATGTCAAGCAAAGAGGCACTGAGTTTGAAGGTAGGCCTTGAAATACATCCACAGGTACACCTCCAATTGACTCAAATGATGTAAATTAGTCTATCAGAAGCTTCTAAAGCCAAGACATAATTTTCTGGAATTTTCCAAGCTGTTTAAAGGCACAGTCAGCTTAGTGTATGTACACTTCTCACCCACTGGAGTTGTGATACAGTGAATTATAAGTGAAATTATCTGTCTGTAAACAATTGTTGGAAAAATGACTTGTGTCTTACACAAAGTAGATGTCCTAACCGACTTGCCAAAAATAAAAAATAAAATAGTTTGTTAACAAGAGATGTGTGGAGAGTTTGAAAAACAAGTTTTAATGACTCCAACCTAAGTGTAACTTCCAACTTCAACTGAGTTTGAAGGTAGGCATTATGTTTGCGCACTGGTTGGTTGGTTGGTTGGTGTGTGGGTTTGTATGTTTGCCAGCTGTCCTTCTCCGCAAAGAGAGGGATGATGACAAGGGCCAGTTAGCACTGATGGAGTAGAGGTTACAGTCACAAAGATGACAGGGGGTTATGGAGGCTGGGTTTCAGCCTTGGCCAAAAGCCTATGGAAGGGGGATGGTCCAGGTGTGTAAAGGGAAAGGGAAGGCCTACGCTACCAACGTGACGTTACTGTCTCGTTCCATGTTTGTTGTTTTATTAAACGTTTCACCTGCACCTGCTTTTCGACTCTTTTTGTCTCCTTCAGAGGTGCCTTCCCAGCAAACCAAAATTGGTTTGGTTGCAGCAAATGTTCTCATAACACAAAAACTGCCCAGTTGTGCTGATGATTATACAACGGTTGTATAAAACATTCACCTGACTTTGCAAGAACGCTCCCAGAAAACATTTAATCTGTTCTTTTAAAGGTTCCCAGAATGTTTCTATTAGGTTGTGGGAACAGTCTGGTGGGAACATTGGGGACATCACAGTTGTGCTGATTACAATGTTTCTATTAGGTTGTGGAAACAGTCTGGTGGGAACATTGTGGGGACATCACAGTTGTGCTGATTACAATGTTTCTATTAGGTTGTGGGAACAGTCTGGTGGGAACATTGTGGGGACATCACAGTTGTGCTGATTACAATGTTTCTATTAGGTTGTGGGAACAGTCTGGTGGGAACATTGTGGGGACATCACAGTTGTGCTGATTATAATGTTTCTATTAGGTTGTGGGAACAGTCTGGTGGGAACATTGTGGGGACATCACAGTT
Source organism: Oncorhynchus masou masou (assembly GCF_036934945.1). NCBI lineage: Eukaryota > Metazoa > Chordata > Actinopteri > Salmoniformes > Salmonidae > Oncorhynchus > Oncorhynchus masou. Next base: position 43,004,488 of record NC_088228.1, read on the forward strand.
GTGCTGATTACAATGTTTCTATTAGGTTGTGGGAACAGTCTGGTGGGAACATTGTGGGGACATCACAGTTGTGCTGATTACAATGTTTCTATTAGGTTGTGGAAGCAGATGCCTGATGTTGCAAGAACGTTCCCAGAACAAATGTTTTATTTTCTTTAAAAGTTCCTAAAATGTCTTTCGGTTAATGGAATATTGTGGGAATATGACAAGTGATTCAACATTTGTTGTTGCAAGAATGGACAGAATAGCTATTCTGAGTTATTTAAAGGTTCCCAGAATATTTCAATAGGTTGTCGATCAGTGTGGATACATTTCAGTTGATCGGTTCCCTAAATACATCTGTCCAGTTGTGATGACATTCTTACAATGTTTGTATCAGGGATGCTGTCCCTATGTTCCCATAATGATACAATTAAGTTTTGAACAGTCCATGGGGGCTTCTTTTGTACAACAATCCATGAAGAGGACAAGTACACCATATATACAAAACTTTGTGGACACCCCTTCAAATGATTGGATTCGGCTAATTCAGCCACACTGGTGTATAAAATTGAGCAAACAGCCATGCAATCTCCATAGACAAACATGGTGGTAGAATGGCCTTACTGAAGAGCTCAGTGACTTTCAACGTGGCACCGTCATAGAATGCCACCTATCCAACAAGTCAGTTTATCAGATTTCTGCCCTGCTAGAGCTGCCCCGATTAACTGAAGTGCTGTTATTGTGAAGTGGAAACGTCTAGGAGCAACAACGGCTCAGCAGCGAAGTGGTAGGCCACACAAGCTCACAAAACGGGACTGCCAAGTGCTGAAGCACGTAGCACGTAAAGATCGTCTGTCCTCGGTTCCAAACTACCTCTGGAAGCAACGTCAGCACAATAACTGTTCATCGGGAGCTTAACTGAAATGGGTTTCCATGGCCGAGCAGCCGCCAACAAATCACAGATCACCGTGCACAAAGCCAAGCGTCGGTTGGAGTGGTGTAAATCTTGTCGCCATTGGACTCTGCCCAAATGCATAGTGCCAACTGTAAAGTTTGGTGGATTAGGAATAATGATCTGTGGCTGTGTTTCACGGTTCGGGCTCTGCCCCTTAGTTCCAGTGAAGGGAAATCTTAATGCTACAGCATACAATAACATTCTAGACAATTCTGCCCTTCCAACTTTATGGCAACAATTTGGGGAAGGCCCTTTCCTGCTTCGGCATGACAATGGCCCCGTGCACAAAGCGAGGTCCATACAGAAATGGTTTGTCGAGATAAGTGTGGAAGAACTTGACTGGTGGAAAGCCTTCCCAGAAGAGTGGAGGCTTTTCTAGCAGCAAAGGAGGACCAACTCCATATTAATGCCTGTGATTAGGAATGAGATGTTCGACAAGCAGGTGTCCACATACATTTGGTCATGTGGTTTAAACCTAGAAAATGAGTATCCTCTTATGTATTACTCTACCACTCTTCTTATATACTGTAATGTTGGGATGTTTTTTTATTTTCCCTCTCCCTAGAAGTCATGGCAAATAGATTGCGATGAGGTGTACATATGTACTAAGATGTAAAGCCATAGTCTGGATAATAATTTAATGATTTCAGTACAAAGGGAAATCCACTCTAAATATTAGGATCCTGGAGGTGCAGCAGACTAAGTAGCCTACAGGGCACGAAGATGGCAGATCGCAGGTTGAAATCTACTTAACTACCATTCTTTAAAAAAGCTATAGCTATGTTTGGATGTTACCCAAAGAAAATAGCAGAGCATTCCAGCAATGTTTTCACAACTCTCTCCATCAACATTAGCAGAGCATTCCACCAATATCTTCACAATTCTCTCCATCAACATTAGCAGAGCATTCCAGCAATGTTTTCACAACTCTCTCCATCAACATTAGCAGAGCATTCCAGCAATGTTTTCACAACTCTCTCCATCAACATTAGCAGAGCATTCCAGCAATGTTTTCACAACTCTCTCCATCAACATTAGCAGAGCATTCCAGCAATGTTTTCACAACTCTCTCCATCAACATTAGCTGAGCATTCCAGCAATGTTTTCACAACTCTCTCCATCAACATTAGCTGAGCATTCCAGCAATGTTTTCACGACTCTCTCCATCAACAGTAGCTGAATATTGAAGGAATGTTTTCACAACTCTCTCCATCAACATTAGCTGAATATTGAAGGAATGTTTTTTAGAAGAACTTTAATTGCTCCAACATTGTATTTATGTTCAGGAACGTTATTAGAACCATCATGTCATAGTGTCACACCAAGACTTCCGGAGACCATTGTAGGAATATTCCCTGCTTGTTGTTACAATAGCAGAACATTCCCGTAATGTTTCCTCAGAACCATCATGTCATAGTGTCACACCAAGACTTCAGGAGACCATTGTAGGAATATTCCCTGCTTGTTGTTACAATAGCAGAACATTCCCGTAATGTTTCCTCAGAACCATCATGTCATAGTGTCACACCAAGACTTCAGGAGACCATTGTAGGAATATTCCTTACTTGTTGTTACAATAGCAGAACATTACCGTAATGTTTCCTCAGAACCACTTCTATTGTTACGGCAGTGTGTTCTAAGAACATTACCCAATCATTGCATTATTACGTTGCCTGGCAACCCAATGAGAACCTTGGGGGAAATGTTCTGTGGTAGTTCTAACAGATGTGAAAAACACTTTTGTTAAACGATTTCATTTAAAATGTACTAAAAAATAAAGCGTTCTTTGAATGCTTTGGGGATGTTATCATTCTAATGTTAGATTAAACCCTAACTAGTACTTAATGGAAATCTTAAGGAATGTTCCTAGTTCGCTGGGTTAGGTATCACTGTGATAGGTGGAAAGGGGTAGAGCCAGGAGAAGGTGTTTTTGGACTTCAGACCCATGCAATGTGTTTTTGCATTTGTCTGTGTATGCATGTGTGTCCCCATGTGTGTGTGACGGGACCCCAGGCCCTGTGGAGTGGTGCTGTGATGCTGGGTGTCACACTGCTCCAGTCAGAGCCCTGCAGCCACAGAGAGAACCAGCTGTGGCACTGACAGGTATATTTGCCACACTCACCCTCTTCTTACATCCTTACACACACGCACACACACAGACACGCATGCACGCAAGCGCACACACACAGTCTAACCTGCGGGCAGTCTCTTTCTCTGGCCAACAACAAACACAAAGTGAAAGGGATCATTTTTTTCTGAGAGGTGCTGGTGAGTTGCTGGTAACAATGTGATCACACCTCATCCATAGAAAACTAAGAGAGAGACTGGAAATATTCAAGATTCCTAGTAAGCTTTTATTTACAGTGCCTGAAAGTATTCAGACACCTTGACTTTTTCCGCATTTAGTTACGTTACAGCCTTATTCTGAAATGGATTATAACAATTATAATCCACAGCAATCTACACACAATAACCCACAATGACAAAGCAAAAATAGCTTCTTTTTTTTTTTGCAAATGTATTAAAAATAAAAACACACAAATACCTTATTTACATAAGTATTCAGACCCTTTGCTATGAGACTTGAAATTGAGCTCAGGTGCATCCTGTTTCCATACCTGAGATGTTTCTACAGCTTGATTGGAGTCCACCTGTGGTAAATTAAATTGATTGGACATGATTTGGAAAGGCACACACCTGTCTATATAAGGTCCCACAGTTGACAGTGCATGTCAGAGCAGAAACCAAGACATAAAGTCAAAGAAAATGTCCGTAGAGCTCCGAGATACGATTGTGTCGAGGCACAGATCTGGAGAAGGGTACCAAAAATTGTCAGCAAGAATTGAAGGTCCCCAAGAACACAGTGGCCTCTATGATTCTTAAATGGAAGAAGTTTGGAACCACCTACACTCTTCCTAGAGCTGACCGCCCCGCCAAACTGAGCAATCGTGGGAGAAGGGCCTTGGTCAGGGAGGTGGCCAAGAACCTGATGGTCACTCTGACAGAGCTCTAGAGTTCCTCTGTGGAGATGGCAGAACCTTCCAGAAGGACAACCATCTCTGCAGCACTCCACCAATTAGGTCTTTATTGTAGATTGGCCAGACGGAAGCCCCTCCTCAGTAAAAGACACATGACAGCCTGCTTGGAGTTTACCAAAAAAGCACCCAAAGACTCTCAGACCATGAGAAACAAGATTCTCTGGTCTTATTAAACCCAGATTGAACTCTTTGGCCTGAATGCCAAGCATCACGTCTGGAGGAAAACCTGGCACCATCCCTAAGGTGTAGCATGGTGGTGGCAGCATCATGCTATGGGGATGCTTTTCAGCAGCAGGGACTGGGACACTAGTCCGGATAGAGGCAAAGATGAACGGAGCAAAGTACAGAGAGATCCTTCATGAAAACCTGCTCCAGAGTGCTCAGGACCTCAGACTGGGTCGAAGGTTCACCTTCCAAAAGGACAACAACCCTAAGCACACAACGAAGACAACGCAGGAGTGGCTTCAGGACAAGTGTCTGAATGTCCGTGAGTGGCTCAGCCAGAGCCTGGACTTGAAACCGATCGAACATCTCTGGAGAGACCTGAAAATAGCTGAGCAGCAACGCTCCCCAACCAACCTGACAGAGCTTGATCTGCAGAGAATAATGGGAGGAACTCCCCAAATACAGGTGTATTTATTTGTCATACCCAAGAAGACTCGAGGCTGTAATCACTGCCAAAGGTGCTTCAACAAAGTACTGAGTAAAGGGTCTGAATACTTATGGAAATGTGATATTACCATTTTTTTATTTGTAATACATTTGCAAAAATGTCTAAAATCCAGTTTTTGCTCTGTCATTATGGGGTATTGTGTGTAGCTTGATGAGGGGGAAAAATGATTGTATCCATTTTCGAATAAGACCTAATAATAAAGTCAAGAGGTCTGAATCCGAAGGCCCTGTATGTTCTGGTCTCGTCTTCCTCTCCTCAGTGGTGACAGTTTACTGTATATGGATTCTAAAACTTGTCTTGGTTAAATATGTAGATCGACGTGGAGGTTTTGAATAAATAGTGAATGATACGGTATCAGTATGCCTTACATTATCACATTTGCCCATGTTTTTTTGCCTCGTATAATGTGTTTCCATTGCTGTTTCAATATTATGTAGGTCAATGAGAACACGCAGCATCGCCAAGAGCAACTGAACCAGTGGTCCTGGAAAACCTGATGATCTCGCCTCAGGAGAGATGGCACCTTCCGTCACACCTAGCATAAACACACCAGTGTGTGTGTGTGTGTGTGTGTGTGTGGGGGGGGGGTGGTAGTGAAAGGTGCCATGTGTATCCAGGTGTCTGGCTGTGCAATAGCACCCTTCAGATGTCACAATGACAAAAATCAATCGTCTGAACAGGGTAGAGTAAGCTGCAGGCGGCAGACACTTGTGTGTTTAAGTGTTTGAGTGTGTGTGTGTTTAAGTGTGTGAGTGTGTGTGTGTGTGTGTGTCCATACATGCCTGCCTGTGTGCGGATGTGTTGCTATATGTTCTTGGAGGGCTGGAAAGACAACTTCAGGAATCACAAAACACATGGAGAAAGAGAAAAGACAGAGAGAGGATAGACAAAGTGTGATGTCATCCTCAGTATATCAGACAAACAGAATTCACAATTGTTGTAATGTAGCACCCCTCTACACCAAGCAACACCACCCCGCCCCCAACCAATACACACACATACGCACAGTCACAGACCCGAACACACTTTTTTGGTTCAGTCGTGTGGCCAGATGTCCAAGTTGACATAGCGCTTAAGGCGTTTGACTGGATGAAAGGCGTTGCTGGCTGTGGGTAAAGAGGGATTAAAACAGGGCCCGAGGCGCTCGTGTTATATTGAAAACATCCTGGGCTGCTTTGGATGGAGATTTGCATACATTGGGTCTGTGCGGGGCCTGCCCATCTGCTGGAGTGCATTGTCCCCAAACAACAAAGTGTGTTTAAATATTTCACATCTCCATCTATTGGAAGGGATGGAGGGAAAGATACAGAGGGAGAAAAAAATAAGAAGTGTTCTGGCACAACAATCAATTTGAACGGATCCCAAATGTGATTCAGTGGCTCAGTAAATAACAGCCAGGTTTTTGCACAACGTGGATAATATAAATATTGTTATTCACAATTCTGTTGGTATGAGAGGAAAAGAGTAGACATGTGACATTCACATTAAATGCGCCCTGCATGGTTACCATTGGCATAAATACAAACTAGTTGACACTGTGGAAGACTTCTCTTGACCAACCTGGTCTGCTGGCCTGCTTTTCAAGAGACACTAGGACAATAGGAAGAAGGTCCTCTGCAGATTTCAAGAGACACTAGGTTTCTGCAGATAGCAGTACCCCCATAGAGACACTAGGACAATAGGAAGAGGAAGGTCTCCTATGCAGATAGCAGTTTCAATAATACCCCATAGAGACACTAGGACAATAGGAAGAGGTCCTCTGCAGATAGCAGTTTCAATAATACCCCATAGAGACACTAGGACAATAGGAAGAGGAAGAGGTCCTCTGCAGATAGCAGTTTCAATAATACCCCATAGAGACACTAGGACAATAGGAAGAGGAAGAGGTCCTCTGCAGATAGCAGTTTCAATAATACCCCATAGAGACACTAGGACAATAGGAAGAGGAGAGCAGTTTCAATCCCCATAGAGACACTGCAGATAGCAGTTTCAATAATACCCCATAGAGACACTAGGACAATAGGAAGAGGAAGAGGTCCTCTGCAGATAGCAGTTTCAATAATACCCCATAGAGACACTAGGACAATAGGAAGAGGTCCTCTGCAGATAGCAGTTTCAATAATACCCCATAGAGACACTAGGACAATAGGAAGAGGAAGAGGTCCTCTGCAGATAGCAGTTTCAATAATACCCCATAGAGACACTAGGACAATAGGAAGAGGAGTTTCAATAATACCCCATAGAGACACTAGGGAAGAGGAAGAGGTCCTCTGCAGATAGCAGTTTCAATAATACCCCATAGAGACACTAGGACAATAGGAAGAGCTCCTCTGCAGATAGCAGTTTCAATAATACCCCATAGAGACACTAGGACAATAGGAAGAGCTCCTCTGCAGATAGCAGTTTCAATAATACCCCATAGAGACACTAGGACAATAGGAAGAGGAAGAGCTCCTCTGCAGATAGCAGTTTCAATAATACCCCATAGAGACACTAGGACAATAGGAAGAGGAAGAGGTCTCAGATAGCAGTCTGCAGATAGCAGTTTCAATAATACCCCATAGAGACACTAGGAATAGGAAGAGGAAGAGGTCCTCTGCAATAGGAAGAGGAAATAGGAAGAGCTCCTCTGCAGATAGCAGTTTCAATAATACCCCATAGAGACACTAGGACAATAGGAAGAGGTCCTCTGCAGATAGCAGTTTCAATAATACCCCATAGAGACACTAGGACAATAGGAAGAGGAAGAGTTTCAATAATACCCCATAGAGACACTCCTCTGCAGATTGCAGTTTCAATAATACCCCATAGAGACACTAGGACAATAGGAAGAGGTCCTCTGCAGATAGCAGTTTCAATAATACCCCATAGAGACACTAGGACACTAGGACAATAGGAAGAGGTCCTCTGCAGATAGCAGTTTCAATAATACCCCATAGAGACACTAGGACAATAGGAAGAGGCAGATAGCAGTTTCAATAATACCCCATAGAGACACTCCTCTGCAGATAGCAGTTTCAATAATACCCCATAGAGACACTAGGACAATAGGAAGAGGAAGAGGTCCTCTGCAGATAGCAGTTTCAATAATACCCCATAGAGACACTAGGACAATAGGAAGAGGAAGAGGTCCTCTGCAGATAGCAGTTTCAATAATACCCCATAGAGACACTAGGACAATAGGAAGAGGTCCTCTGCAGATAGCAGTTTCAATAATACCCCATAGAGACACTAGGACAATAGGAAGAGGAAGAGGTCCTCTGCAGATAGCAGTTTCAATAATACCCCATAGAGACACTAGGACAATAGGAAGAGGTCCTCTGCAGATAGCAGTTTCAATAATACCCCATAGAGACACTAGGACAATAGGAAGAGGAAGAGGTCCTCTGCAGATAGCAGTTTCAATAATACCCCATAGAGACACTAGGACAATAGGAAGAGAGGTCCTCTGCAGATAGCAGTTTCAATAATACCCCATAGAGACACTAGGACAATAGGAAGAGACACTAGGACAATCCCTCTGCAGATAGCAGTTTCAATAATACCCCATAGAGACACTAGGACAATAGGAAGAGGAGACACTAGGACAATAGGAAGAAGGTCCTCTGCAGATAGCAGTTTCAATAATACCCCATAGAGACACTAGGACAATAGGAAGAGGAAGAATAATACCTCTGCAGATAGCAGTTTTCAATAATACCCCATAGAGACACTAGGACAATAGGAAGAGGTCCTCTGCCATAGAGACACTAGGACAATAGGAAGAGGAAGAGGTCCTCTGCAGATAGCAGTTTCAATAATACCCCATAGAGACACTAGGACAATAGGAAGAGGAAGAGGTCCTCTGCAGATAGCAGTTTCAATAATACCCCATAGAGACACTAGGACAATAGGAAGAGGAAGAGCTCCTCTGCAGATAGCAGTTTCAATAATACCCCATAGAGACACTAGGACAATAGGAAGAGATCCTCTGCAGATAGCAGTTTCAATAATACCCCATAGAGACACTAGGACAATAGGAAGAGGTCCTCTGCAGATAGCAGTTTCAATAATACCCCATAGAGACACTAGGACAATAGGAAGAGGTCCTCTGCAGATAGCAGTTTCAATAATACCCCATAGAGACACTAGGACAATAGGAAGAGGCAGATAGCAGTTTCAATAATACCCCATAGAGACACTAGGACAATAGGAAGAGCTCCTCTGCAGATAGCAGTTTCAATAATACCCCATAGAGACACTAGGACAATAGGAAGAGGTCCTCTGCAGATAGCAGTTTCAATAATACCCCATAGAGACACTAGGACAATAGGAAGAGGTCCTCTGCAGATAGCAGTTTCAATAATACCCCATAGAGACACTAGGACAATAGGAAGAGGAAGAGGTCCTCTGCAGATAGCAGTTTCAATAATACCCCATAGAGACACTAGGACAATAGGAAGGAAGAATAGAGTTTCAATCCTCTGCAGATAGCAGTTTCAATAATACCGCATAGAGACAATAGGACAATAGGAAGAGGAAGAGCTCCTCTGCAGATAGCAGTTTCAATAATACCCCATAGAGACACTAGGACACTAGGACAATAGGAAGAGCTCCTCTGCAGATAGCAGTTTCAATAATACCCCATAGAGACACTAGGACAATAGGAAGAGGTCCTCTGCAGATAGCAGTTTCAATAATACCCCATAGAGACACTAGGACAATAGGAAGAGGAAGAGGTCCTCTGCAGATAGCAGTTTCAATAATACCCCATAGAGACACTAGGACAATAGGAAGAGGAAGAGGTCCTCCCCATAGCAGACACTAGCAGTTTCAGTTTCAATAATACCCCATAGAGACACTAGGACAATAGGAAGAGGTCCTCTGCAGATAGCAGTTTCAATAATACCCCATAGAGACACTAGGACAATAGGAAGAGGAAGAGGTCCTCTGCAGATAGCAGTTTCAATAATACCCCATAGAGACACTAGGACAATAGGAAGAGGAAGAGGTCCTCTGCAGATAGCAGTTTCAATAATACCCCATAGAGACACTAGGACAATAGGAAGAGGAAGAGGTCCTCTGCAGATAGCAGTTTCAATAATACCCCATAGAGACACTAGGACAATAGGAATAGCAGTTTCAATAATACCCCATAGAGACACTAGGACAATAGGAAGAGGAAGAGGTCCTCTGCAGATAGCAGTTTCAATAATACCCCATAGAGACACTAGGACAATAGGAAGAGGAAGAGGTCCTCTGCAGATAGCAGTTTCAATAATACCCCATAGAGACACTAGGACAATAGGAAGAGGTCCTCTGCAGATAGCAGTTTCAATAATACCCCATAGAGACACTAGGACAATAGGAAGAGGTCCTCTGCAGATAGCAGTTTCAATAATACCCCATAGAGACACTAGGACAATAGGAAGAGAGGTCCTCTGCAGATAGCAGTTTCAATAATACCCCATAGAGACACTAGGACAATAGGGAGAGGAAGAGTCCTCTGCAGATAGCAGTTTTCAATAATACCCCATAGAGACACTAGGACAATAGGAAGAAGAGTCCTCTGCAGATAGCAGTTTCAATAATACCCCATAGAGACACTAGGACAATAGGAAGAGGAAGAGGTCCTCTGCAGATAGCAGTTTCAATAATACCCCATAGAGACACTAGGACAATAGGAAGAGGAAGGTCTCCTATGCAGATAGCAGTTTCAATAATACCCCATAGAGACACTAGGACAATAGGAAGAGGTCCTCTGCAGATAGCAGTTTCAATAATACCCCATAGAGACACTAGGACAATAGGAAGAGGAAGAGGTCCTCTGCAGATAGCAGTTTCAATAATACCCCATAGAGACACTAGGACAATAGGAAGAGGATAGCAGTTTCAATCCTCTGCAGATAGCAGTTTCAATAATACCCCATAGAGACACTAGGACAATAGGAAGAGGCAGATAGCAGTTTCAATAATACCCCATAGAGACAGATAGCAGTTTTCAATAATACCCCATAGAGACACTAGGACAATAGGAAGAGGAAGAGGTCCTCTGCAGATAGCAGTTTCCCCAATAACAATACCCTGCATAGAGACACTAGGACAATAGGAAGAGGAAGAGCTCCTCTGCAGATAGCAGTTTCAATAATACCCCATAGAGACACTAGGACAATAGGAAGAGGTCCTCTGCAGATAGAAGAGACACTAGGACAATAGGAAGAGGTCCTCTGCAGATAGCAGTTTCAATAATACCCCATAGAGACACTAGGACAATAGGAAGAGGAAGAGAGACACTAGGACCTCTGCAGATAGCAGTTTCAATAATACCCCATAGAGACACTAGGACAATAGGAAGAGGTTTCAAGAGACACTAGGACAATCCTCTGCAGATAGCAGTTTCAATAATACCCCATAGAGACACTAGGACAATAGGAAGAAAGAGGAAGAAGATAGCAGTTTCAATAATACCCCATCCTCTGCAGATAGCAGTTTCAATAATACCCCATAGAGACACTAGGACAATAGGAAGAGGAAGAGTTTCAATAATACCCCATAGAGACACTAGGACAATAGGAAGAGGTCCTCTGCAGATAGCAGTTTCAATAGATAGCAGTTTCAATAATACCCCATAGAGACACTAGGACAATAGGAAGAGGAAGAGGCAGATCCTCTGCAGATAGCAGTTTCAATAATACCCCATAGAGACACTAGGACAATAGGAAGAGGAAGAGTCCTCTGCAGATAGCAGTTTCAATAATACCCCATAGAGACACTAGGACAATAGGAAGAGGAAGAGGTCCTCTGCAGATAGCAGTTTCAATAATACCCCATAGAGACACTAGGACAATAGGAAGTAGGAAGAGGTCCTCTGCAGATAGCCTCGGTCAGAGACATACAACTTAATAAGGATATTGTCAGATATTGTTGCACTGTCAGGAAACTAGAAGCACAAGCATTTCGCTACACTCGCAATGACATCTGCTAAGCGTGTGTATGTGACCAATAACATTTGATTTGATTTGATTTGGAATGCGATGGAGTGAGATTGGTGGAAAGACAGGTTGTGTGAAATGACAGACAAAAGGACAGGTGTCCAATTCCTAACTGGTGGGATCTTAGCAGATGAGCTGTGCGTAGGTTTGGGCTACACACACACACGTCTTAACGGAGGGTTGGTTTGCGTTTGGGCCGAATAACCCGCCACACACACAGCCAAGATGGACACGTGTTGCTTGCACGGGGGAGGATTTTGGAATTGAGAGTCAATCTGTTTGTTCCTTTATCACGTCCAAGAGGAAAGTGATATGTCTTCTTCTATTTCATTATCTGTAAATGTTTGCTTTCAGAATGTAATATTGAGCATGTAAAAGGATTCTGAGCATGGGAAAACAAATGTATTATTAATAAATACACACATCTATAGACATATCAAATCACTCCTCCCGTGTCTCTGTCACTCCATGTCTCATAAGCAGGTTCATTTATGTAAGCTTTGTTGTCAGAGAAGGTCAGCGATAGAGATGCTCCAGTGAAACAGTCTAGCAGACATTAACCCCATTTAAATCAGGATTACACTCAGCACACAACCATTATTTAAGAGGCATCACACAACAGCATGCCGGCAGGATATCACACACACACACACACACACACACACACACACACACACACACACACACACACACACACACACATTTAAATCAGGATTACACTCAGCACACAACCATTATTTAAGAGGCATCACACAACAGCATGCCGGCAGGATAACACACACACACGCACGCACGCACGCACGCACGCACGCACGCACGCACGCACGCACGCACGCACGCACGCACGCACGCACGCACGCACGCACGCACACACACACACACACACACACACACACACACACACACACACACACACACACACACACACACACACACACACACACACACACAGTACAGAGAGAGAGAAAACAATTCAACACAATCAATGTAATGGTGTGAATTAGGTAAGTGCCAAATGTTCGGCTTTTTATGGCAGGATTGGCTGAAAATATGAATATGGTACAGAGATCACAGTAGTTACGGCAATCCACTTACAGCACACTACAGTGAGGCAGCAGCATCCTCAGTCAGGTTGTGACCTCAGTCAGACGTCTACTAAGGGATGTCGCTGTACAGATTAAGTTATTTAGGACAGTTTAGGACAATGCAGGGTGTGTATGAGATGGAGAGTGAGGGTGAGAGGATAGATGGGGGAGAGGGAGATGGAAAGAAAAGGTGAAAGGGAGAGAGGATGAGAGAAGGGATGGGGAGAGGCGGAGAGGGAGAAACGATGAGAGAAGGGATGGGGGAGAGGGAGAGAGGGAGAAACGATGAGAGAAGGGATGGGGAGAGGGGGAGAGGGAGAAACGATGAGAGAAGGGATGGGGGAGAGGGAGAGAGGATGAGAGAAGGGATGGGGAGAGGGGAGAGGGAGAAACGATGAGAGAAGGGATGGGGAGAGGGGGAGAGAGGATGAGAGAAGGGATGGGGGAGAGGGAGAGAGGATGAGAGAAGGGATGGGGAGAGGGGGAGAGGGAGAAACGATGAGAGAAGGGATGGGGAGAGGGGGAGAGGGAGAAACGATGAGAGAAGGGTTGGGGGAGAGGGAGAGAGGATGAGAGAAGGGATGGGGAGAGGGGGAGAGGGAGAAACGATGAGAGAAGGGATGGGGAGAGGGGGAGAGAGGATGAGAGAAGGGATGGGGGAGAGGGAGAGAGGATGAGAGAAGGGATGGGGAGAGGGGGAGAGGGAGAAACGATGAGAGAAGGGATGGGGAGAGGGGGAGAGGGAGAGGGATGAGAGAAGGGATGGGGGAGAGGGAGAGAGGATGAGAGAAGGGATGGGGAGAGGGGGAGAGAGGAGAAACGATGAGAGAAGGGATGGGGGAGAGGGAGAGAGGATGAGAGAAGGGATGGGGAGAGGGGAGAGGGAGAAACGATGAGAGAAGGGATGGGGAGAGGGGGAAAGGGAGAGAGGATAAGAGAAGGCATGGGGGAGAGGGAGAGAGGATGAGAGAAGGGTTGGGAAGAGAGGACGAGAGAAGTGATGGGGAGAGGGGGAGAGGGAGAGAAGGGATGGGGGAGAGGGAGAGAGGATGAGAGAAGGGATGGGGAGAGGGGGAGAGGGAGAGAGGAATGAGAGAAGGGATGGGGAGAGGGAAGAGAGGGAGAGACCATGAGAGAAGGGATGGGGGGAGAAGGAGAGAGGATGAGAGAAGGGATGGGGAGAGGGGGAGAAGGGAAGAGAGGACGAGAGAAGTGATGGGGAGAGGGGGAGAGGGAGAGACCATGAGAGAAGGGATGGGGGAGAGGGAGAGAGGATGAGAGAAGGGATGGGGAGAGGGGGAGAAGGGAAGAGAGGACGAGAGAAGTGATGGGGAGAGGGGGAGAGGGAGAGACCATGAGAGAAGGGATGGGGGGAGAGGGAGAGAGGATGAGAGAAGGGATGGGGAGAGAAGGAGAAGGGAAGAGAGGACGAGAGAAGGGAGCGGAGGAGGATGAGAGAAGGGTTGGGGAGAGAAGGAGAAGGGAAGGATGATAGAAGGGAGGGGGAGAGGGAGAGAGGAAGAGAGGATGAGAGAAGGGATGGGGAGAGGGGGAGAAGATGAGAGAAGGGATGGAGAGAGAATGAGAAGGGAAGAGAGGATAAGAGAAGGGATGGGGAGAGGGGGAGAGGATGAGAGGATGAGAGAAGGAATGGGGAGAGGGGGAGAGGGAGAGGATGGATGAGAGAAGGGATGGGGAGAGGGGGAGAGGGAGAGAGGATGAGAGAAGGGATGGGGAGAGGGGGAGAGGATGAGAGAAGGGACGGAGAGAGAAGGAGAAGGGAAGAGAGGATGAGAGAAGGGATGGGGAGGGGGGAGAGGATGAGAGAAGGGATGGGGAGAGGGGAGAGGGAGAGAGGATGATAGAATGGATGGGGAGAGGGGGAGAGGGAGAGGGGATGAGAGAAGGGATGGGGAGAGGGATAGAGGATGAGAGAAGGGATGGGGAGAGAGGGGGAGAGGATGAGAGGATGATAGAAGGGATGGGGAGAGAAGAAGAAGGGAAGAGAGGATGAGAGAAGGAAGGGGGAGAGGGAGAGAGGATGAGAGAAGGGATGGGGAGAGGGGGAGAGTGAGAGAAGATGAGAGAAGTGATGGGGAGAGGGGGAGAGGATGAGAGAAGGGATGGAGAGAGAAGGAGAAGGGAAGAGAGGATGAGAGAAGGGATGGGGAGAGGGGAGTGGGAGAGAGGATGAGAGAAGGGATGGGGAGAGGGGAGAGGGAGAGAGGATGAGAGAAGGGACGGGGAGAAGGGGAGAGGATGAGAGAAGGGATGGGGAGAGAAGGAGAATGGAAGAGAGGACGAGAGAAGGGATGGGGAGAGGGGGAGAGGGAGAGAGGATGAGAGAAGGGATGGGGGAGAGGGGGAGAGGATGAGAGAAGGGATGGGGAGAGGGGGAGAGGATGAGAGAAGGGATAGGGAGAGTGGGAGAGAATGAGAAAAGGGATGGGGAGAGATGGAGAAGGGAAGAGAGGATGAGAGAAGGGATGGGGAGAGGGGGAGAGGATGAGAGAAGGGATGGGGATAGAAGGAGAAGGGAAGAGAGGATGAGAGAAGGGATTTGGGAGAGCGGGAGAAGGGAAGAGAGGACGAGAGAAGGGATGGGGAGAGGGGAAGAGGATGAGAGAAGGGATTGGGAGAGGGGGAGAGGATGAGAGAAGGGATGGGGAGAGAAGGAGAAGGGAAGAAAGGATGAGAGAAGGGATGGGGAGAGGGGGAGATGAAGAGAGGTTGAGAGAAGGGATGCGGAGAGAAGGAGAAGGGAAGAGAGGACAAGAGAAGGGATTTGGGAGATGGGGAGAAGGGAAGAGAGGACGAGAGAAGGGATGGGGAGAGGGGAAGAGGATGAGAGAAGGGATGTGGAGAGGGGGAGAGGATGAGAGAAGGGATGGGGAGAGAAGGAGAAGGGAAGAGAGGATGAGAGAAGGGATGGGGAGAGGGAGAGGGAGAGAGGATGAGAGAAGGGATGGGGAGAGAAGGAGAAGTGAAGAGAGGATGAGAGAATGGATGGGGTAGAGGAGGATCTGTGATGTTTTTGGACGGGGGGCAGGGTTCCAGGCAGGTCAACCGTGATACAGTCAGTATTGACCTTCATCCGTCTGGATACGACATTGAAACTGGCCACCAGGGGCAACAGTGATGTTACTTTCAAGGAGGTTTGGGTTTTGCTGTGGAAATGTGGACGGAGATGGCGATTGGGTGCATCTGCCTCTAGTTCAAACGGGTGTATGTTTGAATCCAGCGATATATATTTATTTTTGTTTTGAGCTCAAAAAGTAACCCTTACCATAACCTTTCAGAGTCTAACCTTAAGAATTCTGAGTTGATGCCTAAACTTAGCCTTAATCACTTTGAAGTTTGGACAACAAAATTTGAAAAACATGGATGAATGTATAATTCTGATGTGAGACTGTGTAAGGGGTTCATTTGACATTTTAGCAGACACACAATAGTGAGTGCATACATTCTCATATTTGTTCTTACTGGTCCCCCATGGGAATTGAACCCACAGCCCTAGTGTTGCAAATGCCATGCTCTACATACATGCACCCAACTGCAGCTACATAGACATACCAACAGACACACACGGGCACAGACATACAGTAGACACGGGTACAAACCAACATGTGATTCTGATTGGCAACATTTGCTGCCCACTACAGGAGCCAGGTGGCGGACCACTCTGTGTGTACTTGTGTGTGTAAGGAGAGAAGGACAAAAGGAGGGAAGGAGTAGAAGAGATGAGAGAGGAAGTGAAGGATAGAGAAACAGATGTACAGCTGACAGGTATAGAGACATTCTGTATGTTTGTGTGGAGGGTACCTCATACCCACTGCAATATATATATATATATATATATATTTTATTTCACCTTTTTTTAACCAGACTAGTTGAGAACAAGTTCTCATTAACAACTGCAACCTGGCCAAGATAAAGCAAAGCAGTTCGACACATACAACAACACAGAGTTACACATGGTGTAAACAAACATACAATCAATAACACAATAGAAAAGTCTATATGCAGTGTGTGCAAATGAGGTAGGATAAGGGAGGTAAGGCAGTACATAGACAAAATAATTACAATATAGCAAATAAACACTGGAGTGATAGATGTGCAGAAGATGAGTGTGCAGCAAGTAGAGATACTGGGTGCAAAGGAGCAAAATAAATAAAAGTATGGGGATGAGGTAGTTGGATGAGCTATTTACAGATGGGCTATGCACAGGTGCAGTGATCTGTGAGCTGCTGTGACAGCTGGAGCTTAAAGCTAGTGAGGGAGATATGAGTCTCCAACTTCAGTGATTTTTGCAGTTCATTCCAGTCATTGGCAGCAGAGACCTGGAAGGAAAGGCGGCCAAAGGAGGAATTGGCTTTGGGGTTGACCAGTGAAATATACCTGCTGGAGCGTGTGCCATGGGTGGGTGTTGCTATGGTGACCAGTGAGCTGAGATAAGACGGGGCTTTATCTAGCAAAGACTTGTAGATGACCCGGAGCCAGTGGGTTTGGCGACGAGTATGAAGTGAGGGCCATCCAACGAGAGCATACAGGTCGCAGTGGTGGGTAGTATATGGGGCTTTGGTGACAAAACGGATGGCACTCTGATAGACTGCATCCAGTTTTCTGAGTAGAGTGTTGGAGGCTATTTTGTAAATGACATTTCCGAAGTCGAGGATCGGTAGGATAGTCAGTTTTACGAGGTATGTTTGGCAGCATGAGTGAAGGATGCTTTGTTGAAAAAAAGGAAGCCGATTCTAGATTTAATTTTGGATTGGAGATGCTTAATGTGAGTCTGGAAGGAGAGTTTACCCTAAACAGACACCTAGGTATTTGTAGTTGTCCACATATTCTAAGTCGGAACAGTCCAGAGTACTGATGCTGGATGGGCGGGCAGGTGTGGGCAGCGATCGGTTGAATAGCATGCATTTAGTATAACTTGCATTTAAGAGCAGTTGGAGGCCACGTAAAGAGAGTTG
Organism: Oncorhynchus masou masou; assembly: GCF_036934945.1. NCBI lineage: Eukaryota > Metazoa > Chordata > Actinopteri > Salmoniformes > Salmonidae > Oncorhynchus > Oncorhynchus masou. The sequence continues at coordinate 43,022,168 of NC_088228.1, forward strand.
TATGGCATTGAAGCTCGTCTGGAGGTTTGTTAACACAGTGTCCAAAGAAGGGCAAGAAGTATACCAAATGGTGTCGTCTACGTAGAGGTGGATCAGAGAATCACCAGCGGCAAGAGTGACATCATTGATGTATACAGAGAAAAGTGTCGGCCCGACGATTGAAACCTGTGGCACCCTTATAGAGACCGCCAGAGGTCCAGACAACAGGCCCTCCGATTTGACACTAAACTCTATCTGAGAAGTAGTTGGTGAACCAGGCGAGGCAGTCATTTGAGAAACCAAGGCTGCTGAGTCTGCCGATAAGAATGTGGTGATTGACAGAGTCGAAAGCCTTGGCCAGGTCGATGAATACAGCTGCGCAGTATTGTCTCTTATCGATGGCGGTTATGATATCGTTTAGGACCTCGAGTGTGGCTGAGGTGCACCCATGACCAGCTCTGAAACCAGATTGCATAGTGGAGAAGGTACGGTGGGATTCGAAATGGTCAGTGATCTGTTTGTTAACTTGGCTTTCGAAGACCTTAGAAAGGCAGGGTAGGATGGCAGGGTAGGATGGACATAGGTCTGTAGCAGTTTGGGTCTAGAGTTTCTCTCCCTTTGAAGCGTGACTGCGGCAGCTTTCCAATCTTTGGGGATCTCAGACGATATGAAAGAGAGGTTGAACAGGCTAGTAATAGGGGTTGCAACAATTTCGAGCGGATAATTTTAGAAAGAGTTGGTCCAGATTGTCAAGATCCGGCTGAATTGAAGGAGTCCAGATTTTGCAGGTCTTTCAGAACATCTGGATTTGGGTGAAGGACAAATAGTGGTGGATCTTTGATGTTCGTTTGGGGCCCAGTGGAAGCGTTTGACCCAAATTAACCTCCATTCTTGAGAATATGAAGCTTCGTACTCAGTGTTGGATTTGCCCCAAACCATTTTCTATTCCGGACAAAAAGTGAATTTCTTTGCCACATTTTTCTTTAGACCTAATGCTTTATTGCAAACAGGATACATATTTTGGAATATATTTATTCTGTTCATGTTTCCTCCTTTTCAATCTGTCATTTACAGTTGAAGTCTGAAGTTTACATACACCTTAGCCAAATACATTTAAACTCAGTTTTTCACAATTCCTGACATTTAAACATTGAATAAAAATTCCCTGCATTATTAGGTCAGCTAGGATCACCACGTTATTTTAAGAATGTGAAATGTCAGAATAATAGTAGAGAAAATTAATTATTTCAGATTTTATTTCCTTCATCACATTCCCAGTGGGTCAGAAGTTTACATACACTCAATTAGTATTTGGTAGCATTGCCTTTAAATTGTTTAACTTGGGTAAAACGTTTCGGGTAGCCTTCAACAAGCTTCCCACGATAAGTTGGGTGAACGTTGGCCCATTTTCTCCTGACAGAGCTGGTGTAACTGTGTCAGGTTTGTAGACTGCCATGCTCGCACATGCTTTTTCAGTTCTGCCCACACATTTTCTATAGGATTGAGGTCAGGGCTTTGTGATGGCCACTCCAATTCCTTGACATTGTTGTCCTTAAGCCATTTTGCCACAACTTTGGAAGTATGCTTGGGGTCATTGTCCATTTCGAAGATCCATTTGCGACCAGCTTTAACCTGACTGATGAGTTGAGCTGTTGCTTCAATATATCCACATAATTTTCCTTCCTGGTGATGCCATCTATTTTTTGAAGTGCACCAGTCCCTCCTGCAGCAAAGCACCCCCACATCATGATTCTGCCACCCCCGTGCTTCACGGTTGGGATGGTGTTCTTCGGCTTGCAAGCCTCCCCCTTTTTCATCCAAACATAACGATGGTCATTATGGCCAAACAGTTCTATTTTTGTTTCATCAGACCAGAGGACATTTCTCCAGAAAGTACGATCTTTGTCCCCATGTGCAGTTGAAAACGTAGGCAGCCACCAATTGTGCAAGTTCTCCCATTTAAAAAGATGAGAGGCCTGTAATTCCCATCATAGGTACACCTCGACTATGACAGACAAAATGAAAAAAAAAATCCAGAAAATCACATTGTAGGATTTTTAATGAATTTATTTGCAAATTAGATGTCCTAAACGACTTGCCAAAACTATAGATGGTTAACAAGACATCTATGGAGGGTTTGAAAAATAAGTTTTAATGACGCCAGTAAACTTCAACTGTATAAGTCCAACTCAAATGGGTAACCAGGTGCAGATGGAGGGGATGGCTCCAGGGGCCCTCAGGGGTGGGTTTGGGGTCCACGGCTTGGCTGGATGAGAACGCTTAAGAAACTCCCCAAATACAGATGTGCCATGCTTGTAGAGTCATACCCAAGAAGAGTCTAGGCTATAATAATTGCCAAAGGTGCTTCAACAAAGCACTGAGTAAAGGGTCTGAATTCTTATGCAAATGTAATATTTCAGTGTTTTATTTTTGAAAACATTTCTTCAAACCTGTTTTTGCTTTGTCATTATGGGCTATTGTCTGTAAATTGATGAGGAAAAACTGAATACTTTCCAAATGCAAATGTATATCCCCAATTAATAACGGACACAGAGAAATTATTCAGAACAATTATTATTTATTACAATTACATTTTCAATCAACATCTGAGCAGCAGTCTTTGGGAGACATGAGAAGTTACAATATCTATGTTGAGTGTCGAGGGAATGAAGCACGTGTTCGCTTATAATTTCCCCGTGTGCAACACTCTCTTTGGCAAAGTTTCATGTTGTAATCCTACGTTGTACACTGCCAAGCATCACACAAGAACCAATGCCGTATTCCTGAAAGGTTTCACCCAGAGTAAGCCCCAATGTCGACAGTGTTTTATGGAGTTTTGATAACCACTTAAAGAGTGGCGGATTTTGTAGAAATGTTTGAGCCAGCTTAATTCCTCTTTGGATAAGAGAAGTCTACATTCACCAAACACAAAATGTGTTTTTTTAGTGATATACACACAGATGGTACCGGTCTCCTTCTGGGTCATCTCTAGGAATTCCTTCTCATTGAGTGGCCTCCAACGAGAGCCATTAAAAACTGCCTAAAGGCCACATAAAACGCTGCAAAATGGACTATATCTGATTTTAAACGTCCCTGCTCCAACTGACCTAAAGATTGTTCAATAGACATATCACTTTTCAATATTAATTTCTGCATCTGGGCTGAGGATGGAATCCCGGCACTTAGGACAAAAGCTCTCTGTGCTGGGAGCTCCATCCGGCAATCATAGTCCATCTTGTCGAGAGACAGTTTTCTGTCTCTCTTTCTAATTCTCGACCCATTGGATTGAAAAGGAGTTGCCTGAAAATCTAAACAGTACTTGATGAATTGTCTTACACAGCCATGGTAGTTTTTCAATGTATTTTTGCGTAGCCCGCAGTCCCTCACAATCTGGAACCACTCGGAGTGCCTCTTGTAGTTCTCAGGTTCTGTCCCTGTCATTTTATCGAAAAAATTCTTCAGCCTTGAGATTGTTGATTGAGTATTGTCTGTACAACAACTTGTAGGATGGCTCGCTACGAGAAAATCCATATGTTTCAAAAGAATAGTATTGTGTGAACCAGAGAAGTCTCTGTCAGCCTCGGTCTCAGAATCAATCTCGTCCGTCCCTGGAAGTTTGCTCTCGTCCGTCCTTGGAAGTTTGCTCTCGTCCGTCCCTGGAAGTTTGCTCTCCCCCGTTGCCCAGATGGAAGGTTGCTCTCGTCCGTCCCTGGAAGTTTGCTCTCCCCCGTTGCCCGGATGGAAGTTTGCTCTCGTCCGTCCCTGGAAGTTTGCTCTCCCCCGTTGCCCAGATGGAGGGTTGCTCTCGTCCGTCCCTGGAAGTTTGCTCTCCCCCGTTGCCCAGATGGAAGGTTGCTCTCGTCCGTCCCTGGAAGTTTGCTCTCCCCCGTTGCCCAGATGGAAGGTTGCTCTCGTCCGTCCCTGGAAGTTTGCTCTCCCCCGTTGCCCAGATGGAAGGTTGCTCTCGTCCGTCCCTGGAAGTTTGCTCTCCCCCGTTGCCCAGATGGAAGGTTGCTCTCGTCCGTCCCTGGAAGTTTGCTCTCCCCCGTTGCCCAGACGGAAGGTTGCTCTCGTCCGTCCCTGGAAGTTTGCTCTCGTCCGTCCCTGGAAGTTTGCTCTCCCCCGTTGCCCAGACGGAAGGTTGCTCTCGTCCGTCCCTGGAAGTTTGCTCTCGTCCGTCCCTGGAAGTTTGCTCTCCCCCGTTGCCCAGATGGAAGGTTGCTCTCGTCCGTCCCTGGAAGTTTGCTCTCCCCCGTTGCCCAGATGGAAGGTTGCTCTCGTCCGTCCCTGGAAGTTTGCTCTCCCCCGTTGCCCAGACGGAAGGTTGCTCTCATCCGTCCCTGGAAGTTTGCTCTCGTCCGTCCCTGGAAGTTTGCTCTCCCCCGTTGCCCAGATGGAAGGTTGCTCTCATCCGTCCCTGGAAGTTTGCTCTCCCCCGTTGCCCAGACGGAAGGTTGCTCTCATCATAGGAGGATGGGGATCCGGCTGTGGCTGTATTCACTGACACTGTGGTATTCACTGGTAACTAGGTAGACAACGATGCCTGCATAGCTTCTCTGTACATCTGTACATCTGGCTCATAGTTTTTAGTTTTTGAACCGAACGTAGATGACGATCCAGCCTCGTAAGTTTGCGTTTACCACAGATCATGCAGTCTCTAATTGGTCTGGTCATGGCAACAACCCGACAGGAACTGGCTGGCTGAACCAGCCATTTAACCCTAAAATAGCCGTTGTCCTCATGGGGATGTGGGAAATGTCCCCACAAGGGAGAATGTTCCTTGTTTTACTATCCTTGTGGGGATTTTGGGGGATTTTAGGTCCCCACGAGGATAGAAGAACCAACACCCCCTCACATACATACACACACACATAAAGGGCTTAGCAGGGCTGGATGAGGTCTGAAATATGAGCGGTAAATATTTCTATGGACAGATGTGGATTACTGTTCATCTTTTCTTCAAGCCCGAGATTAAACCTGATTTACTGCCAAACAGGTTTTAGTGTTTTACCATTTTGATTACAGAAAAATAGCGATGGAGAGAGAAACAGACAGTGGGTAACAGTGAGTGGGGGAGGAGAGAGAGAGAGGAATAGATAGAAGGTGACAGCGACACAGAAGTGGAGAGGGGAGGGCAGAGAGAAAATAGTCAGAGAAGGGGCAGAGACAGTAATGTGATAGAAGGAGAGAGAAGGAAAAATGGAAAGATACTAAATCCCATTGTGTAAAGTGAAGGATGGAGAAGGATAGAAAAGCATAAGAAAACCTAACAGATTGATTAGCTTGTCTGTCTGGAAGGACAGAGGTTGGAGAGGGGTAAGGATTTGGGACTGGGTAATGGCACATAATGATAGTGAAGTGTGTGTGTGTGCTGAGTGGAGGGGGTTAGAGGATTGAGGGGGGCTGGGGAGGTATTGGCTTAGTTTACAGTTTATAAGAAATGGTTAATGTCGGGAAAATGTATATGGTCACCCTCTGCTCAATCTACTTCTGTGTTTTATGCATGTGTGTCCAGCCAATGAAACAGACAATGTGCTACTGAAGAGAAAAGGAAGGGCACGGGGGTTAGAGAGAGGGAGGTTTGGGGGAGAAAGAAAAAGGGGTAAGAGTAAAAGAGAGAATGAGAAACGGAAATATATTGTTTTGTTTAGTTGTGATTTCAATTGCTCAATAATTTGATAATGATGGGATTAAGTATGTTTGGTGTTCCTCAAGGATGCATATATTGGACATTAATATTATCTTCAACTGCTTACTCTTAAAACCTCTTGAAGCTAGGGGGCACTATTTTTATGTTTGGAAAAATAACGTTCCAAACATAAACGGCCTATCTCTCGGGACCAGATGCTAGAATATGCATATAATTGACAGATTAGGATAGAAAACACTTCCAAAACTGTAAATTGTTTGTCTGTGAGTTAAACAGAACTGGTATTGCAGGCTAAAACCTGAGGAAAATCCAATCAGGAAGTGCCCCTGTTTTTGAAATCTCTCTGTTCTTATGCATCCCTATTGCCCATTTAAAGAAATATCAACCAGATTCCCTTTTCTGTGGCTTCCCTAAGGTGTCAACAGTCTTTAGACATAGTTTCAGGCTTTTATGTTGAGAAATGAGCGTGAAGGATCACATTGCGTAAGTGGAGAGGTGGGGGCTCTCAGAGTGAGTTGGTGCGCAATTGAGTAAAACGGCCATTGTTCCTCCCGCTGTTATGGAAAAAGCTACACACTCTGTTGATATATTATCGAATATATATTTTAAAATCTACCTGAGGAATGATTATAAAAAACGTTTGACATGTTTATGTGGACATTATAAAGACTATTTGGAATTTATGTCTGCGTTGTCGTGACCACTCTTTCCTGTAGATTTCTGAACATAACGCGACAAACAAAGTTTTTTGGGTATAAAAATAATCTTTATGGAACAAAAGGAACATTTGCTTTGTAACTGGGAGTCTCATGAGTGAAAACATCCGAAGATCATCAAAGGTAAACGGTTAATTTGATTGCTTTTCTGATTTTCGTGACCAAGCTTCCTGATGCTAAGTGTACATAATGCTATACTAGGCTATCGATAAACTTACACAAATGCTTGGATTGCTTTCGCTGTAAAGCATAATTTCAAAATCTGAGACGACAGGGTGATTAAAACTTCTTGATACTACCCATTCCGCATGCTAATTAGCATAACGCAGTGGACATAAATATCCCTAGAAAATGTTCCAATTCATGAAAATCACAAATGAAATATATTGAGACACAGCTTAGCCTATTGTTAATCACAGTCATCTCAGATTTTCAAAATATGCTTTACAGCCAACGCTAGACAAGCATTTGTGTAAGTTTATCATGGCAGAATGCTATGCTAAGCTCTGCTAGCAGCAGGCAACATTTTCACGAAAATAAGAAAAGCAATCAAATTAACCTCTTACATCTATGGGGGCGCTATTTCATTTTTGGATGAAAAACGTTCCCGTTTTAAACAAGATATTTTGTCACAAAAAGATGCTCGACTATGCATATAATTGATACCATTCGAAAGAAAACACTCTGACGTGTCCAGAAATACCAAGATATTCTCTGTGCGTGCCCTAGAACGTGAGCTTCAGGCAAAACCAAGATGAGATGGCATCCAGGAAATGACAAGGATTTTTGAGGCTCTGTTTTCCATTGTCTCCTTATATGGCTGTGAATGCGAGAGGAATGAGCCTGCCCTTTCTGTCGTTTCCCCAAGGTGTCTGCAGCATTGTGACGTATTTGTAGGCAGATCATTGGAAGATTGACCATAAGAGACCACATTTACCAGGTGTCCGCCCGGTGTCCTGCGCCGAAATTGGTGCGCAAAAGTCACCTGCCAGTATTTTTCCATGCGATACAGAGAGGAAAGCAAGCTTCCACGAACTGCATATCAATGAAGAGATATGTGAAAAAACACCTTGAGGATTGATTCCAAACAACGTTTGCCATGTTTCGGTCGATATTATGTAGTTAATCCGGAAAAAGTTTTACGTTGTAGGTGACTGAATTTTCGGTTCGTTTCGGTAGCCAGACGCAATGTAGAAAACGGAACGATTTCTCCTACACACAGACGCTTTCAGGAAAAACTGCGCATTTGGTATGTAACTGAGAGTCTCCTCATTGAAAACATCAGAAGCTCTTCAAAGGTAAATGATTTTATTTATTTGGTTATCTGGTTTTTGTGAAAATGTTGCGTGCTAAATGCTACTCAAAATGCTATGCTAGCTTTGCATACTCTTACACAAATTAGTTAATTTCTATGGTTCAAAAGCATATTTTGAAAATCTGAGATGACAGTGTTGTTAAGAAAAGGCTAAGCTTGAGAGCAAACGCATTATTTTCATTTTATTTGCGATTTTCAGAAATCGTTAACGTTGCGTTATGCTAATGAGCCTGAGGCTTTAGTCACGATCCCGGATCCGGGATGGGGAGTTTCAAGAGAAGTCATACCACAGATTCTCAATTGGATTGGTCTGGGCTTTGACTAGGTCATTCCATATCCTAGCTTCTGGGCCTGAGTAACAGGCAGTTTACTTTGGGCACCTCAGTCATCCAAACTTCCGAATACTGCCCCCTATCCCAAAAAAGTTAATGACTAAATCCTCTTAACTCCCTTCGCACCCTCAGGAAAAATGGGTCCAGCAAGCAAAGCCCTCTTCCCTTATTGTGTGTGCTTGTGCATGTGCATGTTTGGGAGAAAGGTTCCCCACCCAAACACACCACAACCCTTGTGCCCCATTCCTCGTCCCTCGTAACCTTTTCCCTCCCATACAGAAAGTATTCACATCTCTTGACTTACAAACTGGGATACATTTTTCAAAAAACGTTAAAAAAAAGACAAAAAAACCTTCATTTAACTAGGCAAGTCATTTAAATTAAGAACAAATTCTTATTTACAATGACAGCCTACACCGGCCAAACCCGGACAACGCTGGGCCAATTGTGCGCTGCCCTATGGGACTCCCAATCACTGCCGGTTGTGATACAGCCTGGATTCAGGGTGTATGTAGTGACGACTCCAGTATTGAGATGTGGTGCCTTAGACCGCTGTGCCACTCTAGGTAAGTCTTTAAGAACTTTGCACACCTGGATTGTACAATATATGCCCATTATTCCATTATTCTTTTTAAATTCTTCTTTCAAGTTGGTTGTTGCCATAGATTTTCAACCCAATTTAAATCAAAACAGTAACTTGGCCACTCAGGACCATTCAATGTCATTCAATGTCATCTTGGTAAACAACTCCAGTGTATATTTGGCCTTATGTTTTAGGCTACTGTCCTGCTGAAAGGTGACTTTGTCTGTTGGAAAGGAGACCAGGTTTTACTCTAGGATTTTGTCTGTGCTTAGCTCTATTCCATTTCTATCCCCAACAACTGCCTTGTCCTTGCTGATGACATGCATATCCATAACATGATGCAGCCACCACCCATGCCTGAAAATATGATGAAAATATCTTGGATTTGTCCTAAGCATAATGCAATTTATTTTCAGTATTACTTTAGTGCCTTATGGCAAACAGGATCCATGTATTGGAATATTTTGTATTCTGTACAGGCTTCCTTCTTTTCACTCAGTCATTTAGGTTAGTATTGTGGAGTAACTACAATGTTGTTTATCCATACTTAGTTATCTCCTATCACAGCCATTAAACTCTGTAACTGTTTTCAAATCACCATCATCCTTCCTCTCCGGTAACTGAGTTAGGAAGGATGACTGTATCTTTGTAGTGACTGGGTGTATTGATGCATCCAAAATGGGATTAATAACTTCACCATGCTCAATGCATATTATTATTATTATTTTTATACAATGCACGACTACATACAGATGCAAACTTAGACATCACACCTGCCCAGACCCACCTGCTCACACCCCCATCTCCAGCGCTCGCATCACTCTCAGCCACATGACCTCAAATTGCACCATTTAGTGTCGCCCACACCCTTTCAACCCCAAGATAATAAAGCATTTGACATTTCCATTGTGTTAAAGTTTTTACAACTAGCTCTGAGTCTTACATCAGAATTATACATTCATTCATGTTTTTCAAAAGTAAAATTTCAAAGTGTTTAATGTTAAGTTTAGGCATTAACTCTGAATGGTTAAGGTAAGGCTTAAAACAAAAATATAATTCTTGCAATCTGGAATCAGAGGCAGATGCTTAAGCCCGTCTGCCATCCCCATCCACAACGCAAAACCAAAACCTATTTGAAGGTAATACATTTCATTTTCTTCATTATTGTTAGCTATGAAGTTGTGAATGTCATTTATCCTTTGAAAATATACTCGTGAAAAGATTCTGGGGACGAGCACATATTCAATATGTACCAATTGTTACTCTTTAGTGTATTAAACTATATATCTCTAGTAAGAGTCTTGGGTGGTGAGTTGAAACAATTCCAAGTCTGGAAGGTTTATTCTACCTGTAAGAGTTATGGGCGTTCCATTTCATTAGATCTGCTTTCATATTGATGAGTAACGGGATATACATTCGGAAATTTTGAAAAGAAGGTCGACGACATCCGATCCTCGTTTGCTAAGTCAAACGACACCGCTGGTTCTGCTCACACTGCCCTACCCTGTGCTCTGACCTCTTTCTCCCCTCTCTCTCCAGATGAAATCTCGCTTCTTGTGACGGCCGGCCGCCCAACAACCTGCCCGCTTGACCCTATCCCCTCCTCTCTTCTCCAGACCATTTCCGGAGACCTTCTCGCTTACCTCACCTTGCTCATCAACTCATCCCTGACCGCTGGCTACGTCCCTTCCGTCTTCAAGAGAGCGAGAGTTGCACCCCTTCTGAAAAAACCTACACTCGATCCCTCCGATGTCAACAACTACAGACCAGTATCCCTTCTTTCTTTTCTCTCCAAAACTCTTGAACGTGCCGTCCTTGGCCAGCTCTCCCGCTATCTCTCTCAGAATGACCTTCTTGATCCAAATCAGTCAGGTTTCAAGACTAGTCATTCAACTGAGACTGCTCTTCTCTGTATCACGGAGGCGCTCCGCACTGCTAAAGCTAACTCTCTCTCCTCTGCTCTCATCCTTCTAGACCTATCGGCTGCCTTCGACACTGTGAACCATCAGATCCTCCTCTCCACCCTCTCCGAGTTGGGCATCTCCGGTGCGGCCCACGCTTGGATTGCGTCCTACCTGACAGGTCGCTCCTACTAAGTGGCGTGGCGAGAATCTGTCTCCTCGCCACGCGCTCTCACCACTGGTGTCCCCCAGGGCTCTGTTCTAGGCCCTCTCCTATTCTCGCTATACACTAAGTCACTTGGCTCTGTCATAACCTCACATGGTCTCTCCTATCATTGCTATGCAGACGACACACAATTAATCTTCTCCTTTCCCCCTTCTGATGGCCAGGTGGCGAATCGCATCTCTGCATGTCTGGCAGACATATCAGTGTGGATGACGGATCACCACCTCAAGCTGAACCTCGGCAAGACGGAGCTGCTCTTCCTCCCGGGGAAGGACTGCCCGTTCCATGATCTCGCCATCACGGTTGACAACTCCATTGTTTCCTCCTCCCAGAGCGCTAAGAACCTTGGCGTGATCCTGGACAACACCCTGTCGTTCTCAACTAACATCAAGGCGGTGGCCCGTTCCTGTAGGTTCATGCTCTACAACATCCGCAGAGTACGCCCCTGCCTCACACAGGAAGCGGCGCAGGTCCTAATCCAGGCACTTGTCATCTCCCGTCTGGATTACTGCAACTCGCTGTTGGCTGGGCTCCCTGCCTGTGCCATTAAACCCCTACAACTCATCCAGAACGCCGCAGCCCGTCTGGTGTTCAATCTTCCCAAGTTCTCTCACGTCACCCCGCTCCTCCGCTCTCTCCACTGGCTTCCAGTTGAAGCTCGCATCCGCTACAAGACCATGGTGCTTGCCTACGGAGCTGTGAGGGGAACGGCACCGCAGTACCTCCAGGCTCTGATCAGGCCCTACACCCAAACAAGGGCACTGCGTTCATCCACCTCTGGCCTGCTCGCCTCCCTACCACTGAGGAAGTACAGTTCCCGCTCAGCCCAGTCAAAACTGTTCGCTGCTCTGGCCCCCCAATGGTGGAACAAACTCCCTCACGACGCCAGGACAGCGGAGTCAATCACCACCTTCCGGAGACACCTGAAACCCCACCTCTTCAAGGAATACCTAGGATAGGATAAAGCAATCCTTCTCACCCCCCCTTAAATGATTTAGATGCACTATTGTAAAGTGGCTGTTCCACTGATGTCAGAAGGTGAATTCACCAATTTGTAAGTCGCTCTGGATAAGAGCGTCTGCTAAATGACTTAAATGTAAATGGAAATGGAAATGGAAAGTTTTCAGACCCCGTTTTCAAAATGTTGTGACGCTACAGCCTTATTTTAAATGTTTTTCCCCTCACCAATCTACACCCAATAATAACAAAGCAAATTTATTAAAAAGAAAAAAAAGGAAATATACCAAATACTTAAGTATTCAGACCTTTACTCAGTACTTTGTTGAAGCACCTTCAGCAGTGATTACAGCCTCAAATCTTCTTGGTTATGAAGCTACAAGCTTGGCACACCTGTATTTCGGGAGTTTCCCCCATCCTTCTCTGCAGATCCTCTCAAGCTCTGTCAGGTTGGATGGGGAGTGTTGCTGCACAGCTATTTTCAGGTCACTCCAGAGATGTTCGATTGGGTTCAAGTCCAGGCTCTGGCTGGGCCACTCAAGGACATTCAGAGACTTGCCCCAAAGCCCCACCTGCATTTTCTTGGCTGTGTGCTTAGGGCTGTTGTCCTGTTGGAAGGTGAACCACAGCATAATGCTACCACCACCATGCTTCACCGTAGAGATTGTGCCAGGTTTCCTACAGACGTGACACTGGCATTCAGACCAAAGAGATCAATCTTGGTTTCAACAGATCAGAGAATCTTGTTGCTCATGGTCTGAGTCCTTTAGATTCCTTTTGGCAAACTCCAAGCGGGCTGTCATGTGCCTTTTATGGAGTAATGGCTTCTGTCTGGCCACTCTACAATAAAGGCCATAATTGGTGGAGTCCTGTAGAGATGGTTGTAATTCTGGAAGCTTCTCCAATCTCCACAAAGGAACTCTGGAGCTCTGTCAGAGTGACCATCAGGTTCTTGGTCACCTCCCAGACCAAGGCCCTGCTTCCCTAATTGCTCAATTTGGCCGGGCGGTCAGCTCTAGGATGAGTCTAGGTGGTTCCAAACTTCTTCCATTTAAGAATGATTGAGGCCAACGTGTTCTTGGGGACCTTCAATGCTGCAAACGTTTTTCTTTGGTAGCCTTTCCCAGATCTGTGCCTCAACACAATCTTGTCATTGGAGCTCTACGGTCCATTCTTTCAACCTCATTGCTTGGTTTTTGGTCTGACATCCACTGTCAACTGTGGGACATTATATAGACAGGTGTGTGCCTTTCCGAATCATACCAATCAATTGGATTTTCCACAGGTAGACAACAATGAAGTTGTAGAAACATCTCAAGGATGATCAATGTAAACAGGATGCACCTGAGGTCAATTTCGAGTCTCACAGCAAAGGATCTGAATACTTATGTAAATAAGGTATCTGTTTTTTATTTTTAATACATTTGCAAACATTCTAAAAACTTGTTTTTGCTTTGCCATTATGGGGCATAGTGTGTAGATTGATGAGGATTTTGTATTTATTCAATCAATTTTAGAATAAGGCTGTAACGTAACAAAATGTGTTAAAAGTCAAGGTGTCTGAATTCTTTCCAAATGCGCTGTATTTATCAAAGGGATATTCAATGTCTGTTTTATATTTTGTTTTTACCCATCTCCAATAGGTTCCCATTCTTTGCAGGGCATTTTTAGGCGGTGGATCAGCTTTAATATTTCAACATATATTGTGGCTTCTATCAATGTAGTTATCTGCATCATTTCCAATCCCCCGTATCTTTTTATTTATAAATGTATACAGTACCAGTCAAAAGTTCACACCTACTCATTCAAGGGTTTTTCTGTATTTTTACTGTTCTACATTGTAGAAAAATAGTGAAGACATCAAAACTATGAGATAACACATGGAATCATGTAGTAACAGAAAAAGTGTTAAACAAATCTAAATATATTTTAGATTCTTCAAAGTGGCCTGTCTTGATGACAGCTTTGCACATTCTTGGCATTCTCTCAACCAGCTTCATGAGAAATCCGTCCAACAGTCTTGAAGGAGTTCCAACGTATGCTGAGCACTTGTTGGCTGCTTTTCCTTCACTCTGCGGTCCAACTCATCCCAAACCATCTCAATTTGGTTGAGGTCGGGTGATTATGGAGGCCAGGGCATCTGATGCGGCCCTTCATCACTCTCCTTCTTGCTTAAATATCCCTTAAAAAACCTGGAGGTGTGTTTTGTGTAATTGTCCTGTTGAAAAACAGATGATAGTTCCACTATGTGTAAACCAGATGGGATGGCGTATCGCTGCAGCATGCTGTGGTAGTCATGCAGGTTAAGTGTGCCTTGAATTCTAAATAAATCACTGTCAGTGTCACCAGCAAACCACCCACACACCATCACACCTCCTCCTCCATGCTTCACGTTGGGAACTACACATGTGGAGCTCATCCGTTCATCTACTCTGCGTCTCACAAACCAACAACCTCAAATTTGGACTCATCAGAACAAGGGACATATGGTTTAATTTGCATTGTTTGTGTTTGTTGGCTCAAGCAAGTATCTTCTTCTTATTGGTGTCTATTAGTAGTGGTTTCTTTGCAGCAATTCAACCATGAAAGCCTGATTCACTTAATCTCTGAACAGTTGATGTTGAGATGTGTCTTACTTGAACTCTGTGAAGCATTTATTTGGGCTGCAATTTCTGATGCTGGTAAATCTAATGAATTTATCCTCTGCAGAATAGATAACTCTGGGTCTTCGTTTCCAGTGGCAGTCCTGCACTTGAAGAAAGTTTCAAAGCTCTTGAAATAATCCAGATTGACAGACCTTCATGTCTTAAAGTAATGATGGATTGTCGTTTCTCTTTGCTTATTTTAGATGTTCTTGCCAAACAGGGCTATGTTCTGTATACAACCCCTACCTTGTCACAACGCAACTGATTGGCTCAAACGCATTTAGAAGGAAAGAAATTCCACAAATGAACTTTTAACAAGGCACACCTCTTAATAGAAATGCATTCCAGGTAACTACTTCATGAAGATGTTTGAGAGAATGCCAAGAGTGTGCAAAGCTGTCTTCAAGGCAAAGGGTGGTTACTTTGAATAATGTCAAATATAAAAAAGATTTGTATTTGTTTCACACTTTTTTGATTACTACGTGATTCCATATGTGTTATTTCATAGTTTGATGTCTTCACTATTATTCTACAATGTAGAACATAGCAAAATTAAAGAAAAACCCTGGAATGAGTAGGTGTGTCACGTTCTGACCTTAGTTCCTTTGTTATGTCTTTGTTTTAGTTTGGTCAGGCGTGAGTTGGGGTGGGTAGTCTATGTTCTTTTTCTATGTTATGTTTATGTGTTTGGCCTGGTATGGTTTTCAATCAGAGGCAGGTGTCGTTCGTTGTCTCTGATTGAGAATCATACTTAGGTAGCCTTTTCCCACCTGTGTTTTGTGGGTTTCTGTTTTAGTGTTTTACGCACCTTACAAGACTTTCGGTTTTCGTCTATTTTCACATTGTTATTTTGTATTTTCAGTGTTCAGTATAATAAATATTTTAATATAATTAATAATATTTTTTCCCCCTAACCCTACCATCCATTCCATAATTGGAGTAAACTAATTACAACAACAGTTAAGCTTCTACTTCCAGCTTATGTGTACTGTATACATTTCACGGACACAGTATATTCTACAATCATTATCTTATATTTGCTTTTCATCAAATCTGTCAGCTACCCTCAACCTCTCCCATCTATCTCCGAACACCATGCAGTTTTGATTTCTATTTGCCATATTTTTCAAAGTTGTTATGATGTTTCACAAAAGTCTTGATCCTATATACATTTTACGGCACAGTATATTTTACATTATTTTCCTTGTCTTTTTAGATTTTTGGTCCCACCCTTCAGCCCCCCTTAACCCCTGTCATCTATCTCTGAACACTATCCAGATTTGATTTCAGTGCTGTGATGTTTCACAAAGTTCTGAACCTTTCTATTCTCATGGTTTCTACAGATTGTAAATTAAAGATAGCATTTTTTGCTCTGAGAATTGTTATATTATTGATCGATTGTCTATGACTTTTCAGATCACCCAGCAGTGCTTAACTCCAGGTAAATGTTGCAATTCTTCAGCCATTTCTGAACTTGTGACCAAAAAAACGCTACATATGGACAAACAAATGATCTAATGATTTTGTCTCTTTGCAGTAAAATCTTCAGAGCTAGTATGATTGTATCACTCATATACAGTTGAAGTCGGAGGTTTACATACACCTTAGCCAAATACATTTAAACTATACATTTAAGTTTTCACAATTTCTGACATTAAATCCTAGTAAATATTCCTTGTTTTAGGTCAGTTAGGTTCACCACTTTATTTTAAGAATGTGAAATGTCAGAATAATAGTAGAGAGAATGATCTACTTCAGCTTTTATTTCTTTCATCACATTCCCAGTGGGTCAGAAGTTTACATACACTCAATTAGTATTTGGTAGCATTGCCTTTAAATTGTTTAACTTGGGTAAAACATTTTGGGTAGCCTTCAACAAGCTTCCCACGATAAGTTGGGGGAATTTTGGCCCATTTCTCCTGACAGAGCTGGTGTAACTGAGCCAGGTTTGTAGACCTTGCTCGCACACTCCTTTTCAGTTCTGCCCACACATTGTCTATAGGATTGAAGTCAGATCTTTGTGATGGCCACTCCAATACCTTGACTTTGTTGTCCTTAAGCCATTTTGCTACAACTTTTGAAGTATGCTTGGGGTCATTGTCCATTTGGAAGACACAATTGTGACCAAGCTTTAACTTCCTGACTGATGTCTTGAGATGTTGCTTCAATATATCCACATAATGTTCCTGCCTCATGATGCCATCTGTTTTGTGAAGGTCACCAGTCCCTCCTGCAGCAAAGCACCCTCACAACATGATGCTGCTACCCCTGTGCTTCACGGTTGGGATGGTGTTCTTCAGCTTGCAAGCCTTCGTCTTTTACCTCCAAATATAATGATGGGCATTATGGCCAAACAGTTCTATTTTTGTGTCATCAGACCAGAGGACATTTCTCCAAAGAGTACAATCTTTGTCCCCATGTGCAGTTGAAAACCATAGTCTGGCTTTTTTATGGCGGTTTTGGAGCAATGGCTTCTTCCTTGCTGAGCGGCCTTTCAGGTTATGCCGATATAGGACTCGTTTTACTGTGGATATAGATACTTTTGTACCTGTTTCCTCCAGCATCTCCACAAGGTCCTATGCTGTTGTTCTGGGATTGATTTGCACTTTTCGCACAAAAGTACGTTCATTTCTAGGAGACAGAACACATCTTCATCCTGAGCGGTATGACGGCTGCGTTGTCCCATGGTGTTTATTCTTGCGTACTATTGTTTATACAGATGAACATGGCGCCTGCAGATGTTTGGAAATTGTTCCCAAGGATGAAACAGACTTGTGGAGGTCTACAAAAAATGTTCTGGTTTCTTTTGATTTTCCCATGATGTCAAGAAAAGAGGCACTGAGTTTGAAGGTAGGCCTTGAAATACAGTGCCTTGCGAAAGTATTCGGCCCCCTTGAACTTTGCGACCTTTTGCCACATTTCAGGCTTCAAACATAAAGATATAAAGATATAAAACTGTATTTGTTTGTGAAGAATCAACAACAAGTGGGACACAATCATGAAGTGGAACGACATTTATTGGATATTTCAAACTTTTTTAACAAATCTAAAACTGATTGGGCGTGCAAAATTATTCATATCTGAGGGAAGTAATGAAATGGGGGTTTTAAGGGGGGGGGGTTTAAGATTATGATCACTTAGTGCTAACTGTTCAATATGTTTCACCTGGGATTTGAACTCACAACCTTTGGATTTAGTTTTTTTATCTTTCTGTTGCACCACAAAGTCTGTATAATTCTCAGAAGAACCCTACAGATTCCTATATAATACGTCTCTTCACAAAAGAAGAACCCTACAGATTCCTATATAATACGTCTCTTCACTTCACAAAAGAAGAACCCTACAGATTCCTATATAATACGTCTCTGCACTTCACACAAGAAGAACCCTACAGATTCCTATATAATACGTCTCTGCACTTCACACAAGAAGAACCCTACAGATTCCTATATAATACGTCTCTGTACTTCACAAAAGAAGAACCCTACAGATTCCTATATAATACGTCTCTGCACTTCACAAAAGAAGAACCCTACAGATTCCTATATAATACGTCTCTTCACTTCACACAAGAAGAACCCTACAGATTCCTATATAATACGTCTCTGCACTTCACAAAAGAAGAACCCTACAGATTCCTATATAATACGTCTCTTCACAAAAGAAGAACCCTACAGATTCCTATATAATACGTCTCTGCACTTCACAAAAGAAGAACCCTACAGATTCCTGTATAATACGTCTTTGCACTTCACACAAGAAGAACACTACAGATTCCTATATAATACGTCTCTGCACTTCACAAAAGAAGAAGCCTACAGATTCCTATATAATACGTCTCTGCACTTCACAAAAGAAGAACCCTACAGATTCCTATATAATACGTCTCTGCACTTCACAAAAGAAGAACCCTACAGATTCCTATATAATACATCTCTGCACTTCACAAAAGAAGAACCCTACAGATTCCTATATAATACGTCTCTTCACAAAGAAGAACCCTACAGATTCCTATATAATACGTCTCTTCACTTCACAAAAGAAGAACCCTACAGATTCCTATATAATACCTCTCTGCACTTCACAAAAGAAGAACCCTACAGATTCCTATATAATACGTCTCTGCACTTCACAAAAGAAGAACCCTACAGATTCCTATATAATACGTCTCTGCACTTCACAAAAGAAGAACCCTACAGATTCCTATATAATACGTCTCTGCACTTCACACAAGAAGAACCCTACAGATTCCTATATAATACGTCTCTGCACTTCACAAAAGAAGAACCCTACAGATTCCTATATAATACGTCTCTGCACTTCACAAAGAAGAACCCTACAGATTCCTATATAATACGTCTCTGCACTTCACAAAGAAGAACCCTACAGATTCCTATATAATACGTCTCCTATATAACTTCACACAAGAAGAACCCTACAGATTCCTATATAATACGTCTCTCTTCACAAAAGAAGAACCCTACAGATTCCTATATAATACGTTCTTCTTCACAAAAGAAGAACCCTACAGATTCCTATATAATACGAAGAACCCTACAGATTCCTATATAATACGTCTCTTCACTTCACACAAGAAGAACCCTACAGATTCCTATATAATACGTCTCTTCACTTTACAAAAGAAGAACCCTACAGATTCCTATATAATACGTCTCTTCACAAAAGAAGAACCCTACAGATTCCTATATAATACGTCTCTTCACAAAGAAGAACCCTACAGATTCCTATATAATACATCTCTGCACTTCACAAAAGAAGAACCCTACAGATTCCTATATAATACGTCTCTTCACTTCACAAAGAAGAACCCTACAGATTCCTATATAATACGTCTCTTCACAAAAGAAGAACCCTACAGATTCCTATATAATACGTCTCTTCACAAAAGAAGAACTCTACAAATTCCTATATAATACACAAAGAAGAACCCTACAGATTCCTATATAATACGTCTCTGCACTTCACAAAAGAAGAACCCTACAGATTCCTATATAATACGTCTCTGCACTTCACAAAAGAAGAACCCTACAGATTCCTATATAATACGTCTCTTCACAAAGAAGAACCCTACAGATTCCTATATAATACGTCTCTGCACTTCACAAAAGAAGAACCCTACAGATTCCTATATAATACGTCTCTTCACTTCACAAAGAAGAACCCTACAGATTCCTATATAATACGTCTCTGCACTTCACACAAGAAGAACCCTACAGATTCCTATATAATACGTCTCTTCACTTCACAAAGAAGAACCCTACAGATTCCTATATAATACGTCTCTTCACACAAGAAGAAGAACCCTACAGATTCCTATATAATACGTCTCTGCACTTCACAAAAGAAGAACCCTACAGATTCCTATATAATACGTCTCTGCACTTCACACAAGAAGAACCCTACAGATTCCTATATAATACGTCTCTTCACTTCACAAAAGAAGAACCCTACAGATTCCTATATAATACGTCTCTTCACAAAAGAAGAACCCTACAGATTCCTATATAATACGTCTCTGCACTTCACAAAAGAAGAACCCTACAGATTCCTATATAATACGTCTCTGCACTTCACACAAGAAGAACCCTACAGATTCCTACCCTACAGAAGAAGAACCCTTTCCTATATAATACGTCTCTTCACTTCACAAAAGAAGAACCCTACAGATTCCTATATAATACGTCTCTTTCACAAAAGAAGAACCCTACAGATTCCTATATAATACGTCTCTGCACTTCACAAAGAAGAACCCTACAGATTCCTATATAATACGTCTCTGCACTTCACACAAGAAGAACCCTACAGATTCCTATATAATACGTCTCTTCACAAAAGAAGAACCCTACAGATTCCTATATAATACGTCTCTTCACAAAGAAGAACCCTACAGATTCCTATATAATACGTCTCTGCACTTCACAAAAGAAGAACCCTACAGATTCCTATATAATACGTCTCTGCACTTCACAAAAGAAGAACCCTACAGATTCCTATATAATACGTCTCTGCACTTCACACAAGAAGAACCCTACAGATTCCTATATAATACGTCTCTACACTTCACAAAAGAAGAACCCTACAGATTCCTATATAATACGTCTCTTCACTTCACAAAAGAAGAACCCTACAGATTCCTATATAATACGTCTCTTCACTTCACAAAGAAGAACCCTACAGATTCCTATATAATACGTCTCTTCACTTCACACAAGAAGAACCCTACAGATTCCTATATAATACGTCTCTTCACACAAAGAAGAACCCTACAGATTCCTATATAATACGTCTCTTCACAAAAGAAGAACCCTACAGATTCCTATATAATACGTCTCTGCACTTCACAAAAGAAGAACCCTACAGATTCCTATATAATACGTCTCTGCACTTCACAAAAGAAGAACCCTACAGATTCCTATATAATACGTCTCTTCACTTCACAAAAGAAGAACCCTACAGATTCCTATATAATACGTCTCTTCACAAAAGAAGAACCCTACAGATTCCTATATAATACGATTCCTTCACAAAAGAAGAACCCTACAGATTCCTATATAATACGTCTCTTCACTTCACAAAGAAGAACCCTACAGATTCCTATATAATACGTCTCTTCACACAAAGAAGAACCCTACAGATTCCTATATAATACGTCTCTTCACAAAGAAGAACACAGATTCCTAATAATACGTCTCTGCACTTCACAAAAGAAGAACCCTACAGATTCCTATATAATACGTCTCTGCTGCACTTCACACAAGAAGAACCCTCACAAAAGAAGAACCCTACAGATTCCTATATAATACGTCTCTGCACTTCACAAAAGAAGAACCCTACAGATTCCTATATAATACATCTCTTCACTTCACACAAGAAGAACCCTACAGATTCCTATATAATACGTCTCTGCACAAAAGAAGAACCCTACAGATTCCTATATAATACGTCTCTTCACTTCACACAAGAAGAACCCTACAGATTCCTATATAATACGTCTCTGCACTTCACAAAAGAAGAACCCTACAGATTCCTATATAATACGTCTCTTCACTTCACAAACAAAAGAAGAACCCTACAGATTCCTATATAATACGTCTCTTCACACAAAGAAGAACCCTACAGATTCCTATATAATACGTCTCTGCACTTCACAAAAGAAGAACCCTACAGATTCCTATATAATACGTCTCTGCACTTCACAAAGAAGAACCCTACAGATTCCTATATAATACGTCTCTGCACTTCACAAAAGAAGAACCCTACAGATTCCTATATAATACGTCTCTTTCACAAAAGAAGAACCCTACAGATTCCTATATAATACGTCTCTGCACTTCACAAAGAAGAACCCTACAGATTCCTATATAATACGTCTCTTCACACAAAGAAGAACCCTACAGATTCCTATATCCTCTACTTCACAAAGAAGAACCCTACAGATTCCTACGTCTAATGCACTTCACAAAAGAAGAACCCTACAGATTCCTATATAATACGTCTCTGCACTTCACAAAAGAAGAACCCTACAGATTCCTATATAATACGTCTCTTCACTTCACAAAGAAGAACCCTACAGATTCCTATATAATACGTCTCTTTCACAAAAGAAGAACCCTACAGATTCCTATATAATACGTCTCTGCACTTCACAAAGAAGAACCCTACAGATTCCTATATAATACGTCTCTTCACTTCACAAAAGAAGAACCCTACAGATTCCTATATAATACGTCTCTTCACTTCACAAAAGAAGAACCCTACAGATTCCTATATTCCTATACAAAAGAAGAACCCTACAGATTCCTATATACTTCACTTCACAAAAGAAGAACCCTACAGATTCCTATATAATACATCTCTGCACTTCACAAAAGAAGAACCCTACAGATTCCTATATAATACGTCTCTTCACACAAGAAGAACCCTACAGATTCCTATATAATACGTCTCTGCACTTCACAAAAAAGAACCCTACAGATTCCTATATAATACGTCTCTGCACTTCACAAAAGAAGAACCCTACAGATTCCTATATAATACGTCTCTGCACTTCACAAAAAGAAGAACCCTTCCTACAGATTCCTATATAATACGTCTCTTCACTTCACAAAAGAAGAACCCTACAGATTCCTATATAATACGTCTCTGCACTTCACACAAGAAGAACCCTACAGATTCCTATATAATACGTCTCTGCACTTCACAAAAAAGAACCCTACAGATTCCTATATAATACGTCTCTGCACTTCACAAAAGAAGAACCCTACAGATTCCTATATAATACGTCTCTTCACTTCACACAAGAAGAACCCTACAGATTCCTATATAATACGTCTCTTCACACAAGAAGAACCCTACAGATTCCTATATAATACGTCTCTGCACTTCACACAAGAAGAACCCTACAGATTCCTATATAATACGTCTCTTCACTTCACAAAAGAAGAACCCTACAGATTCCTATATAATACGTCTCTTCACAAAAGAAGAACCCTACAGATTCCTATATAATACGTCTCTGCACTTCACAAAAGAAGAACCCTACAGATTCCTATATAATACGTCTCTGCACTTCACACAAGAAGAACCCTACAGATTCCTATATAATACGTCTCTGCACTTCACACAAGAAGAACCCTACAGATTCCTATATAATACGTCTCTTCACAAAAGAAGAACCCTACAGATTCCTATATAATACGTCTCTTCACAAAAGAAGAACACAGATTCACACAAGAAGAACCCTACAGATTCCTATATAATACGTCTCTGCACTTCACAAAAGAAGAACCCTACAGATTCCTATATAATACGTCTCTTCACAAAAGAAGAACCCTACAGATTCCTATATAATACGTCTCTTCACAAAGAAGAACCCTACAGATTCCTATATAATACGTCTCTTCACAAAAGAAGAACCCTACAGATTCCTATATAATACGTCTCTTCACTTCACAAAAGAAGAACCCTACAGATTCCTATATAATACGTCTCTGCACTTCACACAAGAAGAACCCTACAGATTCCTATATAATACGTCTCTGCACTTCACAAAAGAAGAACCCTACAGATTCCTATAATACGTCTCTACTTCACAAGAAGAACCCTACAGATTCACGTTCTTCACAAAAAAGAAGAACCCTACAGATTCCTATATAATACGTCTCACTTCACAAAGAAGAACCCTACAGATTCACACAAAAGAAGAACCCTACAGATTCCTATATAATACGTCTCTGCACTTCACAAAGAAGAACCCTACAGATTCCTATATAATACGTCTCTTCACTTCACACAAGAAGAACCCTACAGATTCCTATATAATACGTCTCTTCACACAAGAAGAACCCTACAGATTCCTATATAATACGTCTCTTCACTTCACACAAGAAGAACCCTACAGATTCCTATATAATACGTCTCTGCACTTCACAAAAGAAGAACCCTACAGATTCCTATATAATACGTCTCTGCACTTCACAAAAGAAGAACCCTACAGATTCCTATATAATACGTCTCTTCACACAAGAAGAACCCTACAGATTCCTATATAATACGTCTCTGCACTTCACAAAAGAAGAACCCTACAGATTCCTATATAATACGTCTCTACAGATTCCTATATAATACGTCTTTCACAAAAGAAGAACCCTACAGATTCCTATATAATACGTCTCTCACTTCACAAAAGAAGAACCCTACAGATTCCTATATAAGAACCCTACAGATACGTCTCTTCACTTCACAAAGAAGAACCCTACAGATTCCTATATAATACGTCTCTGCACTTCACAAAAGAAGAACCCTACAGATTCCTATATAATACGTCTCTTCACTTCACAAAGAAGAACCCTACAGATTCCTATATAATACGTCTCTGCACTTCACAAAAGAAGAACCCTACAGATTCCTATATAATACGTCTCTGCACTTCACAAAAGAAGAACCCTACAGATTCCTATATAATACGTCTCTTCTTCACAAAAAGAAGAACCCTACAGATTCCTATATAATACGTCTCTTCTTCACAAAAGAAGAACCCTACAGATTCCTATATAATACGTCTCTTCACAAAAGAAGAACCCTACAGATTCCTATATAATACGTCTCTGCACTTCACAAAGAAGAACCCTACAGATTCCTATATAATACGTCTCTGCACTTCACAAAGAAGAACCCTACAGATTCCTATATAATACGTCTCTGCACTTCACAAAAGAAGAACCCTACAGATTCCTATATAATACGTCTCTGCACTTCACAAAAGAAGAACCCTACAGATTCCTATATAATACGTCTCTTCACTTCACAAAGAAGAACCCTACAGATTCCTATATAATACGTCTCTGCACTTCACAAAAGAAGAACCCTACAGATTCCTATATAATACGTCTCTGCACTTCACAAAGAAGAACCCTACAGATTCCTATATAATACGTCTCTTCACAAAAGAAGAACACTTCCTATCACAAAAGAAGAACCCTACAGATTCCTATATAATACGTCTCTGCACTTCACAAAAGAAGAACCCTACAGATTCCTATATAATACGTCTCTGCACTTCACAAAAGAAGAACCCTACAGATTCCTATATAATACATCTCTTCACAAAGAAGAACCCTACAGATTCCTATATAATACGTCTCTTCACAAAAGAAGAACCATACAGATTCCTATATAATACGTCTCTGCACTTCACACAAGAAGAACCCTACAGATTCCTATATAATACGTCTCTCTCTGCACTTCACAAAAGAAGAACCCTACAGATTCCTATATAATACGTCTCTTCACACAAGAAGAACCCTACAGATTCCTATATAATACGTCTCACTTCACAAAAGAAGAACCCTACAGATTCCTATATAATACGTCTCTGCACTTCACAAAAGAAGAACCCTACAGATTCCTATATAATACGTCTCTTTCACAAAAGAAGAACCCTACAGATTCCTATATAATACGTCTCTTCACTTCACAAAGAAGAACCCTACAGATTCCTATATAAACGTCTCTGCACTTCACAAAAGAAGAAGAACCCTACAGATTCCTATATAATACGTCTCTGCACTTCACAAAGAAGAACCCTACAGATTCCTATATAATACGTCTCTTCACATCACAAAGAAGAACCCTACAGATTCCTATATAATACGTCTCTTCACAAAAGAAGAACACTACAGATTCCTATATAATACGTCTCTTCACTTCACACAAGTAGAACCCTACAGATTCCTATATAATACGTCTCTTCACTTTACAAAAGAAGAACCCTACAGATTCCTATATAATACGTCTCTTCACTTCACACAAGAAGAACCCTACAGATTCCTATATAATACGTCTCTGCACTTCACACAAGAAGAACCCTACAGATTCCTATATAATACGTCTCTGCACTTCACAAAAGAAGAACCCTACAGATTCCTATATAATACGTCTCTGCACTTCACAAAAGAAGAACCCTACAGATTCCTATATAATACGTCTCTTCACAAAAAAAGAAGAACCCTACATATTCCTATATAATACTCTCTGCACTTCACAAAGAAGAACCCTACAGATTCCTATATAATACGTCTCTTCACAAAAGAAGAACCCTACAGATTCCTATATAATACGTCTCTTCACAAAAGAAGAACCCTACAGATTCCTATATAATACAGATTCCTATATACTTCACACAAAAGAAGAACCCTACAGATTCCTATATAATACGTCTCTGCACTTCACAAAAGAAGAACCCTACAGATTCCTATATAATACGTCTCTTCACAAACAAAGAAACCCTACAGATTCCTATATAATACGTCTCTTCACTTCACAAAAGAAGAACCCTACAGATTCCTATATAATACGTCTCTTCACTTCACAAAGAAGAACCCTACAGATTCCTATATAATACGTCTCTTCACTTCACAAAGAAGAACCCTACAGATTCCTATATAATACGTCTCTTCACTTCACAAAGAAGAACCCTACAGATTCCTATATAATACGTCTCTTCACAAAAGAAGAACCCACAAAAGAAGAACCCTACAGATTCCTATATAATACGTCTCTTCACTTCACAAAAGAAGAACCCTACAGATTCCTATATAATACGTCTCTGCACTTCACAAAAGAAGAACCCTACAGATTCCTATATAATACGTCTCTTCACTTCACAAAGAAGAACCCTACAGATTCCTATATAATACGTCTCTTCACTTCACAAAAGAAGAACCCTACAGATTCCTATATAATACATCTCTTCACAAAGAAGAACCCTACAGATTCCTATATAATACGTCTCTTCACAAAAGAAGAACCCTACAGATTCCTATATAATACGTCTCTTCACTTCACACAAGAAGAACCCTACAGATTCCTATATAATACGTCTCTTCACACAAAAGAAGAACCTCAGATTCCTATATAATACTCTCACACAAAGAAGAACCCTACAGATTCCTATATAATACGTCTCTGCACTTCACAAAAGAAGAACCCTACAGATTCCTATATAATACGTCTCTTCACTTCACACAAGAAGAACCCTACAGATTCCTATATAATACGTCTCTTCACACAAGAAGAACCCTACAGATTCCTATATAATACGTCTCTGCACTTCACAAAAGAAGAACCCTACAGATTCCTATATAATACGTCTCTTCCACAAAAGAAGAACCCTACAGATTCCTATATAATACGTCTCTTCACTTCACAAAAGAAGAACCCTACAGATTCCTATATAATACGTCTCTGCACTTCACAAAAGAAGAACCCTACAGATTCCTATATAATACGTCTCTGCACTTCACAAAGAAGAACCCTACAGATTCCTATATAATACGTCTCTTCACTTCACAAAAGAAGAACCCTACAGATTCCTATATAATACGTCTCTGCACTTCACAAAAGAAGAACCCTACAGATTCCTATATAATACGTCTCTTCACTTCACAAAGAAGAACCCTACAGATTCCTATATAATACGTCTCTGCACTTCACAAAGAAGAACCCTACAGATTCCTATATAATACGTCTCTTCACTTCACAAAAGAAGAACCCTACAGATTCCTATATAATACGTCTCTGCACTTCACAAAAGAAGAACCCTACAGATTCCTATATAATACGTCTCTGCACTTCACAAAGAAGAACCCTACAGATTCCTATATAATACGTCTCTTCACTTCACAAAAGAAGAACCCTACAGATTCCTATATAATACGTCTCTTCACTTCACAAAAGAAGAACCCTACAGATTCCTATATAATACGTCTCTTCACAAAGAAGAACACAGATTCCTATATACACAAAGAAGAACCCTACAGATTCCTATATAATACGTCTCTGCACTTCACAAAAGAAGAACCCTACAGATTCCTATATAATACGTCTCTTCACAAAGAAGAACACTTCCTACAAAAAGAAGAACCCTACAGATTCCTATATAATACGTCTCTTCACAAAAGAAGAACCCTACAGATTCACAAATACGAAAAAGAAGAACCCTACAGATTCCTATATAATACGTCTCTTCACACAAAGAAGAACCCTACAGATTCCTATATAATACGTCTCTTTCACAAAGAAGAACCCTACAGATTCCTATATAATACGTCTCTGCACTTCACAAAAGAAGAACCCTACAGATTCCTATATAATACGTCTCTGCACTTCACAAAGAAGAACCCTACAGATTCCTATATAATACGTCTCTGCACTTCACAAAGAAGAACCCTACAGATTCCTATATAATACGTCTCTGCACTTCACACAAGAAGAACCCTACAGATTCCTATATACGTACAAAGAAGAACCCTCAGATTCCTATATAATACGTCTTCACAAAGAAGAACCCTACAGATTCCTATATAATACGTCTCTGCACTTCACAAAAGAAGAACCCTACAGATTCCTATATAATACGTCTCTTTCACAAAAGAAGAACCCTACAGATTCCTATATAATACGTCTCTTCACAAAGAAGAACCCTAAGATTCCTATATAATACGAAGAACCCTACAGATTCCTATATAATACGTCTCTGCACTTCACAAAAGAAGAACCCTACAGATTCCTATATAATACGTCTCTGCACTTCACAAAGAAGAACCCTACAGATTCCTATATAATACGTCTCTGCACTTCACAAAGAAGAACCCTACAGATTCCTATATAATACGTCTCTGCACTTCACAAAAGAAGAACCCTACAGATTCCTATATAATACGATTCCTATATCTCTGCACTTCACAAAAGAAGAACCCTACAGATTCCTATCACACAAAAGAAGAACCCTACAGATTCCTATATAATACGTCTCTGCACTTCACAAAGAAGAACCCTACAGATTCCTATATAATACGTCTCTGCACTTCACAAAAGAAGAACCCTACAGATTCCTATATAATACGTCTCTGCACTTCACAAAAGAAGAACCCTACAGATTCCTATATAATACGTCTCTTCACTTCACAAAAGAAGAACCCTACAGATTCCTATATAATACGTCTCTTCACTTCACAAAAGAAGAACCCTACAGATTCCTATATAATACGTCTCTTCACTTCACAAAAGAAGAACCCTACAGATTCCTATATAATACGTCTCTGCACTTCACAAAAGAAGAACCCTACAGATTCCTATATAATACGTCTCTTCACTTCACAAAGAAGAACCCTACAGATTCCTATATAATACGTCTCTGCACTTCACAAAGAAGAACCCTACAGATTCCTATATACATACAGATTCTCTTCACAAAAGAAGAACCCTACAGATTCCTATATAATACGTCTCTGCACTTCACAAAAGAAGAACCCTACAGATTCCTATATAATACGTCTCTGCACACAAAGAAGAACCCTCACAATAATACGTCTCTGCACTTCACAGAAGAACCCTACAGATTCCTATATAATACGTCTCTGCACTTCACAAAAGAAGAACCCTACAGATTCCTATATAATACGTCTCTTCACTTCACAAAAGAAGAACCCTACAGATTCCTATATAATACGTCTCTGAAGAACCCTACTTCACACAAAGAAGAACCCTACAGATTCCTATATAATACGTCTCTGCACTTCACAAAGAAGAACCCTACAGATTCCTATATAATACGTCTCTGCACTTCACAAAAGAAGAACCCTACAGATTCCTATATAATACATCTCTTCACAAAGAAGAACCCTACAGATTCCTATATAATACGTCTCTGCACTTCACAAAAGAAGAACCCTACAGATTCCTATATAATACGTCTCTGCACTTCACAAAGAAGAACCCTACAGATTCCTATATAATACGTCTCTTCACACAAGAAGAACCCTACAGATTCCTATATAATACGTCTCTTCACAAAAGAAGAACCCTACAGATTCCTATATAATACGTCTCTGCACTTCACAAAAGAAGAACCCTACAGATTCCTATATAATACGTCTCTTCACTTCACACAAGAAGAACCCTACAGATTCCTATATAATACGTCTCTGCACTTCACAAAAGAAGAACCCTACAGATTCCTATATAATACGTCTCTGCACTTCACAAAAGAAGAACCCTACAGATTCCTATATAATACGTCTTTGCACTTCACACAAGAAGAACCCTACAGATTCCTATATAATACGTCTCTGCACTTCACAAAAGAAGAACCCTACAGATTCCTATATAATACGTCTCTGCACTTCACAAAAGAAGAACCCTACAGATTCCTATATAATACGTCTCTTCACTTCACACAAGAAGAACCCTACAGATTCCTATATAATACGTCTCTGCACTTCACAAAAGAAGAACCCTACAGATTCCTATATAATTCTACGTCTCTTCACGAAGAACCCTTCTTCACTCTCACAAAAGAAGAACCCTACAGATTCCTATATAATACGTCTCTGCACTTCACAAAAGAAGAACCCTACAGATTCCTATATAATACGTCTCTGCACTTCACAAAAGAAGAACCCTACAGATTCCTATATAATACGTCTCTTCACTTCACAAAAGAAGAACCCTACAGATTCCTATATAATACGTCTCTTCACTTCACAAAGAAGAACCCTACAGATTCCTATATAATACGTCTCTTCACTTCACAAAGAAGAACCCTACAGATTCCTATATAATACGTCTCTGCACTTCACAAAGAAGAACCCTACAGATTCCTATATAATACGTCTCTATATAATACGCACTTCACTTCACAAAAGAAGAACCCTACAGATTCCTATATAATACGTCTCTGCACTTCACAAAAGAAGAACCCTACAGATTCCTATATAATACGATTCTCTCTTCACTTCACAAAAGAAGAACCCTACAGATTCCTATATAATACGTCTCTTCACAAAAGAAGAACACAAAAGAAGAACCTACAGATTCCTATATAATACGTCTCTGCACTTCACACAAGAAGAACCCTACAGATTCCTATATAATACGTCTCTCACTTCACAAAAAGAAGAAGAACCCTACAGATTCCTATATAATACGTCTCTGCACTTCACAAAGAAGAACCCTACAGATTCCTATATAATACGTCTCTGCACTTCACAAAAGAAGAACCCTACAGATTCCTATATAATACGTCTCTGCACTTCACAAAGAAGAACCCTACAGATTCCTATATAATACGTCTCTTCACAAAAGAAGAACCCTACAGATTCCTATATAATACGTCTCTGCACTTCACACAAGAAGAACCCTACAGATTCCTATATAATACGTCTCTGCACTTCACACAAGAAGAACCCTACAGATTCCTATATAATACGTCTCACTTCACAAAGAAGAACCCTACAGATTCCTATATAATACGTCTCTGCACTTCACAAAGAAGAACCCTACAGATTCCTATATAATACGTCTCTGCACTTCACAAAAGAAGAACCCTCACAAAAGAAGAACCCTACAGATTCCTATATAATACGTCTCTTCACACAAAAGAAGAACCCTACAGATTCCTATATAATACGTCTCTGCACTTCACAAAAGAAGAACCCTACAGATTCCTATATAATACGAAGAACCCTCTCCTATATAACTTCACAAAAGAAGAACCCTACAGATTCCTATATAATACGTCTCTGCACTTCACAAAAGAAGAACCCTACAGATTCCTATATAATACGTCTCTTCACTTCACACAAGAAGAACCCTACAGATTCCTATATAATACGTCTCTGCACTTCACAAAAGAAGAACCCTACAGATTCCTATATAATACAGATTCTATATAATACGCACTTTCACAAAAGAAGAACCCTACAGATTCCTATATAATAATACGAAGAACCCTCAGATTCCTATATAATACACTTCACAAAAGAAGAACCCTACAGATTCCTATATAATACGTCTCTTCACTTCACAAAAGAAGAACCCTACAGATTCCTATATAATACGTCTCTGCACTTCACACAAGAAGAACCCTACAGATTCCTATATAATACGTCTCTTCACAAAAGAAGAACCCTACAGATTCCTATATAATACGTCTCTGCACTTCACAAAAGAAGAACCCTACAGATTCCTATATAATACGTCTCTTCACAAAAGAAGAACCCTACAGATTCCTATATAATACGTCTCTTCACTTCACAAAAGAAGAACCCTACAGATTCCTATATAATACGTCTCTTCACAAAGAAGAACCCTACAGATTCCTATATAATACGTCTCTTCACTTCACACAAGAAGAACCCTACAGATTCCTATATAATACGTCTCTGCACTTCACAAAAGAAGAACCCTACAGATTCCTATATAATACGTCTCTTCACAAAAGAAGAACCCTACAGATTCCTATATAATACTTCACACAAAGAAGAACCCTACAGATTCCTATATAATACGTCTCTGCACTTCACAAAAGAAGAACCCTACAGATTCCTATATAATACGTCTCTTCACAAAAGAAGAACCCTACAGATTCCTATATAATACGTCTCTTCACAAAAGAAGAACCCTACAGATTCCTATATAATACGTCTCTGCACTTCACAAAAGAAGAACCCTACAGATTCCTATATAATACGTCTCTTCACAAAAGAAGAACCCTACAGATTCCTATATAATACGTCTCTTCACTTCACAAAAGAAGAACCCTACAGATTCCTATATAATACGTCTCTGCACTTCACAAAAGAAGAACCCTACAGATTCCTATATAATACGTCTCTTCACAAAAGAAGAACCCTACAGATTCCTATATAATACATCTCTTCACAAAGAAGAACCCTACAGATTCCTATATAATACGTCTCTTCACAAAAGAAGAACCCTACAGATTCCTATATAATACGTCTCTGCACTTCACAAAAGAAGAACCCTACAGATTCCTATATAATACGTCTCTTCACAAAAGAAGAACCCTACAGATTCCTATATAATACGTCTCTGCACTTCACAAAAGAAGAACCCTACAGATTCCTATATAATACGTCTCTTCACTTCACAAAAGAAGAACCCTACAGATTCCTATATAATACGTCTCTTCACTTCACAATAATAAGAAGAACCCTACAGATTCCTATATAATACGTCTCTGCACTTCACAAAAAAGAACCCTACAGATTCCTATATAATACGTCTCTGCACTTCACAAAAGAAGAACCCTACAGATTCCTATATAATACGTCTCTGCACTTCACAAAAGAAGAACCCTACAGATTCCTATATAATACGTCTCTTCCTATATAATACGCACTTCACAAAGAAGAACCCTACAGATTCCTATATAATACGTCTCTTCACTTCACAAAAGAAGAACCCTACAGATTCCTATATAATACGTCTCTTCACTTCACAAAAGAAGAACCCTACAGATTCCTATATAATACGTCTCTGCACTTCACAAAAGAAGAACCCTACAGATTCCTATATAATACGTCTCTGCACTTCACAAAAGAAGAACCCTACAGATTCCTATATAATACGTCTCTGCACTTCACAAAAGAAGAACCCTACAGAAGAACCCCCTACAGATACAGATTCCTATATAATACGTCTCTTCACAAAAGAAGAACCCTACAGATTCCTATATAATACGTCTCTGCACTTCACAAAAGAAGAACCCTACAGATTCCTATATAATACGTCTCTGCACTTCACAAAAAGAACCCTACAGAACCCTTCACAGATTCCTATATAATACGTCTCTGCACTTCACAAAAGAAGAACCCTACAGATTCCTATATAATACGTCTCTCTTCACAAAAGAAGAACCCTACAGATTCACTTTCACAAAGAAGAA
The DNA here is from genome assembly GCF_036934945.1 of Oncorhynchus masou masou. NCBI lineage: Eukaryota > Metazoa > Chordata > Actinopteri > Salmoniformes > Salmonidae > Oncorhynchus > Oncorhynchus masou. Next base: position 43,055,742 of record NC_088228.1, read on the forward strand.
CCCTACAGATTCCTATATAATACGTCTCTGCACTTCACAAAAAAGAACCCTACAGATTCCTATATAATACGTCTCTGCACTTCACAAAAGAAGAACCCTACAGATTCCTATATAATACGTCTCTGCACTTCACAAAAGAAGAACCCTACAGATTCCTATATAATACGTCTCTGCACTTCACAAAAGAAGAACCCTACAGATTCCTATATAATACGTCTCTTCACACAAGAAGAACCCTACAGATTCCTATATAATACGTCTCTGCACTTCACAAAAGAAGAACCCTACAGATTCCTATATAATACGTCTCTGCACTTCACAAAAGAAGAACCCTACAGATTCCTATATAATACGTCTCTTCAGATTCCTATATAAAAGAAGAACCCTACAGATTCCTATATAATACGTCTCACTTCACAAAAGAAGAACCCTACAGATTCCTATATAATACGTCTCTCACTTCACAAAAGAAGAACCCTACAGATTCCTATATAATACGTCTCTTCACTTCACAAAAGAAGAACCCTACAGATTCCTATATAATACGTCTCTTCACTTCACAAAAGAAGAACCCTACAGATTCCTATATAATACGTCTCTTCACAAAAGAAGAACCCTACAGATTCCTATATAATACGTCTCTGCACTTCACACAAGAAGAACCCTACAGATTCCTATATAATACGTCTCTTCACTTCACAAAGAAGAACCCTACAGATTCCTATATAATACGTCTCTTCACTTCACAAAAGAAGAACCCTACAGATTCCTATATAATACGTCTCTTCACACAAGAAGAACCCTACAGATTCCTATATAATACGTCTCTGCACTTCACACAAGAAGAACCCTACAGATTCCTATATAATACGTCTCTGCACTTCACAAAAGAAGAACCCTACAGATTCCTATATAATACGTCTCTTCACTTCACAAAAGAAGAACCCTACAGATTCCTATATAATACGTCTCTTTCACAAAGAAGAACCCTACAGATTCCTATATAATACGTCTCTGCACTTCACAAAAGAAGAACCCTACAGAACCTGCTTCACAGAAGAACCCTACAGATTCCTATATAATACGTCTCTGCACTTCACAAAAGAAGAACCCTACAGATTCCTATATAATACGTCTCTTCACAAAAGAAGAACCCTACAGATTCCTATATAATACGTCTCTTCACAAAAGAAGAACCCTCACATATAATACACACAAAGAAGAACCCTACAGATTCCTATATAATACGTCTCTGCACTTCACAAAAGAAGAACCCTACAGATTCCTATATAATACGTCTCTTCACTTCACAAAAGAAGAACCCTACAGATTCCTATATAATACGTCTCTTCACTTCACACAAGAAGAACCCTACAGATTCCTATATAATACGTCTCTGCACTTCACAAAAGAAGAACCCTACAGATTCCTATATAATACGTCTCTGCACTTCACAAAAGAAGAACCCTACAGATTCCTATATAATACATCTCTTCACAAAGAAGAACCCTACAGATTCCTATATAATACGTCTCTTCACAAAAGAAGAACCCTACAGATTCCTATATAATACGTCTCTGCACTTCACACAAGAAGAACCCTACAGATTCCTATATAATACGTCTCTTCACAAAGAAGAACACAGATTCCTATATAATACGTCACAAAGAAGAACCCTACAGATTCCTATATAATACGTCTCTTCACTTCACAAAGAAGAACCCTACAGATTCCTATATAATACGTCACACAAAAGAAGAACCCTCAGATTCACTTGCACTTCACAAAAGAAGAACCCTACAGATTCCTATATAATACGTCTCTGCACTTCACAAAAGAAGAACCCTACAGATTCCTATATAATACGTCTCTGCACTTCACAAAAGAAGAACCCTACAGATTCCTATATAATACGTCTCTGCACTTCACAAAGAAGAACCCTACAGATTCCTATATAATACGTCTGCTTCACAAAAGAAGAACCCTACAGATTCCTATATAATACGTCTCTGCACTTCACAAAAGAAGAACCCTACAGATTCCTATATACATAAAGAAGAACCCTACAGATTCTATATAATACACAAAAAAGAAGAACCCTACAGATTCCTATATAATACGTCTCTGCACTTCACAAAAGAAGAACCCTACAGATTCCTATATAATACGTCTCTGCACTTCACAAAGAAGAACCCTACAGATTCCTATATAATACGTCTCTTCACTTCACAAAGAAGAACCCTACAGATTCCTATATAATACGTCTCTGCACTTCACAAAGAAGAACCCTACAGATTCCTATATAATACGTCTCTTCCCTACAGATTCCTACAAAAGAAGAACCCTACAGATTCCTATATAATACGTCTCTTCACACAAAAGAAGAACCCTACAGATTCCTATATAATACAAAAAAAGAAGAACCCTACAGATTCCTATATAATACGTCTCTGCACTTCACAAAGAAGAACCCTACAGATTCCTATATAATACGTCTCTGCACTTCACAAAAAAGAACCCTACAGATTCCTATATAATACGTCTCTGCACTTCACAAAAGAAGAACCCTACAGATTCCTATATAATACGTCTCTTCACTTCACACAAGAAGAACCCTACAGATTCCTATATAATACGTCTCTATATAATACGCACTTCACACAAAGAAGAACCCTACAGATTCCTATATAATACGTCTCTGCTTCACAAAAGAAGAACCCTACAGATTCCTATATAATACGTCTCTGCACTTCACAAAAGAAGAACCCTACAGATTCCTATATAATACGTCTCTGCACTTCACAAAAGAAGAACCCTACAGATTCCTATATAATACGTCTCTGCACTTCACAAAGAAGAACCCTACAGATTCCTATATAATACAAAAGAAGAACCCTCTCTATATAATACGCACTTCACAAAAGAAGAACCCTACAGATTCCTATATAATACGTCTCACTTCACAAAGAAGAACCCTACAGATTCCTATATAATACGTCTCTGCACTTCACAAAAGAAGAACCCTACAGATTCCTATATAATACGTCTCTTCACTTCACAAAAGAAGAACCCTACAGATTCCTATATAATACGTCTCTGCACTTCACAAAGAAGAACCCTACAGATTCCTATATAATACGTCTCTTCACTTCACAAAAGAAGAACCCTACAGATTCCTATATAATACGTCTCTTCACAAAAGAAGAACCCTACAGATTCACACAAAGAAGAACCCTACAGATTCCTATATAATACGTCTCTTCACTTCACAAAAGAAGAACCCTACAGATTCCTATATAATACGTACGAAGAACCCTCTCTGCACTTCACAAAAGAAGAACCCTACAGATTCCTATATAATACGTCTCTTCACTTCACAAAAGAAGAACCCTACAGATTCCTATATAATACGTCTCTGCACTTCACAAAAGAAGAACCCTACAGATTCCTATATAATACGTCTCTTCACAAACAGAAGAACCCTACAGATTCACAAAAGAAGAACCCTACAGATTCCTATATAATACGTCTCTTCACACAAAGAAGAACCCTACAGATTCCTATATAATACGTCTCTGCACTTCACAAAAGAAGAACCCTACAGATTCCTATATAATACGTCTCTGCACTTCACAAAAGAAGAACCCTACAGATTCCTATATAATACGTCTCTTCACAAAAGAAGAACCCTACAGATTCCTATATAATACGTCTCTTCACTTCACACAAGTAGAACCCTACAGATTCCTATATAATACGTCTCTTCACTTTACAAAAGAAGAACCCTACAGATTCCTATACAAAAGAAGAACCCTACAGATTCCTATATAATACGTCTCTGCACTTCACAAAGAAGAACCCTACAGATTCCTATATAATACGTCTCTGCACTTCACAAAAGAAGAACCCTACAGATTCCTATATAATACGTCTCTGCACTTCACAAAAAAGAACCCTACAGATTCCTATATAATACGTCTCTGCACTTCACAAAAGAAGAACCCTACAGATTCCTATATAATACGTCTCTTCACTTCACAAAAGAAGAACCCTACAGATTCCTATATAATACGTCTCTGCACTTCACAAAGAAGAACCCTACAGATTCCTATATAATACGTCTCTTTCACAAAAGAAGAACCCTACAGATTCCTATATAGTCTCTGCACTTCACAAAAGAAGAACCCTACAGATTCCTATATAATACGTCTCTGCACTTCACAAAAGAAGAACCCTACAGATTCCTATATAATACGTCTCTGCACTTCACAAAAGAAGAACCCTACAGATTCCTATATAATACGTCTCTTTCACAAAAGAAGAACCCTACAGATTCCTATATAATACGTCTCTGCACTACAGATTCCTATATAATACACTTCAAAAAAGAAGAACCCTACAGATTCCTATATAATACGTCTCTGCACTTCACAAAAAAGAACCCTACAGATTCCTATATAATACGTCTCTTCACTTTACAAAAGAAGAACCCTACAGATTCCTATATAATACGTCTCTGCACTTCACAAAAGAAGAACCCTACAGATTCCTATATAATACGTCTCTTCACAAAGAAGAACCCTACAGATTCCTATATAATACGTCTCTTCACTTCACAAAAGAAGAACCCTACAGATTCCTATATAATACGTCTCTGCACTTCACAAAAGAAGAACCCTACAGATTCCTATATAATACGTCTCTTCACTTCACACAAGAAGAACCCTACAGATTCCTATATAATACGTCTCTTCACTTCACAAAGAAGAACCCTACAGATTCCTATATAATACGTCTCTGCACTTCACAAAAGAAGAACCCTACAGATTCCTATATAATACGTCTCTGCACTTCCTACAGATTCCTATATAATACGTCTCTTCACTTCACAAAAGAAGAACCCTACAGATTCCTATATAATACGTCTCTTCACTTCACAAAAGAAGAACCCTACAGATTCCTATATAATACGTCTCTTCACTTCACAAAAGAAGAACCCTACAGATTCCTATATAATACGTCTCTGCACTTCACAAAGAAGAACCCTACAGATTCCTATATAATACGTCTCTGCACTTCACAAAAGAAGAACCCTACAGATTCCTATATAATACGTCTCTGCACTTCACAAAAGAAGAACCCTACAGATTCCTATATAATACGTCTCTGCACTTCACAAAAGAAGAACCCTACAGATTCCTATATAATACGTCTCTGCACTTCACAAAAGAAGAACCCTACAGATTCCTATATAATACGTCTCTGCACTTCACAAAAAAGAACCCTACAGTTCCTATATAATACGTCTCTGCACTTCACAAAAGAAGAACCCTACAGATTCCTATATAATACAAAGTCTCTTCACACGTCTTCACAAAAAGAAGAACCCTACAGATTCCTATATAATACGTCTCTGCACTTCACAAAAGAAGAACCCTACAGATTCCTATATAATACGTCTCTGCACTTCACAAAAGAAGAACCCTACAGATTCCTATATAATACGTCTCTTCACAAAAGAAGAACCCTACAGATTCCTATATAATACGTCTCTGAAGAACCCTACTTCATATAATACACAAAAGAAGAACCCTACAGATTCCTATATAATACGTCTCTGCACTTCACAAAAGAAGAACCCTACAGATTCCTATATAATACGTCTCTTCTGCACAAAAGAAGAACCCTACAGATTCCTATATAATACGTCTCTTCACAAAGAAGAACCCTACAGATTCCTATATAATACGTCTCTGCACTTCACAAAAGAAGAACCCTACAGATTCCTATATAATACAAAAGAAGAACCCTACAGATTCCTATATAATACACTTCACAAAAGAAGAACCCTACAGATTCCTATATAATACGTCTCTGCACTTCACAAAAGAAGAACCCTACAGATTCCTATATAATACGTCTCTGCACTTCACAAAAGAAGAACCCTACAGATTCCTATATAATACGTCTCTTCACTTCACAAAGAAGAACCCTACAGATTCCTATATAATACGTCTCTGCACTTCACAAAGAAGAACCCTACAGATTCCTATATAATACGTCTCTTCACTTCACAAAGAAGAACCCTACAGATTCCTATATAATACGTCTCTGCACTTCACAAAGAAGAACCCTACAGATTCCTATATAATACGTCTCTGCACTTCACAAAAGAAGAACCCTACAGATTCCTATATAATACGTCTCTTCACAAAGAAGAACCCTACAGATTCACAAAATACGAAGAACCCTACAGATTCCTATATAATACGTCTCTTCACTTCACAAAAGAAGAACCCTACAGATTCCTATATAATACGTCTCTTCACAAAAGAAGAACCCTACAGATTCCTATATAATACGTCTTCACAAAAGAAGAACCCTACAGATTCCTACTTCACAAAAGAAGAACCCTACAGATTCCTATATAATACGTCTCTTCACAAAAGAAGAACCCTACAGATTCCTATATAATACGTCTCTGCACTTCACAAAAGAAGAACCCTACAGATTCCTATATAATACGTCTCTGCACTTCACAAAGAAGAACCCTACAGATTCCTATATAATACGTCTCTTCACTTTCACACAAAAGAAGAACCCTACAGATTCCTATATAATACGTCTCTGCACTTCACAAAGAAGAACCCTACAGATTCCTATATAATACACAAAAGAAGAACCCTACAGATTCCTATATAATACGTCTCTGCACTTCACAAAAGAAGAACCCTACAGATTCCTATATAATACGTCTCTGCACTTCACAAAAGAAGAACCCTACAGATTCCTATATAATACGTCTCTTCACACAAAGAAGAACCCTACAGATTCCTATATAATACGTCTCTTTCACAAAAGAAGAACCCTACAGATTCCTATATAATACGTCTCTTCACAAAGAAGAACACTTCACACAAAGAAGAACCCTACAGATTCCTATATAATACGTCTCTGCACTTCACAAAGAAGAACCCTACAGATTCCTATATAATACGTCTCTTCACTTCACAAAAGAAGAACCCTACAGATTCCTATATAATACGTCTCTGCACTTCACAAAAGAAGAACCCTACAGATTCCTATATAATACGTCTCTGCACTTCACAAAAGAAGAACCCTACAGATTCCTATATAATACGTCTCTTCACTTCACAAAAGAAGAACCCTACAGATTCCTATATAATACGTCTCTTCACTTCACAAAAGAAGAACCCTACAGATTCCTATATAATACGTCTCTTCACTTCACAAAAGAAGAACCCTACAGATTCCTATATAATACGTCTCTGCACTTCACAAAAGAAGAACCCTACAGATTCCTATATAATACGTCTCTTCACAAAAGAAGAACCCTTTCCTAAAAGAAGAACCCTACAGATTCCTATATAATACGTCTCTTCACAAAAGAAGAACCCTACAGATTCCTATATAATACGTCTCTGCACTTCACACAAGATTCCTATATAATACGTCTCTGCAACCCCCTACAGATTCCTATATAATACGTCTCTTCACTTCACAAAAGAAGAACCCTACAGATTCCTATATAATACGTCTCTCACTTCACAAAAGAAGAACCCTACAGATTCCTATATAATACGTCTCTGCACTTCACAAAAGAAGAACCCTACAGATTCCTATATAATACGTCTCTTCACAAAGCACTTCACAAAAGAAGAACCCTACAGATTCCTATATAATACGTCTCTGCACTTCACAAAAGAAGAACCCTACAGATTCCTATATAATACGTCTCTTCACTTCACAAAAGAAGAACCCTACAGATTCCTATATAATACAAAGAAGAACCCTCTTCTGCACTTCACAAAAGAAGAACCCTACAGATTCCTATATAATACGTCTCTTCACTTCACAAAAGAAGAACCCTACAGATTCCTATATAATACGTCTCTGCATACAAAAGAAGAACCCTACAGATTCTCTTCACAAAAGAAGAACCCTACAGATTCCTATATAATACGTCTCTGCACTTCACAAAAGAAGAACCCTACAGATTCCTATATAATACGTCTCTTCACTTCACAAAGAAGAACCCTACAGATTCCTATATAATACGTCTCTGCACTTCACAAAAGAAGAACCCTACAGATTCCTATATAATACGTCTCTGCACTTCACAAAAGAAGAACCCTACAGATTCCTATATAGTACGTCTCTGCACTTCACAAAAGAAGAACCCTACAGATTCCTATATAATACGTCTCTTCACTTCACAAAGAAGAACCCTACAGATTCCTATATAATACGTCTCTTCACAGATTCCTATATAATAACTTCACAAAGAAGAACCCTACAGATTCCTATATAATACGTCTCTGCACTTCACAAAAGAAGAACCCTACAGATTCCTATATAATACGTCTCTTCACAAAAGAAGAACCCTACAGATTCCTATATAATACGTCTCTTCACTTCACAAAAGAAGAACCCTACAGATTCCTATATAATACGTCTCTGCACTTCACACAAGAAGAACCCTACAGATTCCTATATAATACGTCTCTGCACTTCACACAAGAAGAACCCTACAGATTCCTATATAATACGTCTCTTCACTTCACAAAAGAAGAACCCTACAGATTCCTATATAATACGTCTCTGCACTTCACAAAAGAAGAACCCTACAGATTCCTATATAATACGTCTCTCACTTCACAAAAGAAGAACCCTACAGATTCCTATATAATACGAAGAACCCTCTTCTATATAATACGTCTCTTCACACAAGAAGAACCCTACAGATTCCTATATAATACGTCTCTGCACTTCACAAAAAAGAACCCTACAGATTCCTATATAATACGTCTCTTCACAAAGAAGAACCCTACAGATTCCTATATAATACGTCTCTTCACTTCACAAAAGAAGAACCCTACAGATTCCTATATAATACGTCTCTTCACAAAAGAAGAACCCTACAGATTCCTATATAATACGTCTCTGCACTTCACAAAAGAAGAACCCTACAGATTCCTATATAATACGTCTCTGCACTTCACAAAAGAAGAACCCTACAGATTCCTATATAATACGTCTCTTCACTTCACACAAGAAGAACCCTACAGATTCCTATATAATACGTCTCTGCACTTCACAAAAGAAGAACCCTACTTCACACAAGAAGAACAGATTCCTATATAATACGTCTCTTCACTTCACAAAAGAAGAACCCTACAGATTCCTATATAATACGTCTCTGCACTTCACAAAAGAAGAACCCTACAGATTCCTATATAATACGTCTCTGCACTTCACAAAAGAAGAACCCTACAGATTCCTATATAATACGTCTCTGCACTTCACAAAAGAAGAACCCTACAGATTCCTATATAATACGTCTCTGCACTTCACAAAAGAAGAACCCTACAGATTCCTATATAATACGTCTCTTCACACAAAGAAGAACCCTACAGATTCCTATATAATACGTCTCTGCACTTCACAAAAGAAGAACCCTACAGATTCCTATATAATACGTCTCTGCACTTCACAAAGAAGAACCCTACAGATTCCTATATAATACGTCTCTTCACTTCACAAAAGAAGAACCCTACAGATTCCTATATAATACGTCTCTGCACTTCACAAATTCCTATATAATACGAAGAACCCTACAGATTCCTATATAATACGTCTCTGCACTTCACAAAAGAAGAACCCTACAGATTCCTATATAATACGTCTCTTCACTTCACAAAAGAAGAACCCTACAGATTCCTATATAATACGTCTCTTCACTTCACAAAAGAAGAACCCTACAGATTCCTATATAATACGTCTCTGCACTTCACAAAAGAAGAACCCTACAGATTCCTATATAATACGTCTCTGCACTTCACAAAAGAAGAACCCTACAGATTCCTATATAATACGTCTCTGCACTTCACAAAAGAAGAACCCTACAGATTCCTATATAATACGTCTCTTCACTTCACAAAAGAAGAACCCTACAGATTCCTATATAATACGTCTCTTCACAAAAGAAGAACCCTACAGATTCCTATATAATACGTCTCTTCACAAAGAAGAACCCTACAGATTCCTATATAATACGTCTCTGCACTTCACAAAAGAAGAACCCTACAGATTCCTATATAATACGTCTCTTCACAAAAGAAGAACCCTACAGATTCCTATATAATACGTCTCTTCACTTCACAAAAGAAGAACCCTACAGATTCCTATATAATACGTCTCTGCACTTCACAAAAGAAGAACCCTACAGATTCCTATATAATACGTCTCTGCACTTCACAAAAGAAGAACCCTACAGATTCCTATATAATACGTCTCTGCACTTCACAAAAGAAGAACCCTACAGATTCCTATATAATACGTCTCTGCACTTCACAAAAGAAGAACCCTACAGATTCCTATATAATACGTCTCTTCACTTCACAAAGAAGAACCCTACTTCACACAAGAAGAACCCTACAGATTCCTATATAATACGTCTCTTCACTTCACAAAAGAAGAACCCTACAGATTCCTATATAATACGTCTCTGCACTTCACAAAAGAAGAACCCTACAGATTCCTATATAATACGTCTCTGCACTTCACAAAAAGAAGAACCCTACAGATTCCTATATAATACGTCTCTTCACTTCACAAAAGAAGAACCCTACAGATTCCTATATAATACAGATTCACAAAGAAGAACCCTACAGATTCCTATATAATACGTCTCTTCACTTCACAAAAGAAGAACCCTACAGATTCCTATATAATACGTCTCTGCACTTCACAAAGAAGAACCCTACAGATTCCTATATAATACGTCTCTGCACTTCACAAAAGAAGAACCCTACAGATTCCTATATAATACGTCTCTTCACACAAAGAAGAACCCTACAGATTCCTATATACAAAAGAAGAACCCTACAGATTCCTCTCTCTGCACTTCACAAAAGAAGAACCCTACAGATTCCTATATAATACGTCTCTGCACTTCACAAAAGAAGAACCCTACAGATTCCTATATAATACGTCTCTTCACTTCACAAAAGAAGAACCCTTTCACACAAAGAAGAACCCTACAGATTCCTATATAATACGTCTCTTCACACAAGAAGAACCCTACAGATTCCTATATAATACGTCTCTTCACAAAAGAAGAACCCTACAGATTCCTATATAATACGTCTCTTCACTTCACACAAGAAGAACCCTACAGATTCCTATATAATACGTCTCTGCACTTCACAAAAGAAGAACCCTACAGATTCCTATATAATACGTCTCTGCACTTCACAAAAGAAGAACCCTACAGATTCCTATATAATACGTCTCTGCACTTCACAAAAGAAGAACCCTACAGATTCCTATATAATACGTCTCTTCACAAAAGAAGAACCCTACAGATTCCTATATAATACGTCTCTGCACTTCACAAAAGAAGAACCCTACAGATTCCTATATAATACGTCTCTTCACACAAGAAGAACCCTACAGATTCCTATATAATACGTCTCTTCACAAAAGAAGAACCCTACAGATTCCTATATAATACATCTCTTCACAAAGAAGAACCCTACAGATTCCTATATAATACGTCTCTTCACAAAAGAAGAACCCTACAGATTCACTTCACTTCACAAAGAAGAACCCTACAGATTCCTATATAATACGTCTCTTCACTTCACAAAAGAAGAACCCTACAGATTCCTATATAATACGTCTCTACAGCACTTCACAAAAGAAGAACCCTACAGATTCCTATATAATACGTCTCTTCACTTCACAAAGAAGAACCCTACAGATTCCTATATAATACGTCTCTTCACTTCACAAAAGAAGAACCCTACAGATTCCTATATAATACGTCTCTGCACTTCACAAAGAAGAACCCTACAGATTCCTATATAATACGTCTCTTCACAAAAGAAGAACCCTACAGATTCACAAAAGAAGAACCCTACAGATTCCTATATAATACGTCTCTTCACAAAGAAGAACCCTACAGATTCATATAATACACAAAGAAGAACCCTACAGATTCCTATATAATACGTCTCTGCACTTCACAAAAGAAGAACCCTACAGATTCCTATATAATACGTCTCTTCACAAAAGAAGAACCCTACAGATTCCTATATAATACGTCTCTGCACTTCACAAAAGAAGAACCCTACAGATTCCTATATAATACGTCTCTGCACGTCACACAAAGAAGAACCCTACAGATTCCTATATAATACGTCTCTGCACTTCACACAAGAAGAACCCTACAGATTCCTATATAAGAACGTTCCTATATAATACACTTCACAAAAGAAGAACCCTACAGATTCCTATATAATACGTCTCACTTCACAAAAGAAGAACCCTACAGATTCCTATATAATACGTCTCTGCACTTCACAAAAGAAGAACCCTACAGATTCCTATATAATACGTCTCTGCACTTCACAAAAGAAGAACCCTACAGATTCCTATATAATTCCTACGTCTCTGCACTTCACAAAAGAAGAACCCTACAGATTCCTATATAATACGTCTCTGCACTTCACACAAGAAGAACCCTACAGATTCCTATATAATACGTCACAAAAGAAGAACCCTACAGATTCCTATATAATACGCACTTCACAAAAGAAGAACCCTACAGATTCCTATATAATACGTCTCTTCACACAAAGAAGAACCCTACAGATTCCTATATAATACGTCTCTTCACTTCACAAAAGAAGAACCCTACAGATTCCTATATAATACGTCTCTGCACTTCACAAAGAAGAACCCTACAGATTCCTATATAATACGTCTCTGCACTTCACAAAAGAAGAACCCTACAGATTCCTATATAATACGTCTCACTTCACAAAAGAAGAACCCTACAGATTCCTATATAATACAAAAGAAGAACCCTACAGATTCCTATATAATACGCACTTCACAAAAGAAGAACCCTACAGATTCCTATATAATACGTCTCTTCACTTCACAAAAGAAGAACCCTACAGATTCCTATATAATACGTCTCTGCACTTCACAAAAGAAGAACCCTACAGATTCCTATATAATACGTCTCTGCACTTCACACAAGAAGAACCCTACAGATTCCTATATAATACGTCTCTGATTCACTTCACACAAAGAAGAACCCTACAGATTCCTATATAATACGTCTCTTCACTTCACAAAGAAGAACCCTACAGATTCCTATATAATACGTCTCTGCACTTCACAAAAGAAGAACCCTACAGATTCCTATATAATACGTCTCTGCACTTCACAAAGAAGAACCCTACAGATTCCTATATAATACGTCTCTTCACTTCACAGATTCCTATATAATACGAAGAACCCTACAGATTCCTATATAATACGTCTCTTCACTTCACAAAGAAGAACCCTACAGATTCCTATATAATACGTCTCTGCACTTCACAAAAGAAGAACCCTACAGATTCCTATATAATACGTCTCTGCACTTCACAAAAGAAGAACCCTACAGATTCCTATATAATACGTCTCTTCACTTCACAAAGAAGAACCCTACAGATTCCTATATAATACGTCTCTTCACTTCACAAAAGAAGAACCCTACAGATTCCTATATAATACGTCTCTGCACTTCACAAAGAAGAACCCTACAGATTCCTATATAATACGTCTCTGCACTTCACAAAAGAAGAACCCTACAGATTCCTATATAATACGTCTCTGCACTTCACAAAAGAAGAACCCTACAGATTCCTATATAATACGTCTCTTCACAAAAGAAGAACCCTACAGATTCCTATATAATACGTCTCTGCACTTCACAAAAGAAGAACCCTACAGATTCCTATATAATACGTCTCTGCACTTCACAAAAAAGAACCCTACAGATTCCTATATAATACGTCTCTGCACTTCACAAAAGAAGAACCCTACAGATTCCTATATAATACGTCTCTTTCACAAAAGAAGAACCCTACAGATTCCTATATAATACGTCTCTGCACTTCACAAAAGAAGAACCCTACAGATTCCTATATAATACGTCTCTGCACTTCACAAAAGAAGAACCCTACAGATTCCTATATAATACGTCTCTTCACTTCACAAAAGAAGAACCCTACAGATTCAGATTCCTATATAATACGTCTCTGCACTTCACAAAAGAAGAACCCTACAGATTCCTATATAATACGTCTCTGCACTTCACACAAAGAAGAACCCTACAGATTCCTATATAATACGTCTCTGCACTTCACAAAAGAAGAACCCTACAGATTCCTATATAATACGTCTCTTCACTTCACAAAAGAAGAACCCTACAGATTCCTATATAATACGTCTCTGCACTTCACAAAAGAAGAACCCTACAGATTCCTATATAATACGTCTCTGCACTTCACAAAAGAAGAACCCTACAGATTCCTATATAATACGTCTCTGCACTTCACAAAAGAAGAACCCTACAGATTCCTATATAATACGTCTCTTCTGATTCACTTCACAAAAAGAAGAACCCTACAGATTCCTATATAATACGTCTCTGCACTTCACAAAAGAAGAACCCTACAGATTCCTATATAATACGTCTCTGCACTTCACAAAAGAAGAACCCTACAGATTCCTATATAATACGTCTCTTCACTTCACAAAAGAAGAACCCTACAGATTCCTATATAATACGTCTCTGCACTTCACACAAGAAGAACCCTACAGATTCCTATATAATACGTCTCTGCACTTCACAAAAGAAGAACCCTACAGATTCCTATATAATACGTCTTCTTTCACTTCTTCACTTCACAAAGAAGAACCCTACAGATTCCTATATAATACGTCTCTGCACTTCACAAAAGAAGAACCCTACAGATTCCTATATAATACGTCTCTGCACTTCACAAAAGAAGAACCCTACAGATTCCTATATAATACGTCTCTTCACTTCTACACAAGAAGAACCCTACAGATTCCTATATAATACACAAGAAGAACCCTACAGATTCCTATATAATACGTCTCTGCACTTCACAAAGAAGAACCCTACAGATTCCTATATAATACGTCTCTGCACTTCACAAAAGAAGAACCCTACAGATTCCTATATAATACGTCTCTGCACTTCACAAAAGAAGAACCCTACAGATTCCTATATAATACGTCTCTGCACTTCACAAAAGAAGAACCCTACAGATTCCTATATAATACGTCTCTTCACAAAAGAAGAACCCTACAGATTCCTATATAATACGTCTCTGCACTTCACAAAAGAAGAACCCTACAGATTCCTATATAATACGTCTCTTCACTTCACAAAAGAAGAACCCTACAGATTCCTATATAATACGTCTCTGCACTTCACACAAGAAGAACCCTACAGATTCCTATATAATACGTCTCTGCACTTCACAAAAGAAGAACCCTACAGATTCCTATATAATACGTCTCTTCACTTCACAAAAGAAGAACCCTACAGATTCATATAATACACTTCACAAAAGAAGAACCCTACAGATTCCTATATAATACGTCTCTGCACTTCACACAAGAAGAACCCTACAGATTCCTATATAATACGTCTCTGCACTTCACAAAAGAAGAACCCTACAGATTCCTATATAATACGTCTCTGCACTTCACAAAAGAAGAACCCTACAGATTCCTATATAATACGTCTCTGCACTTCACAAAGAAGAACCCTACAGATTCCTATATAATACGTCTCTTCACTTCACAAAGAAGAACCCTACAGATTCACTCTCTGCACAAAAGAAGAACCCTACAGATTCCTATATAATACGTCTCTGCACTTCACAAAAGAAGAACCCTACAGATTCCTATATAATACGTCTCTGCACTTCACAAAAAAAGAAGAACCCTACAGATTCCTATATAATACGTCTCTGCACTTCACAAAAGAAGAACCCTACAGATTCCTATATAATACGTCTCTGCACTTCACACAAGAAGAACCCTACAGATTCCTATATAATACGTCTCTTCACAAAAGAAGAACCCTACAGATTCCTATATAATACGTCTCTGCACTTCACAAAAGAAGAACCCTACAGATTCCTATATAATACGTCTCTGCACTTCACACAAGAAGAACCCTACAGATTCCTATATAATACGTCTCTTCACTTCACAAAAGAAGAACCCTACAGATTCCTATATAATACGTCTCTGCACTTCACAAAAGAAGAACCCTACAGATTCCTATATAATACGTCTCTGCACTTCACAAAAGAAGAACCCTACAGATTCCTATATAATACGTCTCTTCACAAAAGAAGAACCCTACAGATTCCTATATAATACGTCTCTTCACTTCACAAAAGAAGAACCCTACAGATTCCTATATAATACGTCTCTGCACTTCACAAAAGAAGAACCCTACAGATTCCTATATAATACGTCTCTGCACTTCACAAAAGAAGAACCCTACAGATTCCTATATAATACGTCTCTTCACTTCACAAAAGAAGAACCCTACAGATTCCTATATAATACGTCTCTGCACTTCACAAAAGAAGAACCCTACAGATTCCTATATAATACGTCTCTGCACTTCACAAAAAAGAACCCTACAGATTCCTATATAATACGTCTCTTCACTTCACAAAAGAAGAACCCTACAGATTCCTATATAATAATTCACAAAAGAAGAACCCTACAGATTCTATATAATACGCACTTCACAAAAGAAGAACCCTACAGATTCCTATATAATACGTCTCTGCACTTCACAAAGAAGAACCCTCCTATATAATACGTCTCTGCACTTCACAAAAGAAGAACCCTACAGATTCCTATATAATACGTCTCTTCACAAAAGAAGAACCCTACAGATTCCTATATAATACAAAAGAAGAACCCTACAGATTCCTATATAATACGATTCTCTAATACACTTCACAAAAGAAGAACCCTACAGATTCCTATATAATACGTCTCTGCACTTCACAAAAGAAGAACCCTACAGATTCCTATATAATACGTCTCTGCACTTCACAAAGAAGAACCCTACAGATTCCTATATAATACGTCTCTGCACTTCACAAAAGAAGAACCCTACAGATTCCTATATAATACGTCTCTGCACTTCACAAAGAAGAACCCTACAGATTCCTATATAATACGTCTCTTCACTTCACAAAGAAGAACCCTACAGATTCCTATATAATACGTCTCTTCACTTCACAAAGAAGAACCCTAAGAAGAACCCTACAGATTCCTATATAATACGTCTCTGCACTTCACAAAAGAAGAACCCTACAGATTCCTATATAATACGTCTCTTCACTTCACAAAGAAGAACCCTACAGATTCCTATATAATACGTCTCTGCACTTCACAAAAGAAGAACCCTACAGATTCCTATATAATACGTCTCTGCACTTCACACAAGAAGAACCCTACAGATTCCTATATAATACGTCTCTGCACTTCACAAAAGAAGAACCCTACAGATTCCTATATAATACGTCTCTTCACTTCACAAAGAAGAACCCTACAGATTCCTATATAATACGTCTCTGCACTTCACAAAAGAAGAACCCTACAGATTCCTATATAATACGTCTCTGCACTTCACAAAAGAAGAACCCTACAGATTCCTATATAATACGTCTCTTCACTTCACAAAAGAAGAACCCTACAGATTCCTATAATACGTCTCTGCACTTCACAAAGAAGAACCCTACAGATTCCTATATAATACGTCTCTGCACTTCACAAAAGAAGAACCCTACAGATTCCTATATAATACGTCTCTGCACTTCACAAAAGAAGAACCCTACAGATTCCTATATAATACGTCTCTTCACTTCACAAAAGAAGAACCCTACAGATTCCTATATAATACGTCTCTGCACTTCACACAAGAAGAACCCTACAGATTCCTATATAATACGTCTCTGCACTTCACAAAGAAGAACCCTACAGATTCCTATATAATACGTCTCTTCACTTCACAAAAGAAGAACCCTACAGATTCCTATATAATACGTCTCTGCACTTCACAAAAGAAGAACCCTACAGATTCCTATATAATACGTCTCTGCACTTCACAAAAGAAGAACCCTACAGATTCCTATATAATACGTCTCTGCACTTCACACAAGAAGAACCCTACAGATTCCTATATAATACGTCTCTTCACAAAAGAAGAACCCTACAGATTCCTATATAATACGTCTCTGCACTTCACACAAGAAGAACCCTACAGATTCCTATATAATACGTCTCTTCACTTCACAAAAGAAGAACCCTACAGATTCCTATATAATACGTCTCTGCACTTCACAAAAGAAGAACCCTACAGATTCCTATATAATACGTCTCTTCACTTCATATAATACGTCACAAAAAGAAGAACCCTACAGATTCCTATATAATACGTCTCTTTCACAAAAGAAGAACCCTACAGATTCCTATATAATACGTCTCTGCACTTCACAAAAGAAGAACCCTACAGATTCCTATATAATACGTCTCTTCACTTCACAAAGAAGAACCCTACAGATTCCTATATAATACGTCTCTTCTTCACAAAGAAGAACCCTACAGATTCCTATATAATACGTCTCTTCACTTCACAAAAGAAGAACCCTACAGATTCCTATATAATACGTCTCTGCACTTCACAAAGAAGAACCCTACAGATTCCTACCCTTCACAGAAGAACCCTTCCTATATAATACGTCTCTGCACTTCACAAAAGAAGAACCCTACAGATTCCTATATAATACGTCTCTTCACTTCACAAAAGAAGAACCCTACAGATTCCTATATAATACGTCTCTGCACTTCACAAAAGAAGAACCCTACAGATTCCTATATAATACGTCTCTGCACTTCACACAAGAAGAACCCTACAGATTCCTATATAATACGTCTCTGCACTTCACAAAAGAAGAACCCTACAGATTCCTATATAATACGTCTCTGCACTTCACAAAAGAAGAACCCTACAGATTCCTATATAATACGTCTCTGCACTTCACAAAAGAAGAACCCTACAGATTCCTATATAATACGTCTCTGCACTTCACAAAAGAAGAACCCTACAGATTCCTATATAACTTCACAAAAGAAGAACCCTATTCGTCTCTGCACTTCACAAAAGAAGAACCCTACAGATTCCTATATAATACGTCTCTGCACTTCACAAAAGAAGAACCCTACAGATTCCTATATAATACGTCTCTGCACTTCACAAAGAAGAACCCTACAGATTCCTATATAATACGTCTCTTCACAAAAGAAGAACCCTACAGATTCCTATATAATACGTCTCTGCACTTCACAAAAGAAGAACCCTACAGATTCCTATATAATACGTCTCTGAAGAACACTTCACAAAACAAAAGAAGAACCCTACAGATTCCTATATAATACGTCTCTTCACTTCACAAAAGAAGAACCCTACAGATTCCTATATAATACGTCTCTTCACAAAAGAAGAACCCTACTTCCTACAAAAAGAAGAACCCTACAGATTCCTATATAATACGTCTCTTCACAAAAGAAGAACCCTACAGATTCCTATATAATACGTCTCTGCACTTCACAAAAGAAGAACCCTACAGATTCCTATATAATACGTCTCTGCACTTCACAAAAGAAGAACCCTACAGATTCCTATATAATACAGATCTCTATAATACACTTCACAAAAGAAGAACCCTACAGATTCCTATATAATACGTCTCTGCACTTCACAAAAGAAGAACCCTACAGATTCCTATATAATACGTCTCTTCACTTCACAAAAGAAGAACCCTACAGATTCCTATATAATACAAAAGAAGAACCCTACAGATTCCTATATAATACATCTCTTCACAAAAGAAGAACCCTACAGATTCCTATATAATACGTCTCTGCACTTCACAAAAGAAGAACCCTACAGATTCCTATATAATACGTCTCTTCACTTCACACAAGAAGAACCCTACAGATTCCTATATAATACGTCTCTTCACTTCACAAAAGAAGAACCCTACAGATTCCTATATAATACGTCTCTTCACACAAAGAAGAACCCTACAGATTCCTATATAATACGTCTCTGCACTTCACAAAAGAAGAACCCTACAGATTCCTATATAATACGTCTCTGCACTTCACACAAGAAGAACCCTACAGATTCCTATATAATACGTCTCTTCACTTCACAAAAGAAGAACCCTACAGATTCCTATATAATACGTCTCTTCACTTCACAAAAGAAGAACCCTACAGATTCCTATATAATACGTCTCTGCACTTCACACAAGAAGAACCCTACAGATTCCTATATAATACGTCTCTGCACTTCACACAAGAAGAACCCTACAGATTCCTATATAATACGTCTCTTCACTTCACAAAAGAAGAACCCTACAGATTCCTATATAATACGTCTCTTCACTTCACAAAAGAAGAACCCTACAGATTCCTATATAATACGTCTCTGCACTTCACACAAGAAGAACCCTACAGATTCCTATATAATACGTCTCTTCACTTCACAAAAGAAGAACCCTACAGATTCCTATATAATACGTCTCTGCACTTCACAAAGAAGAACCCTACAGATTCCTATATAATACGTCTCTGCACTTCACAAAAGAAGAACCCTACAGATTCCTATATAATACGTCTCTGCACTTCACAAAAGAAGAACCCTACAGATTCCTATATAATACGTCTCTTCACAAAAGAAGAACCCTACAGATTCACAAAAGAAGAACCCTACAGATTCCTATATAATACGTCTCTGCACTTCACAAAAGAAGAACCCTACAGATTCCTATATAATACGTCTCTGCACTTCACACAAGAAGAACCCTACAGATTCCTATATAATACGTCTCTTCACTTCACAAAAGAAGAACCCTACAGATTCCTATATAATACGTCTCTTCACAAAAGAAGAACCCTACAGATTCCTATATAATACATCTCTGCACTTCACAAAAGAAGAACCCTACAGATTCCTATATAATACGTCTCTGCACTTCACAAAAGAAGAACCCTACAGATTCCTATATAATACGTCTCTTCACTTCACAAAAGAGAGCCATCCACACTGCTTTTTTAGTTATCAGTTAATCTGACTATTCTCTCATCATTCATTTAATTCACTTATTTTAACGATTTGAGGGTTTTCTGTATAATTGTCTAATATTGGTGGGACATTTTATTCTGTTTTAATGTTAATCCTGAGTCATTATAATAAATATAGTACTTATTTTGTGTGTATTTTTTTAACAAGCTGAGATTTACTTTGAAGTTTAGGAATATGGCTGAAATAAGTTATTGAAAAAGATGTTTGAAGATCAGAATGCTGTGAACAAAGAGGTTGTGAGTTCAAATCGCAGGTGAGGACATGTTGAATAATAATTCAATAAAACATGCACAGTTAAAGAGTGTAAAAATGAAATGTTAAAACACTGCAACTGCGTGATGTTCTGGGGACATGCTGATGACTCATTTTTGTTTGCATCACCGAAGGAAATATCATATGAAATGTATCTACATGTGTTCCAAAACCACACGATTTCACATGTGAAAGGTTATGTGATCACATGTGAAAGGTTATGTGATCACATGTGAAAGTCCAAAAAGTTTAAAAGGGTTACACTTATGTGTTTTGTCAAAACAATTAAAGATCGTTTTTGCCTTGAGCTATGCTTTGATGTGTGTAATACTGTATTTAAATGCAACATGCAACAATTTCAAAGATTTTACTGAGTTACAAGCTCATATAAGGAAATTGAAATAAATGTATTAGGCCCTCATCTATGGATTTCACATGGCTGTGAATACAGATGCATCTGTTGGTCAATTATCTGCATTGGTCACAGATACAGTACCTTAACAAAATGGTAGGGGCATGGATCAGAAAACCAGTCAGTATCTGGTGTGACCACCATTTGCCTCATGCATTGCGACATCTCCTTCGCATAGAGTTGATCAGGCTGTTGATTGTGGCCTTTGGAATGTTGTCCCACTCCTCTTCAATGTCTGTGTGAAGTTGATGGATATTGTCGGGAATTGGAACACGCTGTCGTACACGTCCATCCAGAGCATCCCAAACATGCTCAATGGGTGAAATGTCTGGTGAGTATGCAGGCCATAGAGGAACTGGGACATTGCCAGTTTACAGGAATGCTTTACAGATCCTTGCAACATGTGCATTATCATGCTGAAACATGGCAGCGGATGAATGGTACAACAATGTGCCTCAGGTTCTCTGTTCATTCAAATTGCCATCGACAAAATGCAATTGTGTTCCTTTTCTGTAGCTTTTGCCTGCCCATTCCATAACCCCACCACCACCATGGGGCACTCTGTTCACAACATTGACATCAGCAAAACGGTTGCCCACACGACTCCATACACGTGGTCTGTAGTTGTGAGGCTGTTTGGCCGTACTGCCAAATTCCATAAAACTACGTTGTAGGCAGTTTATGGTAGAGACATTAACATTCAGTTCTCTGATGGACATCCCTGCAGTCAGCATGCCAGTTGCACGCTCCCTCAGAACCTGTCAGGTGAGTGGATTATCTTGGCCAAGGAGAAATGTTCACTAACAGTTTATGGTAGAGACATTAACATTCAGTTCTCTGATGGACATCCCTGCAGTCAGCATGCCAGTTGCACGCTCCCTCAGAACCTGTCAGGTGAGTGGATTATCTTGGCCAAGGAGAAATGTTCACTAACAGTTTATGGTAGAGACATTAACATTCAGGTCTCTGATGGACATCCCTGCAGTCAGCATGCCAGTTGCATGCTCCCTCAGAACCTGTCAGGTGAGTGGATTATCTTGGCCAAGGAGAAATGTTCACTAACAGGGATGTCAATCTTTCATAGAAATAAGCTTTTTCTCTGGGATCTTTTATTTCAGCTCATGAAACATGAAACATGGGACCAACACTTTACATGTGCGTTCATATTTTTGTTCAGTGTAAATACAGATTTATCCCAATGGCTGGCCTGTATAGAGCTGGTGTAGCCTGTCAGCTGTTAGCCTGCCTGCCATGCCTGGCTGGGCTCAGCTCAGATTTCTCCAGATTAAGCGATGGGGGACATGATCCATATTAAAGCTGCATAAAATGAAAATTGCTAAGATTTTGAAATGGATCATGCACCCGGCAAATGTAATCACAACCTGGATGCTGTGTGTGTCTCATCTGCATAATAGAAACCGTAGCGACATCAGTATTTGGATGTAGGCTGTATTTACTTATCACCCAAGTGCTCTCGTGTATCATAATCATTTCTCTGTCCTCCTGTCCTTTCCCCCCTCTTTATCTGTTACCCAAGAGCAAAATGATGCGTTATGACCTGGAGTTCATACAAATGAAAATAATGACTTCTCCATGCCAGTGGAGTAAAGGTGATATTTTTTCTCTCTCTCTCACTCTTTTCCTCTCACTCCCTCTCTCTCTCTCTCTCTCTCTCACCGAACCTTATCTGTCAATATTAATGTCACTTTCATGTTGAATAATGTGATATGGAAGCTAATGTACAAAAAAGGTATTTACTCCCAATAGGCCTAATGATGGTTTTGCACATGCTTGGTAGTAGAGGCACTATTGGACGGACAGACTGATGGAGACATAAAGACAATAGCAGACATCAGAATAGCAGAAAAGCCCCCCTGCTTTCCACTCTACCCCTCTCCAACCCACCATACACTCACAGAGCCAGACACGCTGATCGGGGGTACATGGCGGGGGGTCTACAAGTGTGTGTGTGTGTGTGTGTGTGTGTGTGTGTGTGTGTGTGTGTGTGTTGGGAAAATGGCAGCTGATCCTGATCTTATGGTTGATCCTGCCACTGTGAGGATTACAACTAGCTCTCACGGTCTTATGTCAGATTGAAGCGTTCAATCATGTTCCTCAAACTTCACATTTCGATGTTGTAGCAAATGTCACATTTCACAGTGTTTAAGGGTAAGTTTAGGCATTAACTATAATTTTTTAAGGTTAGTGTTAAGTGTAGGCATTAACTCTGAAGTCTTAAGGTATTTGTAAGGGATCTCGTCCTCCTCTTCTGAGGAAGAGAAGCGAGAAGGATCGGAGGACCAAAACGCAGCGTGGTAAGTGTCCATAATGTTTATTTTAAAACATAAACTGAACACTACGAAATACAAAACAATAAACGTGAAATGAACGAAACAGTCCCGTGTGGCGACAAACACTGACACGGAAGACAAACACCCACAACCCAAAACTGAAACCCAGGCTACCTAAGTATGATTCTCAATCGGGAAAACAATTGACAGCTGCCTCTGATTGAGAACCATGCTAGGCCGAACTCAAAAACTAACATAGAAAAACAAACAGACTGCCCACCCAACTCTGACCATACTAAAACAAAGACAAAACAAATGAACTATGGTCAGAACGTGACAGTATTAACTCCAAGTGGTTAAGGTTTGGGCTTAAAACATACAACTCAAAACCAAGCTGGATTACAATTTGAAACCTTTAGATGCTTACGCCCATCCGCCATCCCCAACACCACTGTTTACGGGACCCCAAGGAGTGCACGTTTTTTTTTTTGTCCTAACACTATACAGCTGATTCAAATGATCAAAGCTTGAAGATGAGTTGATTATTTGAATCAGCTGTGTAGTGCTCTAAGAAAAAAAGTGCATCACTTGGGATCTTGAGGACCCGGGAAACGCTGCCCGAGCAAAACTGAAAACTACTTGAAGGTAACAGCTGTTGCCCCTACTGGCTGGTTTCCATGTCATCTCCAGACGTGAATGGACTTCCAATATGGACTTTTATTACGGGTGACCTGGCTGGGGGATTAACCATGCAGTGGTCACAAATGAAATGAGGGGATCCTTACAATACTCCCCCCTGATGCTCTGTCTGTCTGTCTGTCTCCGTCTCTCTGTCTCTCTGTCTCTCTGTGTCTCTGTGTCTCTGTGTCTCTGTGTCTCTGTGTCTCTGTGTCTCGTGTTAATGGTTTTCATGATTACACTTCATTTACATTTTACATTTAAGTCATTTAGCAGACGCTCTTATCCAGAGCGACTTACAGACCATAGCAACGATTAAAACATTCCCAAACCAGAAACCGTGGATTGATGGCAGCATTCGCATGAAACTGAAAGCACGAACCACTGCTTTTAATCAGGGCAAGGTGACCGGAAACATGACCGAATACAAACAGTGTAGCTATTCCCTCCGCAAGGCAATCAAACAAGCTAAGTGTCAATGTAGAGACAAAGTAGAATCTCAATTCAATGGCTCAGACACAAGAGGTATGTGGCAGGGTCTACAGTCAATCACGGATTACAAAAAGAAAACCAGCCCCGTCACGGACCAGGATGTCTTTCTCCCAGGCAGACTAAATAACTTTTTTGCCCGCTTTGAGGACAATACAGTGCGGCCCGCAACCAAAACATGCGGACTCTCCTTCACTGCAGCCGACGTGAGGAAAACATTTAAACGTGTCAACCCTCGCAAGGCTGCAGGCCCAGACGGCATCCCCAGCCGCGCCCTCAGAGCATGCGCAGACCAGCTGGCTGGTGTGTTTACGGACATATTCAATCAATCCCTATCCCAGTCTGTTGTTCCCACATGCTTCAAGAGGGCCACCATTGTTCCTGTTCCCAAGAAAGCTAAGGTAACTGAGCTAAACGACTACCGCCCCGTAGCACTCACTTCCCGCATCATGAAGTGCTTTGAGAGACTAGTCAAGGACCATATCACCTCCACCCTACCTGACACCCTAGACCCACTCCAATTTGCTTACCGCCCAAATAGGTCCACAGACGATGCAATCTCAACCACACTGCACACTGCCCTAACCCATCTGGACAAGAGGAATACCTATGTGAGAATGCTGTTCATCGACTACAGCTCGGCATTTAACACCATAGTGCCCTCCAAGCTCGTCATCAAGCTCGAGACCCTGGGTCTCGACCCCACCCTGTACAACTGGGTACTGGACTTCCTGACGGGCCGCCCCCAGGTGGTGAGGGTAGGCAACAACATCTCCACCCCGCTGATCCTCAACACTGGGGCACCACAAGGGTGCGTTCTGAGCCCTCTCCTGTACTCCCTGTTCACCCACGACTGTGTGGCCACGCACACCTCCAACTCAATCATCAAGTTTGCGGACGACACAACAGTGGTAGGCTTGATTACCAACAACGACGAGACGGCCTACAGGGAGGAGGTGAGGGCCCTCGGAGTGTGGTGTCAGGAAAACAACCTCACACTCAGCGTCAACAAAACTAAGGAGATGATTGTGGACTTCAGTAAACAGCAGAGGGAACACCCCCCTATCCACATCGATGGAACAGTAGTGGAGAGGGTAGTAAGTTTTAAGTTCCTCGGCGTACTCATCACAGACAAACTGAATTGGTCCACCCACACAGACAGCATCGTGAAGAAGGCGCAGCAGCGCCTCTTCAACCTCAGGAGGCTGAAGAAATTCGGCTTGTCACCAAAAGCACTCACAAACTTCTACAGATGCACAATCGAGAGCATCCTGTCGGGCTGTATCACCGCCTGGTACGGCAACTGCTCCGCCCGCAACCATAAGGCTCTCCAGAGGGTAGTGAGGTCTGCACAACGCATCACCGGGGGCAAACTACCTGCCCTCCAGGACACCTACACCACCCGATGTCACATATTCTTTATCCCTTTACACTTGTGTGTATAAGGGAGTAGTTTTGGAATTGTTAGTTAGATTACTTGTTGATATTACTGCATTGTCGGAACTAGAAGCACAAGTATTTCGCTACACTCGCATTAACATCTGCTAACCATGTGTATGTGACAAATAAAATTTGATTTGATTTGATAGCATGATAACAGTAAGTGCGGTTATCACTACTGCTTCCACTTACATCGGTCATATAGGATGGATTTCAGCAGATTTTGGTTTAAGTCCATTTCCAATTTCCATTCAGGAAGTGAATTGAAATCCCATAAATTAACTGGAAATGTTCTATTTCCTTCTCGCATGGTTAATATAACTAATCCATGCCTTTGTCATCAGTGCCCACACACATTAAAAGGTTAAAGAAAGATCCCTCTCCAGCCCTATGCCCACCCCCTCTCCCACGACCCTTCATACTGGCCTTCACCAGGGTCATGTCTTTGTCATCAGTGCCCCCCACACACATTAAAAGGTTAAAGAAAGATCCCTCTCCAGCCCTATGCCCACCCCCTCTCCCACAACTCTTCATACTGGCCTTCACCAGGGTCATAAGCCACAACATTTGGGTCGCCAACCCCCCCCACCCCACCCCCTCACATGTTAACACCCCCCCCTTCTTAAAACCTAGACCCCATACCATCTTTCCCCTCACACTCACACACATGTCCTCACCACTTGTCCTCATTCCAAAATCCTACACACCCTCAGAAGCAGACACATACCAGGCGATTACAATACATTCCTTGTAATGTTTCCAATTTCTCTGTAAATACATGTAACACCCACACCTTAGGCTCATGTCTGCCTCTACACTGTTAAAGCACCCTGTGTGTGCGTCTGTGTGTGTTAGGAAGCGGTCTAGTGGCCATTTACCTCTGCAAACATGTAGTAACCATCCTCTTAACCGGGCCACATTACATATGTACCAAACAAAAGAAACTCACCCTGAAGAATCAACCAGGCCAAGGCCTACTCCATCAGCTTGTCCAGTACCATTGCCATGATTAAAATGAAATCCTCATGTTCACAAGACCATAAGTGTGTGTGTGTGTGTGTGTGTGTGTGTGTGTGTGTGTGTGTGTGTGTGTGTGTGTGTGTGTGTGTGTGTGTGTGTGTGTGTGTGTGTGTGTGTGTGTGTGTGTGTGTGAGGAGAGTGAAGAAGATACAAATGTATCCTATGTAATTCCTTGGTAGGGATCACAATGTATCCTATGTAATTCCCTGGTAGGGATCACAATGTATCCTATGTAATTCCCTGGTAGGGATCACAATGTATCCTATGTAAATAACTGGTAGGGATCACAATGTATCCTATGTCATTCCCTGGTAGGGATCACAATGTATCCTATGTAATTCCCTGGTAGTGATCACAATGTATCCTATGTAATTCCCTGGTAGGAATCACAATGTATCCTATGTAATTCCCTGGATCACAATGTATCCTATGTAATTCACAGGTAGGGATCACAATGTATCCTATGTAATTCCCTGGTAGGGATCACAATGTATCCTATGTAATTCCCTGGTAGGGATCACAATGTATCCTATGTAATTCCATGGTAGGGATCACAATGTATCCTATGTAATTCCCTGGTAGGAATCACAATGTATCCTATGTAATTCCCTGGTAGGGATCACAATGTATTCTATGTAATTCCCTGGTGGTGATCACAATGTATCCTATGTAATTCCCTGGTGGTGATCACAATGTATCCTATGCAATTCCCAGGTAGGGATCACAATGTATCCTATGTAATTCCCTGGATCACAATGTATCCTATGTAATTCCCTGGATCACAATGTATCCTATGTAATTCCCTGGATCACAATATATGCTATGTAATTCCCTGGTAGGGATCACAATGTATCCTATGTAATTCCCTGGTAGTGATCACAATGTATCCTATGTAATTCCCTGGTAGGGATCACAATGTATCCTATGTAATTCCCTGGATCACAATGTATCCTATGTAATTCCCTGGATCACAATGTATCCTATGTAATTCCCTGGTAGGGATCATAATGTATCCTATGTAATTCCCTGGTAGGGATCACAATGTATCCTATGTAATTCCCTGGATCACAATGTATCCTATGTAATTCCCTGGATCACAATGTATCCTATGTAATTCCCTGGTAGGGATTACAATGTATCCTGTCAGGATTTGGCCAGGGTTGTTCCGGGTTTTGGTCACTAGATGCCCCCATTGTGCTTTTTGACCTTATGTTTTTTCCCTTGTTCCCCATTATTATTTGCACCTGTGCCTCGTTTTCCCTGATTGTATTTAAACCCTTAGTTTCCCTCAGTTCTGTGCTCTGTGTTTGTATGTTAGCACCCAGCCCTAGTGTTCTGTGTTTTCTTGTCGATTCCGGTGGATGCTCTTGTGGAATTCTGTTTTTGTTTTTGAGTATCTCTTAAGGCTTTTTTGTGCTATTACTACCACCTTTTGGATTTACCATTTTTGTATTGAAGGACTTCTCCTTTTTACTTTATTAAATACACCGTCTTAAGTACTGCTGTGTCTGCCTCATCTTCTGGGTTTTGCTGACTATTCGTGGCTCAGTTGGTTAAGTGACTGTTTCTCACTCCGGAGACCCAGGTTCGTAACCGGGTCCTGACAGAAACACAGAGCCATAAATGAACCCAGAGGCAGCCAGTTCCCAGGACCTTTTTGCCATGCTGTCCCACCACCAGGAGACTGTCCAACGCCACGAAGCCGCCCTGGTTCAGCAAGAGGCCTTAATGGCTAGACATTCTCATCTTCTGTCGGAGATGCTGACTTCCATTAAGCAAATATCTGATCGTCTTACCCCGGCAACAGTTCCCGTCCCAGTACCTCAGATTCACGTACCCATGGCAGTTAACCCCCTGGCTGAACCTCGTCTTCCACCTCCCCAACGGTTCTCAGGTCATCCAAGTGCTTGTAAAGGGTTTCTCACCCAATGTTCTCTCTCCTTTGAGCTACAACCCTCGTCGTTTCCCACCGACCGGTCTAAGATCGCTTATATCATCACCCTGCTGTCGGAAAAAGCCCTGGCCTGGGCTACTGCTGTGTGGGAAGCCCATAGTTCCTGCTGTGCCAGCTACTCTGCCTTTGCTGAGGAATTCAAACGAGTGTTTCAAGGCCCAAGCAGTGATTCTGACTCAGCCAAACAGCTCCTGACTCTCCACCAAGGTTGGCGCAGCGTGACGGACTATGCCATCCAGTTCCGCACGGTGGCAGCAGCAAGTGGCTGGAACAACGAGGCGCTCACGGTGTGCTTTCTGAAAGGCCTTTCCGACACTATCCAAGATGAACTGGCCACTCGGGAACCACCGGACAATCTCGAGTCCCTGATCAAGTTGGCCTCACGCATTGACCAGCGTCTGAGAGAGAGAGAACTCAACCGTAGACCTCTAGCCCCTATCAGTCCCAGCTCCGAGTCCCCACCTTTATCCTCGCTGGCTCCATCGGAACCCATGCAGATTGGACGCATCTCCCAGGCTGAGAGAGACCGCTGGATGAGGGAGCGACGCTGTCTATATTGCGGCAAACCGGGCCATTTCCGTTCCACGTGTCCCGGGCTCCAGGGAAACGCTCTGTCCCGTACAGACCGGGGGGAACTGTAACGGGAAACATAACCTCCTCCCATCCGTCCAACTCCCGTCTGCTCATTCCAGTCACCCTCTGCTGGGACAACCACAAGCTTCACCTTCAAGCCTTGGTAGACTCTGGAGCCGCAGGTAACTTCATGGATGGTGTCTGGGCGAAGGAGAATGGCGTTCCCTCTGAACCTCTAAGTGAACCCATGAGGGTCACTACATTGGATGGAAGCCCTTTGGGATCTGGACTTGTCACTCATGTCACTACCTCCTTGCGACTTTCAGTTTCACAACACCAGGAATTGATGAACTTCCATTTGATCTCCTGTTCCGAGTTCCCTCTCGTCCTTGGATACCCCTGGCTTCACAGCCATAACCCTCACATCGACTGGTCTGTGGGCACTATCAAGCAGTGGGGTCCTACGTGCCAAGCTACTTGTATTTTCCAGAATTCCCGAGTTCTACTCCCGAGTCTTTAGAATCCATCGACCTGACCCGAGTTCCCGAGTGTTACCATGACCTCAAACTGGTGTTTAGCAAACAGAGGGCCACCATGCTACCACCCCATAGACCTTACGATTGCCCCATCGACCTGTTTCCGGGCACTTGCCCCCCCAGGGGTCGGATCTTTTCCCTATCTCCACCCGAACGAGCTGCTATGGATACCTACATCAAGGACGCTCTGGAAGCAGGCCTCATGCGTCCATCCACCTCCCCGGCGGGAGCAGGATTTTTCTTTGTGGCCAAGAAAGACGGTGGATTACGTCCTTGCATCGACTACCGGGGACTCAATGCCATAACCGTCCGTAACCGTTACCCGCTACCCCTTATGGCCACAGCCTTCGAGCTGCTCCAGGAAGCAGTTGTTTTCACTAAGCTTGACCTGCGGAACGCATACCATCTTGTGCGGATCAGACCTGGTGACGAGTGGAAGACCGCTTTCAACACGCCTACTGGTCACTATGAATACTTGGTGATGCCCTTCGGCCTGACCAACGCCCCAGCGGTGTTCCAAGCGCTCATAAACGATGTGCTTAGGGATATGCTTAACATATTTGTGTTCGTTTACTTGGATGACATCCTCATCTTTTCGAGCTCCCTTCAAGAACACACTAAGCATGTCAGACAAGTACTCAAACGCCTCCTGGACAGCCATCTGTACGTTAAGCCGGAAAAATGTGAATTCCATTCATCCCGAGTACAATTCCTGGGATTTGTAGTGGAACCCGGTCGAGTCCAAATGGACCCCAGGAAGGTAGGGGCGGTAGCGGATTGGCCCACCCCCAAATCCGTTAAGGAAGTTCAGCGTTTCCTGGGCTTCACAAACTTTTACCGCAAGTTCATCAAGAACTTCAGCTTGGTGGCAGCCCCTCTCTCAGCTTTAACCAAGGGTGGCAATGCAAGGTTTTTGTGGGGAAGAGAAGCTGAGACGGCCTTCCAAGGACTCAAGCAGCGCGTTCTCTCTGCTCCCATCCTGATACTACCGACTACGGATGAACCATTTGTGGTGGAGGTAGACGCATCAGAGGTTGGTGTTGGAGCTGTCCTGTCTCAGAGGGGTGAAGACAAGAAGCTTCATCCGTGCGCTTTCTTCTCACACCGGCTTACCCCGACTGAGAGGAACTACGATGTGGGGGATCGTGAACTCCTAGCGGTTAAGATGGCATTGAAGGAATGGAGACACTGGCTCGAGGGGGCTTCTCACCCGTTTCAAGTGCTTACGGACCACAAAAATCTGGAGTATATCCAGCAGGCGAAGCGGTTGAACTCTAGACAAGCTAGATGGTCTCTTTTCTTCAATCGATTCCAGTTTATCCTCACCTATCGGCCCGGGTCGAAGAATCTCAAACCGGATGCCCTGTCCCGAGTCTACGCTCCTGCCATTCGAGATGACACGGACATGCCTGTCCTTCCTGCTGCTAAGATTGTGGCTCCGATCTCGTGGCAAGTTGAGGATACCGTGAGACGTGCTCAAGCTAGCGAACCGGACCCGAAAGGAGGTCCTGCCAATCGGTTGTTTGTCCCCAAGGCAGTGAGGACTCAGGTCCTTCTGTGGGGGCACTCCTCTCGCCTCACCTGTCATCCGGGCGTAGGTCGCACCTTGGAGTTCATCCAGCGTAAGTTCTGGTGGCCTACCATAAGAGAAGACGTTGCCACTTTCGTCAATGCCTGTCCCGTGTGCTGCCAGGGCAAATCTTCTCACCTCCGCCCTCAAGGACTCCTTCACCCTTTACCTGTTCCCCACAGACCCTGGTCCCATATCTCATTGGACTTTATTACTGGACTTCCTCCATCCCATGGCAATACTACTATCCTAGTCATAATCGACAGGTTTTCAAAGGCGGCCAGGTTCGTCCCTCTGACTAAGTTACCTTCTGCCAAGGAAACGGCTGAGTTGGTAATTAATCATGTGTTCCGAGTCTTCGGCATTCCTCAAGATATGGTTTCTGACAGAGGTCCCCAGTTCGCCTCAAGGTTTTGGAAGGCCTTCTGCCAACTCATGGGGGCTTCTGCCAGTCTATCTTCAGGGTACCATCCGGAGTCCAATGGCCAAACAGAGAGGATGAATCAAGAGCTGGAAACCACCCTCCGATGTATGACTCGTGACAACCCGTCCACATGGTCATCCTTTATTGTTTGGGCCGAATACGCGCACAACACCTTGCGCTCCTCCTCCACTGGTATGTCCCCGCACGAGTGTCAGTTTGGCTATGCTCCTCCATTGTTCCCGGACCAGGAGGCAGAAGTCAGAGTGCCTTCAGCCTTGAAGTTCGTCAGACGCTGTCGGCTTATGTGGAGGAAGACCCGTCTTAATCTTATGCGTTCCTCACAGAGGTACCAACAACAAGCCAACAGACGTCGCCGTCCCGGGCCTACCCTGCGCCCCGGCCAGAGAGTCTGGCTCTCCACAAGAGACTTACCTCTACGGGTGGAGTCTCGCAAGCTGTCCCAAAAATACATCGGTCCCTTCAAGGTTGCCAGGAGAGTTAACCCAGTTTCTTATCGCCTACACTTACCCAGATCCCTTAAGATTAATCCCACATTTCACATTTCATTGTTAACCTCTTACACTTATGGTGGCGCTATTTCATTTTTGGAAGAAAAACGTTCCCGTTTTAAACAAGATATTTTGTCACAAAAAGATGCTCGACTATGCATATAATTGCTACTGTTCGAAAGAAAACACTCTGACGTGTCCAGAAATACAAATATCTTCTCTGTGCGTGCCCTTTAACGTGAGCTTCAGGCAAAACCAAGATGACTTGGCATCCAGGAAATGACAAGGATTTTTGAGGCTCTGTCTTTCATGATCTCCTTATATGGCTGTGAACGCAAGAGGAATGAGTCTGCCCTTTCTGTCGTTTCCCCAAGGTGTCTGCAGCATTGTGACGTATTTGTAGGCAGATCGTTGGAAGATTGACCATAAGAGACCACATTTACCACGTGTCCGCCCGGTGTCCTGCGCCGAAATTGGTGCGCAAAAGTCACCTGCCAGTATTTTTCCATGGGGCACAGAGAGAGAAGCAAGCTTCCACGAACTGCATGTCAATGAAGAGATATGTGAAAAAACACCTTGAGGATTGATTCCAAACAACGTTTGCCATGTTTCGGTCGATATTATGTAGTTAATCCGGAAAAAGTTTCACGTTGTAGGTGACTGCATTTTCGGTTCGTTTCGGTAGCCAGGCGCAATGTAGAAAACGGAACGATTTCTCCTACACACAGACGCTTTCAGGAAACACTGCGCATTTGGTATGTGGCTGGGAGTCTCCTCATTGAAAACATCAGAAGCTCTTCAAAGGTAAATGATTTTATTTATTTGGTTATCTGGCTTTTGTGAAAATGTTGCGTGCTACATGCTACACAAAATGCTATGCTAGCTTTGCATACTCTTACACAAATTAGTCAATTTCTATGGTTCAAAAGCATATTTTGAAAATCTGAGATGACAGTGTTGTTAAGAAAAGGCTAAGCTTGAGAGCAAACGCATTATTTTAATTTTATTTGCGATTTTCAGAAATCGTTAACGTTGCGTTATGCTAATGAGCCTGAGGCTTAGTCACAAACCCGGATCCGGTTTGGGGAGTTTCAAGAAGTTAAAAACTGTTGTTTTTTCTCCCCTTGTCCCGGCAGACAGACCTCCCCCTACGCCTCGTGTCATTGGAGGCCAGCCGGCTTATACCGTCCATCGGATACTGGATTCCCGCCGGGTGCAGCGGTCCTGGCAGTATCTGGTGGACTGGGAAGGCTACGGTCCTGAGGAGCGCTCCTGGGTTCCTGCCAAAGACATCCTGGACCCTGAACTCATTCGTCAGTTCAGGGCCCTCCACCCTGAGAGAGCTGGTAGGAACGTCAGGAGCCGTTCCTAGGGGGGGGATTCTGTCAGGATTTGGCCAGGGTTGTTCCGGGTTTTGGTCACTAGATGCCCCCATTGTGCTTTTTGACCTTATGTTTTTTCCCTTGTTCCCCATTATTATTTGCACCTGTGCCTCGTTTTCCCCTGATTGTATTTAAACCCTTAGTTTCCCTCAGTTCTGTGCTCTGTGTTTGTATGTTAGCACCCAGCCTTAGTGTTCTGTGTTTTCTTGTCGATTCCGGTGGATGCTCATGTGGAATTCTGTTTTTGTTTTTGAGTATCTCTTAAGGCTTTTTTGTGCTATTACTACCACCTTTTGGATTTACCATTTTTGTATTGAAGGACTTCTCCTTTTTACTTTATTAAATACACCGTCTTAAGTACTGCTGTGTCTGCCTCATCTTCTGGGTTCTGCTGACTATTCGTGGCTCAGTTGGTTAAGTGACTGTTTCTCACTCCGGAGACCCAGGTTCGTAACCGGGTCCTGACAGTATCCTATGTAATTCCCTGGATCACAATGTATCCTATGTAAGTCCCTGGTAGGGATCACAATGTGTACTATGTAATTCCCTGGTAGGGATCACAATGTATTCTATGTAATTCCCTGGTAGGGATCACAATGTTTCCTATGTAATTCCCTGGATCACAATGTATCCTATGTAATTCCCTGGTAGGGATCATAATGTATCCTATGTAACTCCCTGGTAGGGATCACAATGTATCCTATGTAATTCCCTGGATCACAATGTGTCCTATGTAATTCCCTGGATCACAATGTATCCTATGTAATTCCCTGGTAGGGATTACAATGTATCCTATGTAATTCCCTGGTAGGGATCACAATGTATCCTATGTAATTCCCTGGTAGGGATCACAATGTATCCTATGTAATTCCCTGGTAGGGATCACAATGTATCCTATGTAATTCCCCGGATCACAAAGTATGGCTTTATTTCTCTCCATTGTTTGCAATATTAATACTGGAAATGACAATGACGAGTGGAAAAGGGACAAGTGGATTGGTCCACATCTTTATTACCTTAAGAAAAGAATCAAACAAAGTTGATGGGGGTTTACTATGATGACTTGTTCCATATTGTAATAGGATGGTCAATGACCACCTGTAAGCATTGCCAAAAACAGAAAGAAAAACTCCCAATCTCAAAAGAGATGATTTGTTCCAAATGCATGAGTGTATGTTCAGTAGCTCCATAGCTCAATGTGTGTATGAATGTCTACCTGTACTCTCAGTTACAATAAGCTCCGTATTACTGTTGCTCCACTGCACTTCCTGGGTATAATCCCTCACACAGGAGAGGGAACGGCAGGCCACCTGGACACACCAACATACAGTATGAGGTTTCACTCTCAGAAACACACAGTACCCACACTCTCAGCAACACACAGTACCCACACTCTCAGAAACACACAGTACCCACACTCTCAGAAACACACAGTACCCACACTCTCAGAAACACACAGTACCCACACTCTCAGAAACACACAGTACCCACACTCTCAGAAACACCACAGTACCCACACTCTCAGAAACACACCCAGTACCCAGTACACACTCTCAGAAACACACAGTACCCACACTCTCAGAAACACACAGTACCCACACTCTCAGAAACACACAGTACCCACACTCTCAGAAACACACAGTACCCACACTCTCAGAAACACACAGTACCCACACTCTCAGAAACACACAGTACCCACACTCTCAGAAACACACAGTACCCACACTCAGAAACACACAGTACCCACACTCTCAGAAACACACAGTACCCACACTCTCAGAAACACACAGTACCCACACTCTCAGAAACACACAGTACCCACACTCTCAGAAACACACAGTACCCACACTCTCAGAAACACACAGTACCCACACTCTCAGAAACACACAGTACCCACACTCTCAGAAACACACAGTACCCACACTCTCAGAAACACACAGTACCCACACTCTCAGAAACACACAGTACCCACACTCTCAGAAACACACAGTACCCACACTCTCAGAAACACACAGTACCCACACTCTCAGAAACACACAGTACCCACACTCAGAAACACACAGTACCCACACTCTCAGAAACACACAGTACCCACACTCTCAGAAACACACAGTACCCACACTCTCAGAAACACACAGTACCCACACTCTCAGAAACACACAGTACCCACACTCTCAGAAACACACAGTACCCACACTCTCAGAAACACACAGTACCCACACTCTCAGAAACACACAGTAAAGAAACACACAGTACCCACACTCTCAGAAACACAGTACCCACACTCTCAGAAACACACAGTACCCACACTCTCAGAAACACACAGTACCCACACTCTCAGAAACACACAGTACCCACACTCTCACACTCTCAGAAACACACAGTACCCACACTCTCAGAAACACACAGTACCCACACTCTCAGAAACACACAGTACCCACACTCTCAGAAACACACAGTACCCACACTCTCAGAAACACACAGTACCCACACTCTCAGAAACACACAGTACCCACACTCTCAGAAACACACAGTACCCACACTCTCAGAAACACACAGTACCCACACTCTCAGAAACACACAGTACCCACACTCTCAGAAACACACAGTACCCACACTCTCAGAAACACAGTACCCACACTCTCAGAAACACACAGTACCCACACTCTCAGAAACACACAGTACCCACACTCTCAGAAACACACAGTACCCACACTCTCAGAAACACACAGTACCCACACTCTCAGAAACACACAGTACCCACACTCTCAGAAACACACAGTACCCACACTCTCAGAAACACACAGTACCCACACTCTCAGAAACACACAGTACCCACACTCTCAGAAACACACAGTACCCACACTCTCAGAAACACACAGTACCCACACTCTCAGAAACACACAGTACCCACACTCTCAGAAACACACAGTACCCACACTCTCAGAAACACACAGTACCCACACTACCCACACTCAGAAACACACAGTACCCACACTCTCAGAAACACACAGTACCCACACTCTCAGAAACACACAGTACCCACACTCTCAGAAACACACAGTACCCACACTCTCAGAAACACACAGTACCCACACTCTCAGAAACACACAGTACCCACACTCTCAGAAACACACAGTACCCACACTCTCAGTACCCACACTCTCAGAAACACACAGTACCCACACTCTCAGAAACACACAGTACCCACACTCTCAGAAACACACAGTACCCACACTCTCAGAAACACACAGTACCCACACTCTCAGAAACACACAGTACCCACACTCTCAGAAACACACAGTACCCACACTCTCAGAAACACACAGTACCCACACTCTCAGAAACACACAGTACCCACACTCTCAGAAACACACAGTACCCACACTCTCAGAAACACACACTCTCAGAAACACACAGTACCCACACTCTCAGAAACACACAGTACCCACACTCTCAGAAACACACAGTACCCACACTCTCAGAAACACACAGTACCCACACTCTCAGAAACACACAGTACCCACACTCTCAGAAACACACAGTACCCACACTCTCAGAAAACACACAGTACCCACACTCTCAGAAACACACAGTACCCACACTCTCAGAAACACACAGTACCCACACTCTCAGAAACACACAGTACCCACACTCTCAGAAACACACAGTACCCACACTCTCAGAAACACACAGTACCCACACTCTCAGAAACACACAGTACCCACACTCTCAGAAACACACAGTACCCACACTCTCAGAAACACACAGTACCCACACTCTCAGAAACACACAGTACCCACACTCTCAGAAACACACAGTACCCACACTCTCAGAAACACACAGTACCCACACTCTCAGAAACACACAGTACCCACACTCTCAGAAACACACAGTACCCACACTCTCAGAAACACACAGTACCCACACTCTCAGAAACACACAGTACCCACACTCTCAGAAACACACAGTACCCACACTCTCAGAAACACACAGTACCCACACTCTCAGAAACAAAGTACCACACTCTCAGAAACACACAGTACACACTCTCAGAAACACACAGTACCCACACTCTCAGAAACACACAGTACCCACACTCTCAGAAACACACAGTACCCACACTCTCAGAAACACACAGTACCCACACTCTCAGAAACACACAGTACCCACACTCTCAGAAACACACAGTACCCACACTCTCAGAAACACACAGTACCCACACTCTCAGAAACACACAGTACCCACACTCTCAGAAACACACAGTACCCACACTCTCAGAAACACACAGTACCCACACTCTCAGAAACACACAGTACCCACACTCTCAGAAACACAGTACCCAGTCTCAGAAACCACAGTACACTCTCAGAAACACACAGTACCCACACTCTCAGAAACACACAGTACCCACACTCTCAGAAACACACAGTACCCACACTCTCAGAAACACACAGTACCCACACTCTCAGAAACACACAGTACCCACACTCTCAGAAACACACAGTACCCACACTCTCAGAAACACACAGTACCCACACTCTCAGAAACACACAGTACCCACACTCTCAGAAACACACAGTACCCACACTCTCAGAAACACACAGTACCCACACTCTCAGAAACACACAGTACCCACACTCTCAGAAACACACAGTACCCACACTCTCAGAAACACACAGTACCCACACTCTCAGAAACACACAGTACCCACACTCTCAGAAACACACAGTACCCACACTCTCAGAAACACACAGTACCCACACTCTCAGAAACACACAGTACCCACACTCTCAGAAACACACAGTACCCACACTCTCAGAAACACACAGTACCCACACTCTCAGAAACACACAGTACCCACACTCTCAGAAACACACAGTACCCACACTCTCAGAAACACACAGTACCCACACTCTCAGAAACACACAGTACCCACACTCTCAGAAACACACAGTACCCACACTCTCAGAAACACACAGTACCCACACTCTCAGAAACACACAGTACCCACACTCTCAGAAACACACAGTACCCACACTCAGAAACACACAGTACCCACACTCTCAGAAACACACAGTACCCACACTCTCAGAAACACACAGTACCCACACTCTCAGAAACACACAGTACCCACACTCTCAGAAACACACAGTACCCACACTCTCAGAAACACACAGTACCCACACTCTCAGAAACACACAGTACCCACACTCTCAGAAACACACAGTACCCACACTCTCAGAAACACACAGTACCCACACTCTCAGAAACACACAGTACCCACACTACCCACACTCTCAGAAACACACAGTACCCACACTCTCAGAAACACACAGTACCCACACTCTCAGAAACACACAGTACCCACACTCTCAGAAACACACAGTACCCACACTCTCAGAAACACACAGTACCCACACTCTCAGAAACACACAGTACCCACACTCTCAGAAACACACAGTACCCACACTCTCAGAAACACACAGTACCCACACTCTCAGAAACACACTCTCAGTACCCACACTCTCAGAAACACAGTCCCACACTCAGAAACACACAGTACCCACACTCTCAGAAACACACAGTACCCACACTACCCACACTCTCAGAAACACACAGTACCCACACTCTCAGAAACACACAGTACCCACACTCTCAGAAACACACAGTACCCACACTCAGAAACACACAGTACCCACACTCTCAGAAACACACAGTACCCACACTCTCAGAAACACACAGTACCCACACTCTCAGAAACACACAGTACCCACACTCTCAGAAACACACAGTACCCACACTCTCAGAAACACACAGTACCCACACTCTCAGAAACACACAGTACCCACACTCTCAGAAACACACAGTACCCACACTCTCAGAAACACACAGTACCCACACTCTCAGAAACACACAGTACCCACACTCTCAGAAACACACAGTACCCACACTCTCAGAAACACACAGTACCCACACTCTCAGAAACACACAGTACCCACACTCTCAGAAACACACAGTACCCACACTCTCAGAAACACACAGTACCCACACTCTCAGAAACACACAGTACCCACACTCTCAGAAACACACAGTACCCACACTCTCAGAAACACACAGTACCCACACTCTCAGAAACACACAGTACCCACACTCTCAGAAACACACAGTACCCACACTCTCAGAAACACACAGTACCCACACTCTCAGAAACACACAGTACCCACACTCTCAGAAACACACAGTACCCACACTCTCAGAAACACACAGTACCCACACTCTCAGAAACACACAGTACCCACACTCTCAGAAACACACAGTACCCACACTCTCAGAAACACACAGTACCCACACTCTCAGAAACACACAGTACCCACACTCTCAGAAACACACAGTACCCACACTCTCAGAAACACACAGTACCCACACTCTCAGAAACACACAGTACCCACACACTCAGAAACCCACAGTACCCACACTCTCAGAAACACACACACAGTACCCACACTCTCAGAAACACACAGTACCCACACACTCAGAAACACACAGTACCCACACTCTCAGAAACACACAGTACCCACACTCTCAGAAACACACAGTACCCACACTCTCAGAAACACACAGTACCCACACTCTCAGAAACACACAGTACCCACACTCTCAGAAACACACAGTACCCACACTCTCAGAAACACACAGTACCCACACTCTCAGAAACACACAGTACCCACACTCTCAGAAACACACAGTACCCACACTCTCAGAAACACACAGTACCCACACTCTCAGAAACACACAGTACCCACACTCTCAGAAACACACAGTACCCACACTCTCAGAAACACACAGTACCCACACTCTCAGAAACACACAGTACCCACACTCTCAGAAACACACAGTACCCACACTCTCAGAAACACACAGTACCCACACTCTCAGAAACACACAGTACCCACACTCTCAGAAACACACAGTACCCACACTCAGAAACACACAGTACCCACACTCTCAGAAACACACAGTACCCACACTCTCAGAAACACACAGTACCCACACTCTCAGAAACACACAGTACCCACACTCTCAGAAACACACAGTACCCACACTCTCAGAAACACACAGTACCCACACTCTCAGAAACACACAGTACCCACACTCTCAGAAACACACAGTACCCACACTCTCAGAAACACACAGTACCCACACTCTCAGAAACACACAGTACCCACACTCTCAGAAACACACAGTACCCACACTCTCAGAAACACACAGTACCCACACTCTCAGAAACACACAGTACCCACACTCTCAGAAACACACAGTACCCACACTCTCAGAAACACACAGTACCCACACTCTCAGAAACACACAGTACCCACACTCTCAGAAACACACAGTACCCACACTCTCAGAAACACAGTACCCACACTCTCAGAAACACACAGTACCCACACTCTCAGAAACACACACTCTCAGAAACACACAGTACCCACACTCTCAGAAACACACAGTACCCACACTCTCAGAAACACACAGTACCCACACTCTCAGAAACACACAGTACCCACACTCTCAGAAACACACAGTACCCACACTCTCAGAAACACACAGTACCCACACTCTCAGAAACACACAGTACCCACACTCTCAGAAACACACAGTACCCACACTCTCAGAAACACACAGTACCCACACTCTCAGAAACACACAGTACCCACACTCTCAGAAACACACAGTACCCACACTCTCAGAAACACACAGTACCCACACTCTCAGAAACACACAGTACCCACACTCTCAGAAACACACAGTACCCACACTCTCAGAAACACACAGTACCCACACTCTCAGAAACACACAGTACCCACACTCTCAGAAACACACAGTACCCACACTCTCAGAAACACACAGTACCCACACTCTCAGAAACACACAGTACCCACACTCTCAGAAACACACAGTACCCACACTCTCAGAAACACACAGTACCCACACTCTCAGAAACACACAGTACCCACACTCTCAGAAACACACAGTACCCACACTCTCAGAAACACACAGTACCCACACTCTCAGAAACACACAGTACCCACACTCTCAGAAACACACAGTACCCACACTCTCAGAAACACACAGTACCCACTCCACACAGTACCCACACTCAGAAACACACAGTACCCACACTCTCAGAAACACACAGTACCCACACTCTCAGAAACACACAGTACCCACACTCTCAGAAACACACAGTACCCACACTCTCAGAAACACACAGTACCCACACTCTCAGAAACACACAGTACCCACACTCTCAGAAACACACAGTACCCACACTCTCAGAAACACACAGTACCCACACTCTCAGAAACACACAGTACCCACACTCTCAGAAACACACAGTACCCACACTCTCAGAAACACACAGTACCCACACTCTCAGAAACACACACACAGTACCCACACTCTCAGAAACACACAGTACCCACACTCTCAGAAACACACAGTACCCACACACACAGTACCCACACTCAGAAACACACAGTACCCACACTCTCAGAAACACACAGTACCCACACTCTCAGAAACACACAGTACCCACACTCTCAGAAACACACAGTACCCACACTCTCAGAAACACACAGTACCCACACTCTCAGAAACACACAGTTCCCACACTCTCAGAAACACACAGTACCCACACTCTCAGAAACACACAGTACCCACACTCTCAGAAACACACAGTACCCACACTCTCAGAAACACACAGTCAGAAACACACAGTACCCACACTCTCAGAAACACACAGTACCCACACTCTCAGAAACACACAGTACCCACACTCTCAGAAACACACAGTACCCACACTCTCAGAAACACACAGTACCCACACTCTCAGAAACACACAGTACCCACACTCTCAGAAACACACAGTACCCACACTCTCAGAAACACACAGTACCCACACTCTCAGAAACACACAGTACCCACACTCTCAGAAACACACACACACACACACACACACACACACACACACACACACACACACACACACACACACACACACACACACACACACACACACACACACACACACACACACACACACACACACAAAAAGGCTTCTGTTAGGGTACAGTATTGTTCCCGGGGGTACAAAAAGATTAAAATACACAATGTATCTTCAGAGGTACCCATATAATCTCACATGGCACTGTCTAGTACCCTGGACATATTAGTCCTCAATGGCACTCACCATGTTATACAGGCTGTTTGGCACAAGAAACCGAGACCTCTGAGAGCATCTGCAACAAATTTCACTTGTTACAGTTTTTTTGGATTGCTTACACACTAAAATTAAAAGTAGTACACTATTAGCAAAACCTTACACTCAAGAAGCAAAACATCAGCCCATATTTGCACAACTATAAGCACATTGTCAACCTCACGCTTGTTGCAAAACTCTACACACAGTGATTTGCAAAACACTAAACACACTTAACATACATTACACACAAAAATCTATCGTGAAATCACATCCTTGCAATACCAAAGCACTGACTGTGAAATTACCACACCGTCCAACCAATTGGTTCAACACAGTATTCAGGTGTGCAAACACTCGTTTGCTTAATTGTAGACACACCTATCAGGTGTATAAGCACTATAAAAAGCAGCAGGTGAGTTCATCGGTCTTGAAACACAATGGAAAGAGTCAGAGACAGAGTAAGATGAGGAGGAGGAGGACGAGGAGGATGAGGAGAACAAGGAGGACAAGGAGAACAAGGAGGACGGTGAGGAGAACGAGGAGGACGAGGAGGAGAACAAGGAGGACGAGTAGGAGGAGGAAGGGGAGGAAGACAAGAAGGTGCTCAAAGAGGACCGAATCTGACAAATGAGATCCGCGCAACATTGGTTGACCACGTTGTCA
This sequence comes from Oncorhynchus masou masou, assembly GCF_036934945.1. Taxonomy (NCBI): domain Eukaryota; kingdom Metazoa; phylum Chordata; class Actinopteri; order Salmoniformes; family Salmonidae; genus Oncorhynchus; species Oncorhynchus masou. The sequence continues at coordinate 43,100,282 of NC_088228.1, forward strand.
ACCACGGCCTGACGCTGAGGGAGGCTGGACTGCGAGTACAGCCAAATCTAAGCCGATATACAGTGGCAAGTGTGATGAGAACATTTCAACTGGAAAATAGGTATTGTAAAAATATCATCATATCAAAAACATCTGCACGGTTTCAGTAACTGCTTACAGTACTGTATTCTATGCACTATCAGCACTTCTGTTACCTTTTCCTGTGAAATTACTGTACTATTGTATACTGTTTTTTTCTACATAGGATTGAGGGTCAGGGACGACAAGGGGGAAGGCCTCCTATGTTCACAGAACAGCAAGAGAGGGAGATAGTAAACATGGTTTTGGCCAACAATGCTATAACACTCAAGCAGCTCCAAGCTAACATTGTCAGTAACCACGCCATTTTCAACGATATCCATCAGGTCTCAACATCAACACTGGCACGCATCCTAAAAAAAAACATATTCAAATGAAGCAAATTTATCGAGTGCCTTTCGAGAGCAATTCCAAAAGGGTGAAACGACTGCGGCATGATTATGCAGAGGTATGTATTCACTTTAGCAGTGTGATCTTGCATACTGTCTCATCTTTTACTGTACTGGAATATGTATACTAGATCTACACGGAACTACACAATTTTGCCTGACACTGTTTTTCAGAGAGTTTTACGAATGGATGGAGAGGAGATCCAGCATGAGTTCATTTACGTAGATGAGGCTGGGTTCAACCTGACGAGAACACGAAGGAGGGGAAGAAACATCATTGGCCACCGGGCTTTAGTCAATGTCCCAGGGCAACGTGGGGGTAATATAACACTCTGTGCAGCCATTACACAGAATGGGGTCCTCCACCGCCATGCCCATATGGGCCCTTACTACACAGCACTCATACTTACATTCTTGGACCAATTGCACAACATAACAGCAGCAAATCAAATTGATCATATGTTGTCTGGGACAATGTGTCTTTCCATCGCTCTGGTCTGGTTCAGATCTGGTTTCAGCAACATCTACATTTCACTGTCCTATATCTTCCACCATACTCTCTATTCCTCAACCCTATAGAAGAGTTTTTCTCGGCATGGTCTTGTGTAGTGTTTGGTGAATTTACATTATATTTGTACTTTGTTGATAGTAGCCTACTCTCATCATAGGGAAGTAGAAGTGCTGAAACTGTTTTAGGTTTATCACAGCAGAGTGTAACTCGTGCAAACAGAGTATAGTAATGTGAAACGTGTGTGTTTCATATGGTAACAAAGTGTGGTTTTTAAAAAGAAGTGTATAGTTTTTACAAGTGTTTAATTTTGCAAAGTATCTGTAGTATTTTGCTAATTGGGTGTGTGGTTGTGCTAATTGTGTGTAGTGTTTTGAAAACAAGGGCCCTGTTTGGAAAATCGTGCTTAAGCAATCAAAAAAAACTGTAAATAACTGAGTTAATTTGTCTTTTAGATCAGAGTCAATCAACCCACAACGTTGTGAAAACTATATCCTGGAGAGGTTAACACGGTCATCACTGATAAATCCATGATAATCTAAAATTTCAATAAGCATTTCTCATCGGCTGACCATACCTTGTTCCTGGCTACTCCAAACCCGGCCAACAGCTCCGCCTCCCCCGCAGCTACTCGCCCAAGCCTCCTCAGCTTCTCCTTCACCCAAATCCAGACAGCAGATGTTCTAAAAGAGCTGCAAAACCTGGACCCGTACAAATCAGCTGGGCTAGACAATCTGAACCCTCTCTTTCTAAAACTATCTGTCGCCATTGTTGCAACCCCTATTACCAGCCTGTTCAAACTCTCTTTCGTATCGTCCGAGATCCCTACAGATTGGAAAGCTACCGCAATCATCCCCCACTTCAAAGGGGGTGACACCCTAGACCCAAACTGTTACAGACCTACAGTATATCCATCCTGCCCTGCCTATCGAAGGTCTTCGAAAGCCAAGTTAATAAACAGATCACTGACAATTTCGAATCCAACCGTACCTTCTCCGCTGTGCAATCCGGCTTCCGAGCCGGTCACGGGTGCACCTCAGCCACGCTCAAGGTGCAAAAATATGTCATAACCGCCATCGATAAAAGACAGTACTGTACAGCTGTCTTCATTGACTTGGCCAAGGCTTTCAGTGGTGTGGGGGCTGTGCTTTGGCATAGTGGGTGGGGTTATATCCTTCCTGTTTGGCCCTGTCCGGGGGTGTCCTCGGGTGGGGCCACAGTGTCTCCTGACCCCTCCTGTCTCAGCCTCCAGTATTTATGCTGCAGTAGTTTATGTGTCGGGGGGCTGGGGTCAGTTTGTTATATCTGGAGTACTTCTCCTGTCCAATTCGGTGTCCTGTGTGAATCTAAGTGTGCGTTCTCTAATTCTCTCCTTCTCTCTCTCGGAGGACCTGAGCCCTAGGACCATGCCCCAGGACTACCTGACATGATGACTCCTTGCTGTCCCCAGTCCACCTGGCCGTGCTGCTGCTCCAGTTTCAACTGAACCGCGGCCCTAGGACCATGCCCCAGGACTACTTGACATGATGACTCCTTGCTGTCCCCAGTCCACCTGGCCGTGCTGCTGCTCCAGTTTCAACTGTTCTGCCTTATTATTATTCGACCATGCTGGTCATTTATGAACATTTGAACATCTTGGCCATGTTCTGTTATAATCTCTACCCGGCACAGCCAGAAGAGGACTGGCCACCCCACATAGCCTGGTTCCTCTCTAGGTTTCTTCCTAGGTTTTGGCTTTTCTAGGGAGTTTTTCCTAGCCACCGTGCTTCTACACCTGCATTGCTTGCTGTTTGGGGTTTTAGGCTGGGTTTCTGTACAGCACTTTGAGATATCAGCTGATGTACGAAGGGCTATATAAATAAATTTGATTTGATTTGATTTGATTTTCGACTCTGTCAATCATCATATTCTTACCGGCAGACTCAATAGCCTTGGTTTTTCTAATGACTGCTCGCCTGGTTCACCAACTACTTTGCAGACAGAGTTCAGTGTGTAAAATCGGAGGGCATGTTGTCCAGACAGTCTCTTTGGGGGTACCACAGAGTTCAATTCTAGGGCCGACTCCTTTCTCTGTATATATCAATGATGTCGCTCTTGCTGCGGGTGATTCCCTGATCCACCTCTACGCAGACGACACCATTCTGTATACCTCTGGCCCTTCCTTGGACACTGTGCTAACAAACCTCCAAACGAGCTTCAATGCCATACAACACTCCTTCCATGGCCTCCAACTGCTCTTAAACGCTAGTAAAACCAAATGCATGCTTTTCAACCGTTCGCTTCCCGCACCCTCCCGCCCAATTAGCATCACCACCCTGGACGGTTCCGACCTAGAATATGTAGACAACTACAAATACCTAGCTGTCTGGCTAGACTGTAACCCTCCTTCCAGACTCATATTAAACATCTCCAATCCAAAATCAGATCTAGAATCGGCTTTCTATTTCGCAACAAGCCTCCTTCACTCACGCCGCCAAACTTACCCTAGTAAAACTGACTATCCTACCGATCCTCGACTTCGGCGATGTCATCTACAAAATAGCTTCCAACACTCTACTCAGCAAACTGGATGCAGTCTATCACAATGCCATCCGTTTTGTTACCAAATCACCTTATACCACCCACCACTGCGACCTGTATGCTCTAGTCGGCTGGCCCTCGCTATATATTCGTCGCCAGACCCACTGGCTCCAGGTCATCTATAAGTCTATGCTAGGTAAAGCCCCGCCTTATCTCAGTTCACTGGTCACGATAACAACACCCACCCATAGCACACGTTCCAGCAGGTATATCTCACAGATCATCCCCAAAGCCAACACCTCATTTGGCCACCTTTCCTTCCAGTTCTCTGCTGCCAGTGACTGGAACGAATTGCAAAAATCGCTGAAGTTGGAGTCTTTTATTTCCCTTTCTGCTCTTTTGCACACCGACATCTCTACTTGCACATCATCTTCTGCTCATTTATCACTCCAGTGTTAATCTGCAAAATTGTAATTATTCGCTCCTATGGCCTATGTATTGCCTACCTCCTCATGCCTTTTGCACACACTGTATATAGACTTTATTTTTTCTACTGTGTCATTGACCTGTTTATTGTGTTATTGGCTTGTTTATTGTTTACTCCATGTGTAACTCGGTGTTGTTGTCTGTGTCACACTGCTTTGCTTTATCTTGGCCAGGTTGCAGTTGCAAATGAGAACTTTTTCTCAACTAGCCTACCTGGTTAAATAAAGGTGAAATAAAAAATCTAATAAAAAAATAAAAAAATAAAGACTTAAAGGTCGAGACCGAGTCTGCATCTCTGACATGGGTCGGCAGACCATTTGATAAAAAATAATGCTCTATAGGAGAAAGCCCCAGCTGTTTGTTAGAAATTCTATGGACAATTAGGAGTTCTGCGTCTTGTGACCGTAGCGTATGTGTAGGTATGTACAGCAGTACCAAATCGGAGAGATATGTAGGAGCAAGCCCATGTAATGTTTTGTAGGTTAGCAGCAAAACCTTGAAATCAGCCCTTGCCTTAACAGGAAGCCAGTGTAGAGAGGCTAGCACTGGAGTAATATGATCAAATGTTTTGGTTCTAGTCAGGATTCTAGCAGCCGTATTTAGCACTAACTGAAGTTTATTTAGTGCTTTGTCCTAGCTGGAAAATAAAGCTTCATTTTCTGCTTAATTTTTGGACAGAAAGTTTCAGATTTGTGCATTGTTACAAAGTTGGAAAAAAGCGGTCCTTGAAATAGTCTTGATATGTTCATCAAAAGAGAAATCAGGGTCCAGATTAACGCCAAGGTCCTTCACAGTTGTGTGAGACGACTGTCAAGATTAATTGTCAGATCCAACAGAAGATCTCTTTGTTTCTTGGGACCTAGAACTAGCATCTCTGTTTTGTCCGAGTTTAAAAGTAAAACATTTTCCGCCATCGACTTACTCATGTCTGAAAACACAGGCTTCCAGAGGTGGCAGATAAAGATCTAAACCAGGCCAGAACTTGTCCGTGCAGACCAATTTGGGTTTCCAATCTCTCCAAAAGACTGTCATGACAACAACAAAGGGTTGAGCCTGGACCCCACCATAGAGCTAATGGCCCTCTTCAACAGCGGGAGGAAGAGCTTACAGGAGCAGTCATGTTGTCATTATCCTCTGCCAGTGAGGAGTCAGAGGGTTAGTCACAAGTTCAAGATCCAGCTCTGGACCAGGAAGAGTTGCAGATTCAAGATCCAGTTTAGAATCATGATGAGTCGTAGGTTCAATTTCCAGATGGTTCCCAGGATCAGTCACCACCACCACGTCTCCTTCACCATCACCTTATCAGCCCTTTCCTACACCGACCTGAAACCTCCTCAGCCACCGTAGACCATTGGAGTCCAAACTAAAACCCCACCTTCCCCTCCCAGTAAGATTTTGAACCAACCTCAGTGTCTGCTGACCACCTGTGGGATCGAAACTCAAATCCCACATCAGCCGGTGCTTCCAAGCAGGGTTGTGGACTCACCTCAGACTCCAATGATAACCAGTAGGGTCCAAATTATTGACATACCCCAGCTTTCCGTGCTTAGCTGGGTTCCAAACCCACCTCAACCTTCTGGGCCACACCCACCAGAAGAATGCCTGGGGGCCCAGTCTGGCCCTGGCTAGGAGCTACCAGCACAGCAATGCTCCCGGGCTTCCACTCAGTAAATGACAGGGGTGGAGCACCCTGACCCGTTCCCTCACTATCCCTACCACCGTCAATGGGGCCAACGTGACGGAGCTCCTTGTCGCCCCCGCTTATACTATACCCAGACCTAATCTGCCCTACTTCGAAAGTGGGAAAGAGAGTGATTTCATCCTTTTGAAGATGGCCCTAGACAGCCGCTTATGTTACCATGGTCACCTCTCAGAGCAGAACAAGTTTCAAGTGCTCCTGGATCGTTTGAAACTGGCAAGTGCACTGAAACTGGCAAAGTACGACACCAGGCCATACACCCCAGCTCTCAGTGCCTTGAATGCCAAGTATTGACAGCCCCGCCAGCTCGTGCAGTGTGAAATTGGCAACATCCTCAATGCGCCACATGTGAGGGCAGGAGTTCCAAGAATTAATTCTCTCCATCCAATCCTTGATGCTGAGGACATTGTATTCTCATTGGCTCTACAGCAGACTATGCCCCTAAGACCGACAGACCCCACACAGACCCCAGACAGACCCTAACTTTGCTTGTAATAGGGAAATTAACAAGAATTTGCTGGAGCTTGTACTCATTTTTTGATTTTGAAATAAAAGTTATTCTAATATGAGCTGATGGTCAACCATAATGTCGTTGAAAAATAGAAACAACTTACGTTTTCAGAAACACCAAATGTTTTTCCATGTTGTCCTTGTAAACAAAGATGGGAGTATGACAATTACTGGCAGCTACTGGATGCATTTATATATCATATATTATTGTTAAACACAGGGTATATTACATTAGGATATTATTTGTTACCATCAGCTCCTGTAATCTATATTCTCCAGCCATACTAGCACTGGTTGAAGGGGGGAAGATATTGATATATTGTCATACTTCATCAATACAATATACATGTGGTTTTATTACCAGTGTGTTATCCAATTACCTCAGCTGGTAATTGGATCATTCATCAAAATGATATATGCCATTTAGTTATGGCTTCCTTAATATATCAATACATTTATACTCAAACAATGCAAAGTGTCCTTTAACTGAGATCCACTCCCTGTGTGGTGGCAAAGTTCAATAGAACTGACTAAAGAGGGAGAGAATGTTCTTCACATTTTAACATAACAAAATGTGAATTTCAGTTCCACAGGATGATCTGATCATGTGATGAAACAAAAATGTGTTTTTTGTATACTGCTCCAGTACCAAAAGAACTATACTTTTTTGTTTCGTATTCCCTCCCCCCTCCAACTGTCACCGGACAATATTGGTTATCAGCTGGTGTGTTCCTTTTGCAGGCCATAGTCCTCACTATAGTACACGAAGAGACTTCCATCAGGGACCCAGTCCAAAGCAAAAGATAACGAGCATTGACCCTCCCAATGTCTTTGATCTGACATGATATAAAGAGGTGATTGACTGATTGCATACTACTGTCCAGTGGCTGTTCATCAACCTGCCTGTCTGTCTCGGAGTCACCACTTTGCATGACAGAGATGTAGATGAGGAGCAGGGTTGGGTAGGTTACTTTATGAATGTAATCTGTTAGAGTTACTAGTTACCTGTCCAAAATTGAAATCAGTCATGTAACTTTTGGATTACCCGAACTCAGTAACATAATCGGATTACTTTAAGTTACTTTTAGATTACTTTACCCTTAAGAGCCATTAGAAGAAAACACAAATGTATATTAAATAAAATATTATTGGTAGCATACACGTATTTTGAAGATGTTATCATGTGTGTAGCCGAAATGCTCCTAGCACCAACAGGGCATTAATACCTAACAATACAAAACAAATACAAAAAACAACAATAATGGAATAAAGAAATATTAGAACGAGCAGGAATCTCTGTCAGGAATATAAATAATATGAATATAAATATGTATATGATGATGTGTTCAGACACGATGGACAGTAGATGAAGTATATGTACAACAGTAGTTATGTAAGATGAGCTTTGACTAGAATACAGTAAATTATATACAATGAACAAAAATATAAAAGCAACATGCAACAATTTCAAAGATTTTACTGAGTTACAGTTCATATAAGGAAATCAGTCAATTGAAATGAATTCATTAGGCCCTAATCTATGGATTTCACATGACTGGGAAAACAGATATGCATCTATTGGTCACAGATACCTTAAAAAGGTAGGGGCGTGGATCAGAAAACCAGTCAGTATCTGGTGTGACCACCAATTGCCTCAAGCAGCGGGACACGTCTCCTTCCCATAGAGTTGATCAGGCTGTTGATTGTGGCCATGTGGAATGTTGTCCCACTCCTCTTCAATGGCTGTACGAAGTTGCTGGATATTGTCAGGAACTGGAAAACGCTGTAGAACAGTTTATATGGAGAATCCCAAGCGGGCTCAGTGGGTAATATTTCTGGTGAGTAGGCAGGCCGTGGAACAACTGGTACGTTTTCAGCTTTCAGCAATTGTGTACAGATCCTGTCATGGAAAGGTACATAATTAGTCATACAATCTTGTGTTTTACTGCTTAAAGAATTGTCTTAATGTTATATCTTAGAGTTTTTTCTAACCTGATAAAGACACATTTTAGTGTGACTTAGTCATAAGACTGGGCATGTAGCTAAGATCGGTTTAGGTGCGACTGCAGCATGTTTCATAGAAATAAGCTTTTTGTGCGTACGGACTATGTCTGGGATCTTTTATTTCAGCTCATGAAACAGGGACCAACATTAGCCAAATTGTTTTACCTGCACAACCCCAAAACAAAGTACTTATCAGCCTGCACTATTCTGTTGTTTATGATTTTGTTGTCATGGAGGACAGATTGGGCTCATTGCTTCAAGTTGAAAAATAAATGCTGCGCTCATGGTATGGCATGGATTGAGCACTACCGAAAATTGCTATTTGCATTTGAAAAATGAATGCCATGTTGGATTAATGAATAACATGTTTTTTCCCACATCAATCTATACACAATACCCCATAATGACAAAGTGAAAATAGGTTTTTATAAATGTTGGCTAATTTCAAATCAGGAAGCTTTCAGTTACAGACCCAACACTCTTAACCACTAGACTACCTGCCTAGACTTACACCTCAGTCCATCACTCCCACTGCCTATCACCCCATTCTACCCTCTCCAAAGGTCGACTTCTCACTACTAGAGATGATTAAGGAGGGAAAGGGCAAAGTGACCAAGGGACAAATGACATAGGGATATCTAAACTCCCACTTTTATTTTATTTTTTTATTTCACCTTTATTTAACCAGGTAGGCTAGTTGAGAACAAGTTCTCATTTGCAACTGCGACCTGGCCAAGATAAAGCTTAGCAGTGTGAACAGACAACACAGAGTTACACATGGAGTAAACAATTAACAAGTCAATAACACAGTACAAAAAAAGGCGAGTCTATATACATTGTGTGCAAAAGGCATGAGGAGGTAGGCGAATAATTACAATTTTGCAGATTAGCACTGGAGTGATAAATGATCAGATGGTCATGTACAGGTAGAGATACTGGTGTGCAAAAGAGCAGAAAAGTAAATAAATAAAAACAGTGTGGGGATGAGGTAGGTGAAAATGGGTGGGCTATTTACCAATAGACTATGTACAGCTGCATCGATCGGTTAGCTGCTCAGATAGCACATGTTTGAAGTTGGTGAGGGAGATAAAAGTCTCCAACTTCAGGGAATTTTGCAATTCGTTCCAGTCACAGGCAGCAGAGTACTGGAACGAAAGGCGGCCAAATGAGGTGTTGGCTTTAGGGATGATCAGTGAGATACACCTGCTGGAGCACGTGCTACGGATGGGTGTTGCCATCGTGACCAGTGAACTGAGATAAGGCGGAGCTTTACCTAGCATGGACTTGTAGATGACCTGGAGCCAGTGGGTCTGGCGACGAATATGTAGCGAGGGCCAGCCGACTAGAGCATACAAGTCGCAGTGGTGGGTGGTATAAGGTGCTTTAGTGACAAAACGGATGGCACTGTGATAAACTGCATCCAGTTTGCTGAGTAGAGTGTTGGAGGCAATTTTGTAGATGACATCGCCGAAGTCGAGGATCGGTAGGATAGTCAGTTTTTCTAGGGTAAGTTTGGCGGCGTGAGTGAAGGAGGCTTTGTTGCGGAATAGAAAGCCGACTCTTGACACCTAGGTACTTATAGGTGTCCACATATTCAAGGTCGGAACCGTCCAGGGTGGTGATGCTCGTCGGGCATGCGGGTGCAGGCAGCGATCGGTTGAAAAGCATGCATTTGGTTTTACTAGCGTTTAAGAGCAGTTGGAGGCCACGGAAGGAGTGTTGTATGGCATTGAAGCTCGTTTGGAGGTTAGATAGCACAGTGTCCAAGGACGGGCCGGAAGTATATAGGATGGTGTCGTCTGCGTAGAGGTGGATCAGGGAATCGCCCGCAGCAAGAGCAACATCATTGATATATACAGAGAAAAGAGTCGGCCCGAGAATTGAACCCTGTGGCACCCCCATAGAGACTGCCAGAGGACCGGACAGCATGCCCTCCGATTTCAGCCCCCGGACAGCATGCCCACTACCCATCAGCCACACCGATATACAGTACACAGATGGCTTCAAATACCGCAAAACAGGTCATGCTGATGCAGCCTATTCAAAGCTTAACATAACTAGGGAGGAAGAATTATGGACCATGTATCATTTCACAACAGAGCGAATGGCCTACATCCTAGCGCTAACATGGGAGGAGGAATCCAAACTGGAGGGAGTCATCATTTTCTCAGACTCAAAATCAACACTACAAAAACAACAGTGACAGACAGGATTTAACATACAACATACAACAAATTCTCCATCATATCATTCAGCATCACACCAGGATTAGTTTTAGATGTGTATCAGCACACGTGGAAATGAAACTGCAAATGAAACAGCAAAAGACGCCCCACATCAAGAGCTAAACATCCTCGTCCCAATGAGCAAGACTAAAGTCAAATCCATCATCAAACTCAAGCTAACTAACAGAACGACTGGATAGAAGAAGAGAAGAGAAAGGGAGACTCCTACATTCCATCCACACATGAGTAAACTCACATCAAAGATTCCATGGGAGAAACAGAAATCACCATCGGAAGACAAAGACTAGGACACTGCCCACTGGGCACAGACGTCAAATCAACATCTATTCCACATTGGTTCCACTTAACTTCATTGAAATGACATGGAAACAAAGTTGATTCAACCAGTGTGTGCCCAGTGGGTGCAGCCTTAACCACTACCTCCATCGCATAAAGAAACACAACACTGGGCAATGTAAGAAATGCAAAGAATAAAAAACCATTGAACACATTCTGCTCTACTGTTTACAGTTACACAAATCAGAGAAGAATCCCACAGAACATAATAACCAGCAAAGGGGAAAATGCTGGAGATCTCCAGAGCCTCCTCCAACAGCCTGATGAAGACATCCTCGAAGCTTTGATACTGTTCCTGACCACCTGTGGTCTCAAATCCAGAATATAAACAATAAGAACATACTCCCAGTCTCTACCACACCCAATTCAGCAGGTCGCAGTAATGCACCATTCGTTTTTCACTTTGCAAGAAAACCCAACTGAAGAAGAAGAAACAACTGATAGTAGTGCACAGTAGCACAGACTTTCTAGACCCAGAAGCGAAACATTGCGAAATTTCTTGGAACGCTTGTGAAACAGATCAAGCTGACCAAGCCGGGGTTTGGGGTTGAGAAGTCGATGAGAAGTGAAAAAAATCTTCCTTAGTTGTTCATTTTCTCAGCCTAGATTTCAGTAGTTGAACATGTTATTACTCCAACCTTGTGAAGGTGACAAACTGAAATGTTTTAATTTTCATCATAAACAACTTTATATCGAAGGAGTGCCTTTAATTTGACGGCCTACACATACATAATTTCGGCGTGAGACGACCGTTATGCCCATTGATGTGTTTCTGTGCATGAATCTAGCCAGCCAGCATCACCATGACATCGCCTACAATTGTGATCAGGGATTTTTATTGGATTTTAGCATTTTCTACCTATCTTCATAGTGTACTGTCTTTGGCAATAGTAATGGTGTCTTTTTGTAGGCACAACACTGCCATGGCTCATTGGCCAAAGCCTATGGGGAAATGAATGATTCTTTTTAAGGGTTTTGGGATAAACGCAGAAAATATGGTCTGTGGTAAACACAGGCTTAGGAGATACTATACATTTTGTTCTATACTTTTTGTGAATTCTGAAGCATTTACATCGCATTTGTATTCAGACCCCCTTGACTTTCTACACATGTTACGTTACAGCCTTATTCTGAAATCAACTGAATAAAAACCTCATCAATCTACACACAATAACCCATTAAGACAAAGCAAACACAGGTTTTTAGAACATTTTGCAAATGTATTACATTTTTTAACAGATACGTTATCTAAATAAGTATTCAGACTCTTTTCTATGAGACTCAAAATTGAGCTCAGGTGCATCCTGTTTCTGTTTCCATTGATAATCCTTGAAATGTTTCTACAACTTGATTGGAGTCCACCTGTGGTAAATTCAATTGATTGGACATGATTTGGAAAGGCACAAATGTCTCTATTTAAAAGGTCCCACATTTCACAGTGCATGTCATACCAAATACCAAGCCGTGAGGTCGAAGGAATTGTTTGTAGAGCTCTGAGACAAGATTATGTAGAGCCACAGATCTGGGGAAGGGTACAAAATATTTCTGCAGCGTTGAAGGTCCCCAAAAACACAGTGGCCTCCCTCATTGTTAAATGGAAGAAGTGTGGAAACACCAAAACTCTACCTAGAGCTGGCCGCCCAGACAAACTGAGGAATCGGGGGAGAAGGGCTTTGGTCAGGGAGGTGATCAAGAACCCGATGGTCACTCTGACAGAGCTCCAGAGTTCCTCTGTGGAGATGGGAGAACCTTCCAGAAGGACACCATCTGCAGCACTCCTCCATGGTAGAGTGGCGAGACGGAAGCCCCTCCTCAGTAAAAGGCACATTCCAGCCCACTTGGTGTTTTCCAAAAGACACCTGAAGAACTCTCAGAACATGAGAAACAAAATTCTCTGGTCTGATGATACCAATATTGAATTCTTTGGCCTGAATGCCAAGCGTCACGTATGGCGGAAACCTGGCACCATCCCTACAGTGAAGCATGGTGGTGGGAGCCTCATGCTGTGGGAATGTTTTTCACAGGCAAGGACTGGGAGACTAGTCAGGATCGAGGGAAAGGGGAATGGAGAAAAGTACAGAGATCCTTGATGAAAACCTGCTCCAGAGGGCTCAGGATCTCAGACTGGGGTGAAGGTTCACCTTACAAAAGGACAACAACCCTAAGCACACAGCAAGACAACACAGGAGTGGCTTTGGGAAAAGTCTCTGAATGTCCTTGAGTGGCCCAGCCAGAGCTCGGACTTGATCCCAATCGAACTCCCTATCCAACCTGACAGAGCTTGAGAGGATCTGCAGAGATGTGTGCCAAGATTGTAGCATCATACCCATTGTCATGATGGGGGAGGTTTATGACCCCCATAAATACCTTTCTCCTTTTCTCTCTCTCTACTTGTAAAGCCTTTGTAACATAGAGAGTCTGGTAACATTGAAAGGTGGGAAACGGAAAGATATTTCGGTAATCCAACTACAGTGCCTTGCAAAAGTATTCGGCCCCCTTGAACTTTGCGACCTTTTGCCACATTTCAGGCTTCAAACATAAAGATATAAAACTGTATTTTTTTGTGAAGAATCAACAACAAGTGGGACACAATCATGAAGTGGAACGACATTTATTGGATATTTCAAACTTTAAAAAAAAATCAAAAACTGAAAAATTGGGCGTGCAAAATTATTCAGCCCCCTTAAGTTAATACTTTGTAGAGACACCTTTTGCTGTGATTACAGCTGTAAGTCGCTTGGGGTATGTCTCTATCAGTTTTGCACATCGAGAGCCTGAAATATTTTCCCATTCCTCCTTGCAAAACAGCTCGAGCTCAGTGAGGTTGGATGGAGAGCATTTGTGAACAGCAGTTTTCAGTTCTTTCCACAGATTCTCAATTGGATTCAGGTCTGGGCTTTGACTTGGCCATTCTAACACCTGAATATGTTTATTTTTGAACCATTCCATTGTAGATATGCTTTATGTTTTGGATCATTGTCTTGTTGGAAGACAAATCTCTGTCCCAGTCTCAGGTCTTTTGCAGACTCCATCAGGTTTTCTTCCAGAATGGTCCTGTATTTGGCTCCATCCATCTTCCCATCAATTTTAACCATCTTCCCTGTCCCTGCTGAAGAAAAGCAGGCCCAAACCATGATGCTGCCACCACCATGTTTGACAGTGGGGATGGTGTGGTCAGGGTGATGAGCTGTGTTGTTTTTACGCCAAACATAACGTTTTGCATTGTTGCCAAAAAGTTCAATTTTGGTTTCATCTGACCAGAGCACCTTCTTCCACATGTTTGGTGTGTCTCCAAGGTGGCTTGTGGCAAACTTTAAACGACACTTTTTATGGATATCTTTTAGAAATGGCTTTCTTCTTGCCACTCTTCCATAAAGGCCAGATTTGTGCAGTATACGACTGATTGTTGTCCTATGGACAGAGTCTCCCACCTCAGCTGTAGATCTCTGCAGTTCATCCAGAGTTATCATGGGCCTCTTGGCTGCATCTCTGATCAGTCTTCTCCTTGTATGAGCTGAAAGTTTAGAGGGACGACCAGGTCTTGGTAGATTTGCAGTGGTCTGATACTCCTTCCATTTCAATATTATCGCTTGCACAGTGCTCCTTGGGATGTTTAAATCTTTTGTATCCAAATCCGGCTTTAACTTCTTCACAACAGTATCTCGGACCTGCCTGGTGTGTTCCTTGTTCTTCATGATGCTCTCTGCGCTTTTAATGGACCTCTGAGACTATCACAGTGCAGGTGCATTTATACGGAGACTTGATTACACACAGGTGGATTGTATTTATCATCATTTGTCATTTAGGTCAACATTGGATCATTCAGAGATCCTCACTGAACTTCTGGAGAGAGTTTGCTGCACTGAAAGTAAAGGGGCTGAATAATTTTGCACGCCCAATTTTTCAGTTTTGATTTGTTAAAAAAGTTTGAAATGTCCAATAAATGTCGTTCCACTTCATGATTGTGTCCCATTTGCTGTTGATTCTTCACAAAAAAATAAGGTTTTATATCTTTATGTTTGAAGCCTGAAATGTGGCAAAAGGTCGCAAAGTTCAAGGGGGCCGAATACTTTCGCAAGGCACTGTAGTTGAAAATATACGCATATGATCTCAGATCAGGTTCTACTTATGACATGGTGACATAAACTGTATCTTGGAAAGTCGACACATTCTAGTTATCAGATTCACATGGAATTGTTGTGCAATTTAATGTTTAAATATGAAAATATTTGTGAAAAGATTAAATGTAATTTTAGCTTCTTAAATGAGAGAACGGTTTTTCATAGAGAAACTCTGCTCACTCAGAGGCCCCGCCCAAGTGAACAGACTTTGGTTGTAAACTATGAAACACGCCCTTCTTTCGCCACTATATTTACCCCATTGACGAAAATTCAACTTTCTGTTCCGAGGACGTGAGGACGACGATCCTACGTTAAAAGGGCTCAGATAATAACCTAACAAAATTAGCATCGTGTTCAATGTGAAGGTGACGATTGACACGCCGAAAGGATGAATTTCGACTATACCAGCCAGAACTATAGCACGAGCTTGAAAGTATGGCAACTTGGTATGAACTTTGAACTCTTATTCACTCCAGAAGTGATACCTCCTAGCCGTTGAGTTAGCAGCAGCTGCTGTAAACGTGGGCTAGGAAAGGACAGACGACGTATTCAGTCTAGCACACACAACAATACTACAACGTACCCAGTTTACCGCCAGAGACTTCTTCAGAGGACAAGAGATACCTGCTCGACAACCCGGCCTTCCATCTACAACCAACCTATTGAAGCGCAGCTCATGGTAAATATTCCTTTCATTTACTTTTTCCAAATGGGCGGTTATTTAGAATGCATAAGATTCTGTATTTACGAGAGCATAGCTTCTCACTTTGTTACTCAGTCTTCCGGCTCTTTCATTCAAAACCAAACCCCCTTTCTTTGTGGAAAGCTGTCATATCTGTTCCGTCCGCTCGGGACATTTTCCTTTTTGACATAATTTGTAATCAATGTATGATCCATTCTGTGTAGATGTAATTCTGTGTGATTATTTAGGTATTTAGTAAATAAATAATTAAACCAAATTTTGTATTGCTGATTCAACTTGTTAGCCAGGGTTCGTGAAGATAACCAAGAATTTACAACTTTCAGATGAGACTGAATAAAGTGACGATTAAATATTGACTGCTACTGATGTAAAAGATTACCAGGTATTAAGAGTTTATTCGGAAGATAACAGCTCTATAACATTCTTTCGTGGTGCCCCTACTTTCTAGTTAATTACATTACCTGATTCAGCTTAGTCAGGTAACATTAATTACAGAGAAATAATTTTATAGAATAACATGTCATATCACTTACTCTGGCATAGCCAAAGACACGACACCAAGAACACTTAAGGCTGTAATCACTGCCAAAGGTGCTTCAACAAATTATTGAGTAAAGGGTCTGAATATTTATGTAAATGCGATATGTCAGTGTTTTATTTTTTATCAATTTGCCAAAATGTCTAAAAACCTGTTTTTACTTTGTCATTATGGGGTATTGTGATGTCATTATGGGGTATTGTGATGTCATTACGGGTTATTGTGTGCAGAATGACGAGGAAAAAACAACTTAATCCATTTTAGAAGAAGGCTCGAAAGTAACAAAATGTGGAAAAGGTCAAGGGGTCTGAATACTTTCCCAATGCACTGTATGTAACCAAAACAAGCACATGGAGCACATAAGTGACCCATTTCAGGAAACTAGGCTTGTTTTGCAAGTCACATCTTTACAGGAGAGCTGTGTTTTTTGTGTTTTTTGGCAGAAATGCCTTCTCAAACATGTGAACTACTGCAGTTCTACGTTCTATTGCAGTTGTTTCTAAACATATAACGTTAGCCATGGAGAACTGCTCTCAATAACATTGTTAATCTGAATTTCAGGTGCTATCGACAGAGGTCAGAGGGAAAATGTTGTGATGGACTACTTCCTGGAGGACGATCGTGCCATTCTGATGCTCTCGGACTATGAACATGAATCAGACAATGAGGAAATCAATGATTCATGTAAAAACATTGTCTGTGACGTTTTCTCAGAATGACATTTTGCATTGCTAGTTATAGCTAGCTAACATTGAACCTATTTGGTTAAGTTTAGCTAGGTGTGACAATCGGTTTGTATTGCTAGTTAAAGCTTGCTGTTAGATAGCCAGCTGAAGTTCAATGGCTGGCATGCTAGCTAACATTGAACCTATGTGGTTTACTTCAGATAGCTATGACAATCGGTTTGCATTGCTAGTTAAAGCTTACTGTTAGCTAGTCAGCTGAAGTTATATGGCCCTTTTGCTAGCTAACATTGAACCTATTTGGTTAACTTTAGCTAGCTATGACAATCGTTTGTCGTTTGTTCAGTAGAAGATGCCTGATCTTCCTCCACCAGTCAAGGAGAGGTCTAATGCCTCCCATCAGAAAGAGAGCTGGCCCAAGCACAGGTTACAGCTGAATCACGAGCATGGTGACCTTCATCAACAACTACGCAGAGGATAATGCCATAGTATTACCAGGACGCCACCCAGGACACCAACACGTTGGTGGAAGCTACTGCCGTCCCATGTGACATTCTCTACACGGAATCGATGACAACACTTGGTATGTAAAAGCATTAACACATTATTTAATTGACCTCCAACATGATTGGCACTACTTTTAATGACCTCACATTATTTCTGTATATACATGTGGAAATTGCTGCCCTTGGTCTCAAGTGCTAAGCCCAGGACAGACCTGTGCTGGCATTCCCAGAGGAACAACTTTCAGGTCTTCAGATCTGCCAATCTGCTAGAAGCTGTTAAGTCAGCCAAACTGAAGAAGCAAGAGAAGCATCTCCTGCTGGTTCAGAGTGAGCGGTCTGTCCACCAGAAGATGGTTGTTGACTGCTTGTCCAACTGTCAAGACCTGCAGTTGTCTCTGGGGGCCCTACTGAAACCAGCAAGCAAAGACATCAGGATGCATTACAGCTTTGATTTTGATCAACAAGTAAGCAACATTTCCTCCTTTATACTGATTAGGACATAGATGGATGGATAGATAGATATACAATCAAATAAAAAATACATACAACAAATATAATAATATGTACAGTGGGGAGAACAAGTATTTGATACAATTTTGCAGGTTTTCCTACTTACAAAGCATGTAGAGGTCTGTAAGTTTTATCAACGGTACACTTCAACTGTAAGAGACGGAATCTAAAACAAAAATCCAGATAATCACATTGTATGATTTAAGTAATTAATTTGCATTTTATTTGATACACTGCCAATTTTGCAGGTTTTCCTACTTACAAAGCATGTAGAGGTCTGTAAGTTTTATCAACGGTACACTTCAACTGTAAGAGACGGAATCTAAAACAAAAATCCAGATAATCACATTGTATGATTTAAGTAATTAATTTGCATTGTATTTGATACACTGCAGATTTAGCAGGTTTTCCTACTTACAAAGCATGTAGAGGTCTGTAAATCTTTGATATTATTGACCATAACCTGTTGATGAGAAAACATACACTACTGTTCAAAAGTTTGGGGTCACTTAGAAATGTTCTTGAAAGAAAAACACATTTTTGTCCATTAAAATAACATCAAATTGATCAGAAATACAGTGTAGACATTGTTAATGTTGTAAATGACTACTGTAGCTGGAAACGGGTGATTTTTTAAATGGAATATCTACATAGGCGCACAGAGGCCCATTATCAGCAACCATCACTCCTGTGTTCCAATGGCACGTTGTGTTAACTAATCCAAGTTTATAATTTTAAAAGTCTAATTGATCATTAGAAAACCTTTTGCAATTATGTTAGCATAGCTTAAACTGTTGTTTTGATTAAAGAAGCAATAAAACTGGCCTCAGACTAGTTGAGTATCTGGAGCATCAGCATTTGTGGGTTCGATTACAGGCTCAACATGGCTAGAAACAAAGAACTTTCTTCTGAAACTCATCAGTCCATTCTTGTCCTGAGAAATGATAGCTATTCCATGCAAGAAATTGCCAAGAAACTGAAGATCTCGTACAGCGCTGTGTACTACTCCCTTCAAAGTACAGCGCAAACTGTCTCTAACCAGATTAGAAAGAGGAGTGGGAGGCCCCGGTGCACAACTGAGCAAGAGGACAAGTAGTGTGTGTGTGAGAAACAGTGTCTAGTTTGAGAAACAGACACCTCACAAGTCCTCAACTAGCAGCTTCATTAAATAGTACCCGCAAAATACCAGTCTCAACGTCAGCAGTGACGAGGCGACACTGGGATGCTGGCCTTCTAGGCAGAGTTCCTCTGTCCAGTGTCTGTGTTCTCTGCCCATCTTAATATTTTATTTTTATTGGCCAGTCCGAGATATGACTTTTTCTTTGCAACTCTGCCGAGAAGGCCAACATCCCGTAGTCACCTCTGCACTGTTGAAACAAGACAAACTGGCAACAGACAGACAGAGAACACAGGTATAAATACCCAGAGGATAAGTGGGGGAGATGGGCAACACCTGGAGGGGGTGGAGACAAGCATAAGGACAGGTGAAACAAATCAGGGCATGACCAGAACAGAGCCAGACAGAACAGAACAGAGCCACACGTCTTGAACAGAACAGAACAGAACAGAGCCACACGTCTTGAACAGAACAGAGCCACACGTCTTGAACAGAACAGAACAGAACAACGTCTTGAACAGAACAGAACAGAACAACGTCTTGAACAGAAGAGAACAACGTCTTGCTCTTCATTTTAATCAGAGGACAGAGAGCCAGACAGAACAGAACAGAACAACGACTTGCTCTTCATTTTAATCAGAGGACAGAGAGCCAGACAGAACAGAACAGAACAACGTCTCCCTGCTTCTGCTGTGGTCATACAGTAAGACAAATTCTCCATTGCGGGTGTCCTCGAGAAACCTCAATCTTCTATATTGAAATATTTCAAAGGAATTATCCCCAGCACAAAACTCGCTAAACACCCTTTGATATCACCTGATACTCAGTTGGACAGTGTCAATGCTATCAACAAGTCAAACCCAAATAATGTAGGTAGACTTCCACTGTGATGATTAAAATGAGATCCCCCCCCTCTCTCCTCCTCCTCTGTGTATCTAAAACTAGCCTGCCCCTCTCCCTTCTCAGCTCTTCTCTCATTCTACAATCAAACATTCAGTCCACTTCTTTGGATCAAGAACTACTTGCTTCATCCCTCTTATAATACTATTTATAAAAGACTTTAGACTTGCATGTACTGAGACAGAAAAGCGGACAAAGGCGAGATGGAAATACAACTGTTGATGTTGGTCTAGAGGCGACATGGGGTCATGTCAAACACTTCACAGAATGGGAATAGATGATTCAGCAATGATCTGTTGTGATCTCAACCAGCAATATGTCGCTATCGTTACCAATATCATCAATAAGAGATCAAACCTTGTTCCAAACAAACCAAATCACCCTATTTTCTTGGATTGATTGATTTTTAGTATTGCCTGTTTAAAATATTGATTGATTGATTGATTGATTGACTGACTGATTGTGTGACCTGCTACTAGTTTAACAGTGACAGTGAGCTTCATGTCACCAGCAAGCCACCACAGTGTTGGCCCCTGTAATTGGTCATGCAAAGACAAACCCAGAGCCATTTTCCTATATGGCTCCAGATACAGAACAGTCCAGGCCTAAACAGATTGGGATGAAGAGCCTATAAGAACATTTAGTACATGTAACTTTGTGGTAGAGTACAGTGGGTCTGAGTGGTGGAAGTTGCTAGCGGATTGTGACAAGCCGTACACCTCCAACACACTCTTCTCTCAAGCTTTTCCTGTAAGCTTTTCCCATGACCATTAAACCTCTCAAGTTACTTTGGGTTTGTGAGGTTCAAGGAAAAACTCTTCGACAACAAATCAGAATTCAATTGCAATGGATGGCTGCAAGGTCAGCCATCATATCAATTAAAACATAATATACAGTAGGCAGTTACTTCACAACTTAAACTTTAAAAAATATCCTTGTTACAAAGCTACCATGAAACGCCTTCTTGTGTCCTCCTCATACACAGCACAATAAATATGTGTGTTTCAGTGGGTGTGTGTGTGTGTGTGAGAGAGAGAGTCTGGGAGAGCAATTGGAGCATTGAAATGACATGAAGAGTTATTTGGGTCGTAATGAAGCTGCTTAATGAAATCAGTGCCCTTGAAAGTTCTTCATCAATTCTAGTCCCCCAACTCCCCGTCCTCTCTCTCTGCTCCATTCCAGCCTGTCAGATAATCCATGTCGCAATACTAATTAAACACAGCGGTTCCTGAAGTACTTAAGTGAAGCGTTAGTATTGATAATGAGCAGGTTTAAAGGAGTCACATCCCCCCCAAAATGACTTTTTTAAACCGGCCTTATTAAGCAGAAAATGAGAACCAGATCAGCCTACAAGCTCCTCATTCCTCTGATCCTTGACCGTGCGCATGTTCCACTGCTTTTAATTGGGGGAGCGCGAGACGGGGAAACGCCCTTAATCTTGCCTTTCATGCGGATGACTGTCGCACCCCCCCATCCGCACCCCCCTGTCCGAATCACAACCAAGACCCAGCCACTGGACTGTCTGAAAAATCTTTATCCTTTAACACCATGTTTTATAACACACACAAACTCCAAATGAAGAGTAAAGTAAATGAGAAAGAAAAACACCAAACAGAGACTGAATTAGAAGCAGCTACAGTTAGACAGTGGTTAAGGATGACAATAAGATGCAGGATTGGCTGTGTGTGGGGCTTGGTATCACTAACAGAGGTTAATATGTTCTTTGTAGGCTTACTGAGGCCTACCTCTCTCTCACACACACACACACACACACACAGAGGTAACACTACTCCCCCCTTTCCCCCACACATCCATTCCCAAACTCAGTCAGGATTCGAGTGAAATGCATCTTTATTTCCAGTGTTTATGAGTTGCTGTGGAGAATTGGGCCGGCCCTGCCTGTCACTGTGTCTCCGCATGGAGAATTATAGATGGCCAATTACATCGCCTTTGGCATTAATTAATGAGGATAACGAGCTCCCCCACTCCCCCCAAAACCGCGACCCTCCTCAGCTGGTACCGAGCAGGGTGATGGGTGAGGCGCTTGTGTGTGTGTGTGTTCAGCTGGTACGGAGCAGGGAGCTAGACGTGGAGGGTGGAGGAGTAGGTATGTGTGTCTGTGCCCCCATTTTTCTTCCATTTCCCCCCAAAGTTCCCCACCAGTCAGTGGTGTGTCTGAGGACCATTACAGAGATTAGGCTGTGCCAAGGTAACGGATGCCCCCGTTTGTCAACTCACATCCTCTATCAAGACCACAGTGGGAAGAGAATGGCATCTATGAAAGAGGGAGGCAGGGATAGAGGGAAAGAGAAGGAGAGAGACAGAGATCAAGAATAGGAGAGACTGGGAAATAATAAAAGGGAAGGACGGATTTGAGGCAGCGAAAGGGGTCAGGGGGAGTGACAGAGACAAATTTGATTTTAGGGTGATTCAGAATATCAATGTGTTCTCGCCGTTAGATAACATTGGTATAGACAACTATCTTGAGATCAGCCCGAGATACAATGTACTGTATAATTCAAACAATACAATAGACAGAGACAAATTAGCTCCTCCATGTTCATTGTTGTCCTGCAGTCTCCCCTCCCTGCTCCTCTCATCTCCCATCTCTCCAGTCCCACCCCAGCCCCGGCCCGTCTACACATTCTGGGTTTACAATGCGTGGTGTCAGGTGCCTTGTGGCGATAAGCAAAACACTTTGCTTGACTGCCATGTTCTGAAGGTTTGCGGCCATGTGAGCACATAGTAATCCCCCCCCCAAACTACATCCACCCTATCCCCGCCTGATGAGGGTAACGAATAGAAGGCCCATACCCATCCCACCACACTCGCAGCAACGTCGCCCCAAATCACATGGCTCCTCGGAACCAACTGACCCACCCTCTCATCGCTTCCGACAAGGCTGGGAGGGACGAGAACCGTGACGTCATAGAGAAAATGAACACTGGGGGGGGGTCCTTCCAGTGCCACATATAGTACAGAGACATCAGTGCTTCCTTCTCTCTGTCTCCCTCTTTCTTTCTCTTTCTCTCTGCTGCCCTTCTTCACCACATACAGACAACCAGAATCAGACACATCCATAAACACACACGCCCCCCCGAACACACACACACATGTCCAGCCCACACACACACATCCGGCCCTATTGTTTATGCAACCTTTTCACCCCATCCCCCACTTGATCCTGCCCAAACACCAGTTTTCAGTGTCAGTTGGCATCTAACAGAAAATGTTTGCCTCCTTGAGCAGATTTGAACAAAAACCTGCCTAGCCTTTAAATCTAACACACAGCCCACCCCCCACCCCCCACATCCCCAACCCCATTCCCTCAACAACCCTCGGCAGTATTGTTTGTTTGTATTCCACATAGGTCTCCAGTATGTGTCTGTGTGCGGCGCGCGTGCGTGTGTGCATTTGTCCTCTATGTGTGATAAAGAGTGTCACAATGTGCATCATACATGTAGGCTAGGCTCTGTAAGAGCTTAATTAGAGAAAGCAGCACTGTCAGGCGCATTAGAGAGAGGTTGGCACTTAAGGGCATATGTTTTTACTGCTATACCATCGGGTTGTGGAAAAGCACAACAACCTCACAGCTCCTGGCTAATGAAATCACTCCCTTCTGATCCCACTGAGAACAAACACAAACCTTTACAGACACCAGAGATGCTGCAGTACTGTGCACTAGATTGGACACAGTTGTGCAGGCAGGAGTGTGTTGGTCTACATAACGTGTGTGTGTGTGTGTGTGTGTGTGTGTGTGTGTGTGTGTGTGTGTGTGTGTGTGTGTGTGTGTGTGTGTGTGTGTGTGTGTGTGTGTGTGTGTGTGTGTGTGTGTGTGTGTGTGTGTGTGTGTGTGTGTGTGTGTGTGTGTGTGTGTGTGTGTGTGTGTGTGTGTGACCAAGAGAGTCAGTATATGAGTAGGCTGTGTAAATGTATCCCAACACAGATTAGGAGATTAAGCAATTTCATTTTGGTCCCATTATCATAAATACTGATAATATTTTGGTATACCACATGGTTAAACTAATAATCAGCAGTCTATAAACAATTTATAAATCATTGACAATTGACAAGCCTTTCTAAAGTAGCATGTTTCGGTTGTTGGTTTGTTATTGTTTTCAATACGAATTCACTTTCAAGGGCAATGAAGTATTCTGTTCTACATAATATTTAAATAATTCATTCAGAGTTCATGACCAGTTCGGCCTCTGGTCTGACTGTGTCCCACACCACATAAGGTCAAGAAGGCACCAATAGGCCTGTAGATGATATTAATAAATAACTGTCACCTTGAAATCTACAAGCTATGGCTATATTGAAAGTTGTTTCCATGAACACATACTGTATCAAGTGATCAACCATGCAGTTTACCAGACATCTGTGCAAAAAGGCAACCGTCTCATCAAGCCGAAGTGGAGAGTGATTGAGTCCGAGACCGAGGCCTAGCATCAATGGCACCGTTTGTCACAACGTATCCCGGTCCTCTGCCTGTCACGCGGGGCTGCTGAGGGAGTCATATGTCATCAGAGATGCTGTTATGACGTCCATCTGAACTGTGAGAGAGAGTGACTGGGGCACTTAGCGACTGGCAGACTGACAGAGAGATGGAATGATTGAGTGACTAACGAGTAGACCGATCTTATTCATATTATAGGAAGTTCACCCTATCTTCTTTGTTATCCATAGCCTGGTGTCCCACCTGGACACAGCTAAGGGATAGGTTGGTTTTACGCACAGACAGACTAGTGGGACACAGCTAAGGGATAGGTTGGTTTTACGCACAGACAGACTAGTGGGACACAGCTAAGGGAACAGACAGACTAGTGGGACACAGCTAAGGGAACACACAGACTAGTGGGACACAGCTAAGGGAACAGACAGACTAGTGGGACACAGCTCAGGGAACAGACAGACTCGTGGGACACAGCTCAGGGAACAGACAGACTAGTGGGACACAGCTCAGGGAACAGACAGACTCGTGGGACACAGCTCAGGGAACACAGCTCAGGGAACAGACAGACTAGTGGGACACAGCTAAGGGAACAGACAGACTAGTGGGACACAGCTCAGGGAACAGACAGACTCGTGGGACACAGCTCAGGGAACACAGCTCAGGGAACAGACAGACTAGTGGGACACAGCTAAGGGAACAGACAGACTAGTGGGACACAGCTCAGGGAACAGACAGACTAGTGGGACACAGCTCAGGGAACAGACAGACTAGTGGGACACAGCTCAGGGAACAGACAGACTCGTGGGACACAGCTCAGGGAACACAGCTAAGGGAACAGACAGACTAGTGGGACACAGCTCAGGGAACAGACAGACTAGTGGGACACAGCTAAGGGAACAGACAGACTAGTGGGACACAGCTAAGGGAACAGACAGACTAGTGGGACACAGCTCAGGGAACAGACAGACTAGTGGGACACAGCTCAGGGAACAGACAGACTCGTGGGACACAGCTCAGGGAACAGACAGACTCGTGGGTAAAAGGTGAAGTTGTACCTCACTCTGACTGAAAAGCAGCTTTCTCACACCCTTTTTTCCCCAGACCAACATTTCTTTAGAGGTAGCCTATTGTGAAAAACAAATAGATATTTACATAAACTATTCCACTGAAATGTAGGCCTACGTTGAGGACAGGTGTGGTTATAGTTGTTTATAAAACAGGTGGGTCTAATTCTGAATGCTGATTGGTTAAAACCACCTGCTAGTTACCACCTGCTAAATCTATGACGTTAAAATACATATTTACTCTGTTCCATCTGACTATGCAATCCATTGTCTCATCAGCCCAACCAGGCAATTCATAAACTTGATCTCCACTATAAAAGCATCTAGACACTTATCTCCCATTTCTTTAGAATGACATTTAGTTTTCAACAGCAGAGATTTCTATTAAAATTGCTGTCTTACAGGCAGCGTTTCTCAGCCAGGCAAAAGCATGATTCAACTGGCATCATATTTTATGGATATATACAAAAAATGTCAATTGAAAAAAGGTACAACAAACAGAGAAAATGTGCAGTCATTCCAGCCTCAGTTTGACGTGATTGTGTTACTGTAGCTGTGTTGTTGTTGGCTCCTCTGAACAACAGTGTCCTGACGAGTGAGCATATTTTCTGTGCGAAGTAGCGCCTCATCAGTTTATTGTTATGGATGTATCCAAATAAATGTCACTAGAAAGCAGCTTAAACACGTCGCGTCCATAGATACAGAACAACAAGACTGAACGACTGGGTCACGTCCATAGATACAGAACAACAAGACTGAACGACTGGGTCAAGTCCATAGATACAGAACAACAAGACTGAACGACTGGGTCACGTCCATAGATACAGAACAACAAGACTGAACGACTGGGTCACGTCCATAGATACAGAACCACAAGACTGAACGACTGGGACGCGTCACATGATACAGAACAACAAGACTGAACGACTGGGTCGCGTCCATAGATACTGAACATCAAGACTGAACGACTGGGTCACGACCATAGATACAGAACCACAAGACTGAACGACTGGGACCATAGATACAGAACAACAAGACTGAACGACTGGGTCGCGTCCATAGATACAGAACAACAAGACTGAACGACTGGGTCGCGTCCATAGATACAGAACAACAAGACTGAACGACTGGGTCACGTCCATAGATACAGAACTACAAGACTGAACGACTGGGTCACGTCCATAGATACAGAACAACAAGACTGAACGACTGGGACCATAGATACAGAACAACAAGACTGAACGACTGGGTCACGTCCATAGATACAGAACAAAAAGACTGAACGACTGGGACCATAGATACAGAACAACAAGACTGAACGACTGGGACCATAGATACAGAACAACAAGACTGAACGACTGGGTCACGTCCATAGATACAGAACAAAAAGACTGAACGACTGGGACCATAGATACAGAACAACAAGACTGAACGACTGGGACCATAGATACAGAACAACAAGACTGAACGACTGGGTCTCGTCCATAGATACAGAACAACAAGACTGAACGTCTGGGTCACGTCCATAGATACAGAACAACACGACGGAACGACGGGGTCGCGTCCATAGATACAGAACAACAAGACTGAACAACTGGGTCACGTCCATAGATACAGAACCACAAGACTGAACGACTGGGTCACGTCCATCGATACAGAACAACAAGACTGAACGACTGGGTCGCGTCCATAGATACAGAACCACAAGACTGAACGACTGGGTCACGTCCATAGATACAGAACAACAAGACTGAACGACTGGGTCACGTCCATAGATACAGAACCACAAGACTGAACGACTGGGACCATAGATACAGAACAACAAGACTGAACGACTGGGTCACGTCCATAGATACAGAACAACAAGACTGAACGACTGGGACCATAGATACAGAACAACAAGACTGAACGACTGGGTCACGTCCATAGATACAGAACAACAAGACTGAACAATTGGGTCACGTCCATAGATACAGAACAACAAGACTGAACGACTGGGTCATGTCCATAGATACAGAACCACAAGACTGAACGACTGGGTCACGTCCATAGATACAGAACAACAAGACTGAACGACTGGGACGTGTCACATGATACAGAACAACAAGACTGAACGACTGGGACGCGTCACATGATACAGAACAAAAAGACTGAACGACTGGGTCTCGTCCATAGATACAGAACAACAAGACTGAACGACTGGGTCACGTCCATAGATACAGAACAAAAAGACTGAACGACTGGGTCAGTCCATAGATACAGCACCAATAGAATGAACGATTGGGTCACGTCCATAGATACAGAACAACAAGACTGAACGACTGGGTCACGTCCATAGATACAGAACAACAAGACTGAACGACTGGGTCACGTCCATAGATACAGAACAACAAGACTGAACGACTGGGACCATAGATACAGAACAACAAGACTGAACGACTGGGTCAGTCCATAGATACAGCACCAATAGAATGAACGATTGGGTCACGTCCATAGATACAGAACAACAAGACTGAACGACTGGGTCACGTCCATAGATACAGAACAACAAGACTGAACGACTGGGTCACGTCCATAGATACAGAACAACAAGACTGAACGACTGGGACCATAGATACAGAACAACAAGACTGAACGACTGGGTCAGTCCATAGATACAGCACCAATAGAATGAACGATTGGGTCACGTCCATAGATACAGAACAACAAGACTGAACGACTGGTTCGTGTCTCTTGCAACCCTATATTTGTGTCGAGACTATATCTTGTGGAAGGCTGAAATAGTATGAATAAATAAATCAAAATAAAGTTTTTAATGAAAATATACCATTTTGGGGTCCTCACCCGTGCCAGAATATCCTGCAAACACAGGGTTCTGTAGCAACATCCCTTAATCATCCCATGAAACTGTGGTTCGAATAAGAATTACTGAACATAATCATAACACTGCCTACATTTGAAACTCGTTGATATTGGTGAAAAGGCATTACATGTATTTCTTTTTTAATTAGAATAAATATTTTAACCAAATTAATGTAATCAATCTCAGATGAGTTATTTATCAAGTTGATACGGAGTTTGGTGTTAAAGGGCTTTCTGTAAACCTTGTTCATTTCTTTACGGAACTGAAGTTTTCCGTGCAGTGGCCTGCCCTGCGAATCAAAACTGCCCCTTCATCTAATTAAGACGTCGAGGGAGACAGGAGCTGGAATCGTGTTCATATTACTGGACCGGGTTGGAGAAATCTCGCGGAGGCCTTGCAATCACCCAAATACCGGGAGACAGGTCCTGGTTGCCGCGGGCGGCACTTGCGCCCTTCCCTTCAGCGCCACCGAGCCCTTATCACGCCAGCGGGCCCCGCCAGCCAGAACCGGCGCGTTTACTGGGTTATAAATGTAGCTCTTCATTTCAAAGGGTGTCTAATGTGGGAAGAAATAGAGCGGAGCACTCAACGATGTTTCAAACTCGTTTTGTAGGACCTATTCATTCTAGACATTGTGCAGAAATTAGTGATGGATTGGTTTGTCAGTGTCATCGAGTCTCGAAAGGCTATGAGTGAGATTAAGTGCTAATTGCTGTGATTTTCATACGATAATTTTAGAAAGGCCTAGCCTAGTGTAGTAGGCCTAGACACAAATTATATTAATAAAACTCATTTATGTTACTCATTTGGAAATCAATCATTTTATTGCTGTTATTGGTCGTATTGAATTCAATCAATTCAACCAATTTTAGAGCGAGGGATGTCTAAAGTCATACGTCTGTAAACTACAATAATTTTAACAAATTGTAGGCTTAAAACTGACGAATGTGTGACAAATTGGCAATTATAATTCTAATAACAAAAATTATTAAATAAACTGTTTAGTTAAGTGAATGAATGTGTCATTTTTATTTTTGAGCATGATTTGAGCATGGCTAAATTGTGTGGAATTAAGTTGAAGAAAAAAACGAATCATATTCGAGCATAGATATGTTTTATTTATAAAGACATATAAACAATATATGAAATTCATGTTGCAACACAACCAATTGTTTTGTCTGTAAAGGCTGTTGTTTTGAAAACGAATAACATAACAGTACTTTGATCAAGTAGTTTTCCACAGTTGTACAATCATATGAATTGTGCA
This sequence comes from Oncorhynchus masou masou, assembly GCF_036934945.1. NCBI lineage: Eukaryota > Metazoa > Chordata > Actinopteri > Salmoniformes > Salmonidae > Oncorhynchus > Oncorhynchus masou. The sequence continues at coordinate 43,129,783 of NC_088228.1, forward strand.
ATAACAAAACAAAAATCATCAATACATATTTTCCAAAAATATCATACACTAGTGTTTCCTCACTTAGCGTCTGTTAAAAGGAGGGAAAGTGCATTCAGAAACGACAGTGCTGCAAAAAAAAAACTATTGAAGTTGGAACGCAATCTTGTCATCGCTCTCGTTATTTTCTGTTTCACTGAATGTTGCATAGTAGGTCTGTAGACTACACAAGAATACGAAATAGATCATTCATAACTTTTGCAAGGGTGCCGTTTTTATACTCACACATAACATGTCAAACTGTCAATTAAAACATGGTCGGACACTGCCACAGCAATACAATTCCTTTAACTCCGAGGAGAGAATAGAGAAAGAAAAACACCTTTAAACAGAAATTTGCTCCAACCCTAATCTAGCCTTAGTAAACACCAGTGTAGTTTTTCATTTTTTTTATTTTATTTGTATTAATCTGGATGAAACATCACAGCAGTTATTTCGTTTAGGATTTACGCATTAGACTTGGATACAAGTGGGTGAAGTTCCGGTATAGGCTATACAAATAAAACGTTAACAAGGCTTGTCGTTAAGGTGCTTAAAGAGACTTGCAGGTGTCCCCGAGTATTTCTCCGCGCAGGTGGCGAGTGCCGAGCCCGTGAAGGGGTATACGGCAGCCTGTCCAAATGGTGCAATGGGGGTGGGGATGGGCGAGGTGATGCTCTGTCCCTGGTTCAGATAAGCCACCAGCCGCCTCATCTCCTCCAGAGCCTGAGCCTGCATGAGGATGTAGTTCTTTGCCAGGAGGAGAGTGGCTATTTTGGAGAGTTTCCTCACTGACGGGCTGTGCGCATACGGGATCACAGAACGGAGGCCGTCCAGTGCGTCGTTCAGGTCGTGCATCCGTCTCCTCTCGCGCGCATTGATGCTCAGGCGCAGAGACCGCTGCTCTTTGGGCTTCTTGGAAAGAGGACCCCCGTGTTTGTCATCGTCGAATGCGGAACCCCTCTTCCGGGGGTCCAGAGGGTCGAAACGGTCGTCATCGTCATCACTGGTCTGCTCCCCGCCACTTTCGTTGGACTTGCCCGTCTGACCCGAGAGGAAGTCGGCGGCCGGTGTGAGAGGATACCGCCCTCCAGGACTTCCAGTAATGTGGCCAGGTCCAAAGCCGAAGGCGGACTGGCCGTATCGCTGCGTCAGGTCCAGTAAAGTGTCGTTGCTGATGGACTTCAGCAGATTCTCTTCCCCGGCATTCATTTTCTCTTCCACAATAAGGACTAATACAAAATGCAGTTCGGTCGAAACTTAATTTATCCTCTTCCTCCGTGTCGGTATTGTTTTGTGGGGAGGGTTCGCACACTACTCGAGTCCTTCTCAACACACTTTCTTTGTGGCTCTTCAGAACAGTTGCAGTGAATGGACTGTATTCAGCCCCACTTAACGTTCCCCCTGCGCGCATATACGTTTAAAACGCTTCTGTAATTGTGTGTTTTACGAAGCGACATTAAACGCACGTAAATAGTGGCCTGGGTGAGAGACTGGAGCGGTGGCCTCCTTGACGGGTCCTTGTGTGCTTCTTGCCCTCGCCCTGGGCAGACTGTGACTCGCGCTCCATCCCACTCGCGCGTTAGTAGGAACGCGAGGCCCGTTGGGATAATCTATCTGACCAATCAGGGGGGCGTTTTAATTACTATACGGCAGAACGCGGGTATGATCCTAATTTCGATCAGAATAATGATAATTGCAAGACAAATGTACACAAAAGCTTTTGCCTATAATTTTGAGTTAGTCTATGTTTGACAATTGTGGTGGGTATACTTTCGTTGTCCCCATAAAACACCCGTATACCCAGAGTGAAGACAATCCTTAGATGTTTGAAACTCACCATTAGGCTCCTTTAGGAGGGCAGCAAATAGACTATGACTAACACTTTGTTGTTGTTTGGACAGTAATAGGCTGTACTGTAAAACTACCACTAAAGTACTATATTAATTATCTACAGTAGATTGCAATGCACTCTGGATGATTTTAGGCCTAAACACTAAATAATACACTAAATTCCAAAGAAACTTTTGTTTAACAGTACATTACTGTTACCACACAGCATTGTGGGAATGGCAACTGGCAACTTTTTCAAACCTTTCTGATGGACAGGATTGAGAGCCATTAAGGATTACAGTAATGCACTATACTGTTGTTTTATGGTAATTTACATGCAGCCAGTTGACTGCAAGTTTTACAATGATAAAAAAGATTACAGTAACAGTATTGTATACTGTAAAATATGGTAACATATGGTACCTTTATTTTAGGTAATTACAGACAACCTGAAGCCTGTAAGTAATTGTAAAAACAACAGGAAAGGTTTTACAGTGTAGGCTACATTTGATTTAAACATATCGAAAGTTTGTAGGATCACAATGCAAATCCAACTCCTCAAAAACCCTGCAGGTGAAGTGTTCCAATTCACATACTGATGCATTTTATGGGCGTAGAATTCAACTCCATATGTGTAAAGTTCAGCTCCAGATATGAAGATATTAACATTTAGATAGAGGCTGATTCCTCCTGGTTGACCTGTGCGTTGTTTGTCTAAACTCAAAGGGTTAATAGCATACAGATCCCACAGGCATGCCAAATAGCCTACAATTGAATAGCACAAGCACATTGTGTGGTAGGCTATATTTGACAATACATCTCTGTAGGTATACCACACAGTGGTCCACAATGAATACCCAACAACAGCTTTAAATGAGGCCCATGCAAGCTGGCAGAAGAAAAACAACACTCGTACAGTACATTTTTCACAATGAAAGACGAGTGTGTCTTTTTCATGACCATGGACAGCTCCAGTGACGTGTGCTTCAGCCCAGAAGAAAGAAGGGGAGGGAGAAAGAGACAGAGCCCTGTGGGTAGCAGCCTATTAATTGCGTAATCTGGCCAGTCTCCAGAATCAGGGCTTATCGGAGGAAGGGAGGCCCAAGGCGGGTGGTTCAGCATGCACATTAACAGTATCAACACCAAATGCACTCATGGACAGGGGCGACGGGGAAATGCACTGTTGGATTTCTGTAATATATTCAGATAACTTTGTTGCATCATCACAATAAATAGCTTTCCCCAAACATTTATTACAGGGACATAATGATATATATAAATAAACACATCTCAATCTAAGTAACAGAAGCTTCTCAAAAAGACTGTCCATGTTTGTCATTCATGCTTTCTAAGAGAATTGACTAAAACATACCAGTAGCTTAAAGTAACAGATGGTAAGCCTGGCATCCATAGCAGTAAAACTAAAAAGCTCACAATTAGCAGATCCCAATCACATAATTGTTTTCTACTTTATGGTTTCAAGATCTGTTCCTTGGTCAACCTTTGCTTGGTCTTTGGGGATTTAAGTCCGGCTTGAAGTAACATGTACTTGATACAAAGAATTTCAATCGAATTGTTGATTGATTTATCCTCTGCCAAGTCTCCTATCCCATCACTCCAGGCCTGCTGAAGCTCCACTGACCAGATCCTAGTATGAGATGAAAACACTGTCACCTTCTGTTGAGAATCCCTCATTACACTATGGTTGTCTGAGTGCAGCAAGCAAATAGGAATAAGGTGGTTTTGTGAGCTTAAGGAGTGTTCATAATGTTTATAATGTTTATGACAGGTGTAAATCGCCAACCGTGGCTTTATACCTGTTCAAACAACAGACTGCAGGTGGCAGTATGTACCCTTTCGGTTTGTATACCAACACATAGAAGTAGTAGAAGACAATGGACTACTTCAAAATGGAGATGACCTCAATGGCCCACACACAGACACCATAATGGGACAGATACAATGTTGTGATCTCTAAAGCTGCAATGCAAATTTCGATTCCCTCAAAAAAATATTTAAAACTAAGTTCGGTGGTTGGTTGAGTTTGTACGGATACTGTCAAAATAATTGCTGGAATTGAGTTAGTCAGAATAGGAATAATTTCCTCAAGTCTCACCACATTTGTTTTTGTAACATAGCCAGTAAAGTTATATTGTATTCCATTGTCTGAGATTACCAGCTGTGGACAAATCCACCTGTAGCTTGATGGGGATACACAGGAAATATTGGAAATGCAGATATTATTGCAAACATACAAAATTGTTGCTGGAAAAGATGTACAGGTTCTTCTCAGGTTTTGATGCTACCGAAGTTAGTTTGGAGTTTTGTTTTTGTCCAAAACTGTAAAAATATTGTCTGTGAGTATAACAGAACTGATATTGCAGGCGAATGCCTGAGAAAAATCCAATCCGGAAGTGTCTCCTGTTTTGAAAGCTCTGTGTTCCGATGCGTCCCTATTGAGCAGTGAACAGGCTATCAACCAGAGTCCTTTTTCTACGTATTCCCCAAGGTGTCTATAGCATTTTGACGTAGTTTCACGCATTTATGTTGAGGAATGAGCGTAAGCGACTATATTGCGTAAGTGGTCACCTGATGGCTCTCAGAGTGATTCTTGCGTAAAAGACAGAGGTAGCCATTTTTCCTCTCGGTCCTACTGAAAATCCAATTGTCCCGGTGGATATATTATCGAAAAGATATTTGCAAAACACCTTGAGGATTGATTATAAACAACGTTTGCCATGTTTCTGTTTATATTATGGAGCTAACTTTGAATATTTTTCTGAGTTTTCGTGACCGCAATTTCCGGTCGATTTCTCAGCCAAACGTGAAGAACAAACGGAGCTATTTCGCCTACAAAAATAATATTTTGGGAAAAAAGGATCATTTGCTATCTAACTGGGAGTCTTGTGAGCGACGGTCGGCGGTGCAGAACCTCCTGAGACGGTCTGCGGTGCAGAACCTCCTGCGACGGTCGGCGGTGCAGAACCTCCAGCGACGGTCTGCGGTGCAGAACCTCCTGCGACGGTCGGCGGTGCAGAACCTCCTGAGACGGTCGGCGGTGCAGAACCTCCTGAGACGGTCGGCGGTGCAGAACCTCCTGCGACGGTCGGCGGTGCAGAACCTCCTGAGACGGTCGGCGGTGCAGAACCTCCAGCGACGGTCTGCGGTGCAGAACCTCCTGAGACGGTCGGCGGTGCAGAACCTCCTGCGACGGTCGGCGGTGCAGAACCTCCTGCGACGGTCGGCGGTGCAGAACCTCCTGCGACGGTCGGCGGTGCAGAACCTCCTGAGACGGTCTGCGGTGCAGAACCTCCTGCGACGGTCGGCGGTGCAGAACCTCCAGCGACGGTCGGCGGTGCAGAACCTCCAGCGACGGTCGGCGGTGCAGAACCTCCAGCGACGGTCGGCGGTGCAGAACCTCCTGAGATGGTCGGCGGTGGAGAACCTCCAGCGACGGTCGGCGGTGCAGAACCTCCTGAGATGGTCGGCGGTGCAGAACCTCCTGAGACGGTCTGCGGTGCAGAACCTCCTGAGACGGTCGGCGGTGCAGAACCTCCTGAGACGGTCTGCGGTGCAGAACCTCCTGAGACGGTCGGCGGTGCAGAACCTCCTGCGACGGTCGGCGGTGCAGAACCTCCTGAGACGGTCTGCGGTGCAGAACCTCCTGAGACGGTCGGCGGTGCAGAACCTCCTGCGACGGTCGGCGGTGCAGAACCTCCAGCGACGGTCGGCGGTGCAGAACCTCCAGCGACGGTCTGCGGTGCAGAACCTCCTGAGACGGTCTGCGGTGCAGAACCTCCTGAGACGGTCGGCGGTGCAGAACCTCCAGCGACGGTCTGCGGTGCAGAACCTCCTGAGACGGTCGGCGGTGCAGAACCTCCTGAGATGGTCGGCGGTGCAGAACCTCCTGAGACGGTCTGCGGTGCAGAACCTCCTGAGACGGTCGGCGGTGCAGAACCTCCTGCGACGGTCGGCGGTGCAGAACCTCCTGAGATGGTCGGCGGTGCAGAACCTCCTGAGACGGTCGGCGGTGCAGAACCTCCTGAGACGGTCTGCGGTCCGGAACCTCCAGCGACGGTCTGCGGTGCAGAACCTCCTGAGACGGTCGGCGGTGCAGAACCTCCTGAGACGGTCGGCGGTGCAGAACCTCCTGAGACGGTCTGCGGTGCAGAACCTCCTGAGACGGTCGGCGGTGCAGAACCTCCTGAGACGGTCTGCGGTGCAGAACCTCCTGAGACGGTCGGCGGTGCAGAACCTCCAGCGACGGTCAGCGGTGCAGAACCTCCTGAGACGGTCGGCGGTGCAGAACCTCCTGAGACGGTCGGCGGTGCAGAACCTCCTGAGACGGTCGGCGGTGCAGAACCTCCAGCGACGGTCTGCGGTGCAGAACCTCCTGCGACGGTCAGCGGTGCAGAACCTCCTGAGACAGTCGGCGGTCCGGAACCTCCAGCGACGATCTGCGGTGCAGAACCTCCTGCGACGGTCAGCGGTGCAGAACCTCCTGCGACGGTCTGCGGTGCAGAACCTCCTGAGACGGTCGGCGGTCCGGAACCTCCTGAGACGGTCGGCGGTGCAGAACCTCCTGAGACGGTCGGCGGTGCAGAACCTCCTGAGACGGTCGGCGGTGCAGAACCTCCTGAGACGGTCGGCGGTGCAGAACCTCCTGAGACGGTCGGCGGTGCAGAACCTCCTGAGACGGTCGGCGGTCCGGAACCTCCAGCGACGGTCTGCGGTGCAGAACCTCCTGCGACGGTCGGCAGTGCAGAACCTCCTGAGACGGTCGGCGGTGCAGAACCTCCTGAGACGGTCGGCGGTGCAGAACCTCCTGAGACGGTCGGCGGTGCAGAACCTCCTGCGACGGTCGGCGGTGCAGAACCTCCTGAGACGGTCGGCGGTGCAGAACCTCCTGAGATGGTCGGCGGTGCAGAACCTCCTGCGACGGTCTGCGGTGCAGAACCTCCTGAGACGGTCGGCGGTGCAGAACCTCCTGCGACGGTCGGCGGTGCAGAACCTCCTGCGACGGTCGGCGGTGCAGAACCTCCTGCGACGGTCGGCGGTGCAGAACCTCCTGCGACGGTCGGCGGTGCAGAACCTCCTGCGACGGTCTGCGGTCCGGAACCTCCTGAGACGGTCTGCGGTCCGGAACCTCCTGAGACGGTCGGCGGTGCAGAACCTCCTGCGACGGTCTGCGGTGCAGAACCTCCAGCGACGGTCCGCAGAGTTCAATCTGGGTTTCATTAGACCAGATAATCTTGTTCCTCATGATCTGAGAGTGCTTTAGGTGCCTTTTGGCAAACTCCAAGAGGGCTGTCATTTGCGTTTTTACTGAGGAGTGGCTTCTGTCTGGCTCTCTACCATAAAGTCCTTATTGGTGGAGTACTGCAGAGATGGTTGTCCTTCTGGAAGGTTCTCCCATCTCCACAAAGGAACCCTAGAGCTTTATCAGAGTGACTATCGGGTTCTTGGTCACCTCTCTGACCAAGGCCCTTCTACCCCGATTGCATAGTTTGGCCAGGCGGCCATCTCTAGGAAGAGTCTTGGTGGTTCCAAACTTCTTCCATTTAACAATGATGGAGGCCACTGTGTTCTTGTGGACCTTCAATGCTGCAGAAATTTTGTGGTGCCCTTCCCAAGATCTGTGCCTCGACACAATCCTGTCTCTGAGCTCTACGGATTTCTTCAAACTCAAGGCTTGGTTTTTGCTCAGACATACACTGTCATCTGTGGGATCTTATATAGACAGGTGTGTGCCTCCAGTCAAGTTGTAGAAGCATCTCAAGGATGATCAATGGAAACAGGATGCAACTGAGCTCAATTTCGAGTTTCATAGCAAAGGGTCTGAAAACTTATGTAAATTAGGTATTTAGTTTTTTATACATTTGCAAACATTTCAAAAAACCTGGTTTCTCTTTGTCAATTATAAGTTATTGTGTGTAGATTGATGAGGATTTTTCATTTATTGAATCCAGTTTAGAATAAGGCTGTAATGTAACAAAATGTGGAAGAAGGGAAGGGGTCTGAATACTTTCCAAATGCTGTATGGCAGTGGCTGCACCACAGCCTGTAGTAAATGTTTGCTGCAAGTCAAAAGATACCCTGTGTGTTTTAAGAACGTGGATTTTGTGGCGTTTATTGCCACAGTTATAAACCGTACGGCAGAAGTCCAAGAAACTGGATGTTATTATAGTTGATGAGTTATCATCTATCTACCATCTATCATCTATCTACTGTAACACACCGTATGTAGGCTATGAATGGAGCTATATGTTTCTTCTGGCGACAAATCATTCAGCATTCTGATTGGACACGCATTATTATTATCCATTTTTTGAAATGGACACTGTGTAAAATATATTTTGTAAGGTTATACTGATTGTGATGAGCTAATGCTAAGCTAAATGCCAGCTATGTGTGGCGCCATGTTTGTCGACATCATACAATGCATTCTGGTTGTCACATAAATGTCTCAGACCAAAGATGTTGGGTGAACGGATGGTTCACTTGTTTTTTCACACCAGTCAGAGTTATCCTTAAACTTCACCTTTAATAATAATTAAGCTTTTGCAATAGCATTTGACTTTCAACAATTCACTATCTCTAATGAAAAGTTGAGTGTCAACATTATGGCAACTGAGATCTTTTATAGCAAAGATATACCCCTCTCAACTTACATAACAAACCACAGATCTCAGGAACTCTTCACAAGGGGCCCTTTACTTCAGAAAGGAGTATCCCATCGCCAGATAGCATTAGCTATAAATTATCATTCAGTTTTGTCTCTAAGACGAGGTTCTAATCTAATCTCGTTCCTGGTACATCATAGTACAAAAACACCAACTCATCCAATGGCATATATCAATTGTCAATTCTAGATACTCCCATCTCAAGAACACCCCACTCCTGGACAAGCTCACTGAGGGGAGTGAGCCTCTAGGTCATATACTATCTCAAGATAAGTGCAACATCAGAGGGGACATACAATGGTTCCAGACACTGCCATACTCCTCCCCCAGTGGGAAAAGGATGGAGTGACTGGCATATAGACATTGTGGAGACAACTAACTGGTTCCCCATTACTCACGCCATACCGTATAAGAATAGGTAAAGACACATTCACATAAGAAGACAATGTTCCATTGTGTCCTCCTCCCCTTCTGATATTCTGCACCAGATGGTTTAACAGACACATTCACATATGAAGACAAGCCTGACCTCTCCCCTCTCTGGGCCCCAAGTGACTGATCCCTAGCTGAGAAGGGATGAGTGCAACTGCCAACCCTATAGTCCAAAGGGAGACATTCTAATGACAAGTATCTCACATAAGCATATTATGAAAATAAAACATCTTATCTATGTTACCCAACTAATTCTGATTCATCTGCCACACGGCGCACACAAGCTAACCCATTGTCGGATTACTTTAGATATTTTGAAAGTGTTTTACTCAGTTATTTAGATCAATGGTGAGTTCACACGTGATGTGAGGAATTGTAAATAGTCATTGCTATTAGTTGCTATTGCTATTAGTTAATTCATTTTTTTTTTATCACCCGAGAGTTAGCTAAATATGACCGCTTGTGTTAGGTCACACTTTCCTCAGTTAGCGCAACGACTAACGTAGCCTACATTTTCAGTTTTGGATGGGAATTGTGTTATGCTGCTACTACGTCTGTGAATGTCTGAAAATTGCTTCCAAAAATAAACAGATCACACTGAGGACATAAGATTGTAAAAACTGTGTTTGTGCAAAAAAAATCTGTGAAAACCCATTGTGACCAGCTCAAACAATGACTGCTGTATCAATCGTAACTGGACGTTCTACATAAGTGTTCTAATCACACAGGTTTGAGTGTACGCTGCAGAGACCACTGTAGAATGATCACACTTGTGTGTTCGTACGTGTCAAAGGGTTAAGCATAAGGTTTGAGCCTATGTGTCACGTCCTGACCTTGGTTCTTTTTGTAGGTTTCTATTTTAGGTTGGTCAGGGCGTGAGTTGGGGTGGGCATTCTGTGTTTTGTTCTTGTGTTTATATTTCTGTGTTTGACCTGGTATGGCTCCCAATCAGAGGCAGCTGTCGATCGTTGTCTCTGATTGAGAGCCATACTTAGGAAGCCTGTTTTCCCACTCTTGTTTGTGGGTGGTTATTTTCCATTTCAATATTTTTCACCATTCGGTACTGTTTCGGTTTTTCTTTAATCGCTTGTTCGTTTGTTTCCTGTGTTCAGTGTAATACATATGACGAACATTTACCACGCTGCATATTGGTCCGATATTTCCTACTCCTCCTCAGAAGAGGAAGACGACAACCGTTACACTCTGCTGCAGGGACCACTGTAGAATGATCACACCCGTGTGCTCATACTGTCAAAGGGTTAAGCATAAGAGCAACTTCATTATCCAACCGGAGAATTCCTTTGACATCAGAAAAAGCACTGGAACGAGAGTTAACTCTGTCGGGAGCGTGCATCATGAGACCAAGGCACTGTGCCAGACCACTGACTCAAAGAGGTCTCATGAGCCCCTCCTTTATAGTAGAATAGTAGAATATAGAATATATAGTAGAATCCTCATTCAAGTTTCTAGAGACGGTTGACATCTAGTGGAAGCCGTAGGAAGTGCAACTTTATCCATATCTCAATGTGTATTCGGTAGGCCAAGCTTTGAAAAACTACAAACACACTTGTCCCACTTCCTGGTTGGATACTTCTCAGGTTTTCACCTGCCATATGAGTTCTGTTACACTCACAGACACAATTCAAACAGTTTTAGAAACTTCAGAGTGTTTTCTATCCAATACTAATAATAATATGCATATATTAGCATCTGGGAGTAGGAGGAAGTTCACCCTGGGCACGCTATTCATCCAAAAGTGAAAATGCTGCCCCCTATCCCAAAAAGGTTAATAAAACCACATTTTCCAATACCATTATTTGATTTTCTGACAAATATAGCCAGCTGCCTCTAATAGGGAATTATACTAAAACACCAACATAGAAAAAACAAACTAGAACCCCACATAGCAGAGAAGGAAAAAAAAAAGTTGTTGACTTCCAAACTGTCACCAATGAAGAGTTTAACGTCCTTCTCCAACAGTTTTATGGGAAGCGAGAGCAGTACCTGGCACTCTAGAGTGGGCTCAACCACTTCTTAAATGACCCACCCATTGATCGCAGCTGGTGCCTTATGAAGGACATTGAATTTACCAACTCCAATCATGTACTGTATTTCTGGGCAACATCAAACAGCTTAGGTGGTAAGGAAAATATATGACCCATAAGGCCCAGCTCCAAAACTCCCAGGCTCAACCTCCAGATACATCTGGGTTGAAGAGCAAAAGAGGAGAACAGACAACTAAAGCCCAACTCATTCCTTGTTAAACAGACGAGAATGGTCTAAGATATTTTGTTCATAGTTTGTGTTATTTCTAAATTGCACACACAATTAGGCTCCTGAAAAACAATATTATAACGCATTCTCTCTCTGATGCCCCCCCATATAACGAGGCCCCAAAGAATAATCTGAACCCAAGGGAGAGGGGCAGGGAGTCCAAGAGGGGATTTATGTTCGAGCAGCCAGGAAACTCAGTATGCCTGATGGAATCAATGAAGAAATATCTATTGAAATGACCGGAGAACGCCCTTGCATTTTATCTCCACCCAAGGAGAGGAGCGTGTATCGGCGACTCGATCTGGTACACGTCAGAGCCGATGGGCGTGAACTATCTGGCAGCACTACATACACAAATCACAGCATCAGTCCAGAAACTGGCCAATGCTGGTTTAGAAGCAAGGGAGATTGTCAGTGAGTGGGCATCAGTGCGAAGGTTCGCTCCATAGCTACTGGCATTCCTCACTGACAGACAGAAAACGCTGGAGCAATATCTTGGCCGAAAACAAAGAGAACACTGCAGCACCATCAACACCCAAATATCACCACAGTATGTTCATCTCTAGGAGACAGAACGCGTCTCCTTCCTGAGCGGTATGACGGTTGCGTGGTCCCATGGTGTTTATACTTGCGTACTATTGTTTGTACACATGAACGTGGTACCTCCAGGTGTTTGGAAATTGCTCCCAAGGATGATCCAGACTTGTGGAGGACTACAATTTATATTCTGAGGTCTGGGCTGATTTCTTTTGATTTTCCCATGATGTCAAGCAAGTTTGACGGTATGCCTTGAAATACATCCACAGGTACATCTCCAATTGACTCAAATTATGTCAATTAGCTTCTAAACGCATGAAACAATTTCCTGGATTTTTCCAAGCTGTTTAAAGGCACAGTCTACTTAGTGTATGTAAACTTCTGACCCCTTGGAATTGTGATACAGTGATACAGTATAAGTGAAATAATCTGTCTGTAAACAATTGTTGGACAAATGACTTGTGTCATACACAAACTATAGTTTGTGTTATCACTGTGATTAATCTAATAGCACAACCAAATGACCTGGATTGTAGTTCAAATAACATTAAAAATATATAGTGCAAATGATCAATGCTGTTCTGCACACATACAGTGGGGCAAAAAAGTATTTAATCAGCCACCAATTGTGCAAGTTCTCCCACTTAAAAAGACGAGAGAGGCCTTTAATTTTCATCATAGGTACACTTCAACGATGACAGACAAAATGAGAAGAAAAAAAATCTAGAAAATCACATTGCAGGATTTTTAATGAATTTATTTGCAAATTATGGTGGAAAATAAGTATTTGGTAAATAACAAAAGTTTATCTCAATACTTTGTTATGTACCCTTTGTTTGCAATGACAGAGGTCAAACGTTTTCTGTAAGTCTTCACAAGGTTTTCATACACTGTTGCTGGTATTTTGGCCCATTCCTCCATGCAGAACTCCCCTAGAGCAGTATTGTTTTGGGGCTGTTGCTGGGCAACACATACTTTCAAATCCCTCCAAAGGTTTTCTATGGGATTGAGATCTGGAGACTGGCTAGGCCACTCCAGGACCTTGAAATGCTTCTTACGAAGCCACTCCTTTGTTTCCCAGGCGGTGTGTTTGGGATCATTGTCATGCTGAAAGACCCAGCCACGTTTCATCTTCAATGCCCTTGCTGATGGAAGGAGGTTTTCACTCAAAATCTCACAATACATGGCCCCATTCATTCTTTCCTTTACACGGATCAGTCGTCCTGGTCCCTTTACAGAAAAACAGCCCCAAAGCATGATGTTTCCACCCCCATGCTTCACAGTAGGTATGGTGTTCGTGCTTTGGATGCAACTCAGCATTCTTTGTCCTCCAAACACGATGAGTTGAGTTTTTACCAAAAAGTTATATTTTGGTTTCATCTGACCATATGACATTCTCCCAATCTTCTTCTGGATCATCCAAATGCTCTCTAGCAAACTTCAGATGGGCCTGGACATGTACTGGCTTAAGCAGGGGGACACGTCTGGCACTGCAGGATTTGAGTCCCTGGCGGCGTAGTGTGTTACTGATGGTAGGCTTTGTTACTTTGGTCCCAGCTCTCTGCAGGTCATTCACTAGGTCCCCCGTGTGGTTCTGGGATTTTTGCTCACTGTTCTTGTGATCATTTTGACCCCACGGGGTGAGATCTTGAGTGGAGCCCCAGATCGAGGGAGATTATCAGTGGTCTTGTATGTCTTCCATTTCCTAATAATTGCTCCCACAGTTGATTTCTTCAAACCAAACTGCTTACCTATTGCAGATTCAGTCTTCCCAGCAGGTCTACAATTTTGTTTCTGGTGTCCTTTGACAGCTCTTTGGTCTTGGCCATAGTGGAGTTTGGAGTGTGACTATTTGAGGTTGTGGACAGGTGTATTTTATACTGATAACAAGTTCAAACAGGTGCCATTAATACAGGTAATGAGTGGAGGACAGAGGAGCCTCTTAAAGAAGAAGTTACAGCTCTGTGAGAGCCAGAAATCTTGCTTTGTTTGTAGGTGACCAAATACTTATTTTCCACCATAATTTGCAAATAAATTCATAAAAAATCCTACAATGTGATTTCCTGGATTTTTTTCTTCTAATTTTGTCTGTCATAGTTGAAGTGTACATATGATGAAAATTACAGGCCTCTCTCATTATTTTAAGTGGGAGAACTTGCACAATTGGTGGCTGACTAAATACTTTTCTGCCCCACTGTACATTATAAGTGAAAAATCTGAGTATCAGCCCAATTATGTTATTGTGGAATTGCCTGGTTGACATAGTATTCAAATGAACTGTAATCTTGCTAAAAAAAAGTTTGTTTTGGTCATTTTTTATTTCAGATAACATCTAATAATGTTTCGATCAGAATTAAGTTAATATTTTGCTATGATTGTTGCTTTTTCCAACAGTTTATTATTGGGGGGGAAATGACCCCAGTTGGTTAACCATGTATGTCAAATATGTTGTTAGTTTGAGGTGCCTTTAAGCAGAGGAGGGGCTTCCGTCTGGCCACTACCATAAACGCCTGATTGGTGGAGTTCCACAGAGGAACTCTAGAGCTCTGTTAGAGTGACAATTGGGTTCTTGGTCACCTCGCTGACCTACTCCTCCGACCAGCTCTAAGAAGAGTCTTGGTGGTTCCAACTTCCATGTCACAATTATGGACTGTGTTCTTGGGGACCTTCAATGCTCTAGAAAACATGTACCAAAACATGATACCCTTCCCCAGATTTGTGCCTCAACACAATCCTGTATCGGAGCTCTACGGACATTTTCTTTGACCTCATGTCTTGGTTTTTGCTCTGACATGCACTGTCAACTGTGGGACCTTATATAGACAGGTGTGTGTCTTTCCAAATCATGTCCAATCAATTGAATTTACCAGGTGGACTACAAGTTGTAAAAACATCTCAAGGATGATCAATGGAAACAGGATACACCTGAGCTCAATTTTGAGTCTCATAGCAAAGGGTCTGAATACTTATGTAAATAAGGTATTTCAGTTATATTTTTGAGATATTTGCAAAAACGTCTAGACCTGTTTGCTTCGTCATTATGGGGTATTGTGTGTAGATTGATAAGGAAATGAAATGTGTCTGAATACTTTTCCTGAATGCTCTGTAAGTGCAAGTCATTATTATACTATGTACTGGCAAACTTTACCAGAACATGTAGGTCCCAAATTGGCCAGAAGATGGCAAGATTGTCAAACAAAGCCTATGATTATCTATTCTATTTCCTTGCTTTCGGTGGCAATTCCTTGTCACCTCTTCATCAGAATTGGTATGAAAATACCAGATGAGTTGAAGCAATGTAGTAGAGGCCTAATGGGGAGGTGTTTTCCTTAACCAGTTCTGTAAGTTGTTCACTTGCAGATAAAGGAAAGAGGAAGCAACTGTAGACTATTGAGAAGCAGCATGTTCAGTTGCCAAATACATCCCTGGATGACTGCCAGACAGGCCTGGAACCACGAGTGAAATGGGGCTCCCTTAGTTTAACCTTTAGCGCCCTCAGTTTTGGTTTTATGTCCCTATATAAAAATGGCAAAAAAGTACAAATGATTTGAGTGACAGGTTGGGGCCACAAAATTGTATCTCACTGTGAAAGAGGCTTTATCTATGTTGATTGGTGATACGGATTTGCACAAGTATTTGTACTTTGAAAAGCGATAATGTTGAGTTGAGTGAAATGAGTTACAGTTTTTCTCAGTCGCTTTGGTGCATTTCTCACATCATCCCTAACATGTGCAAAATAATAAGTGCATTTCTCACATCATCCCTAACATGTGCAAAATAATAAGTGCATTTCTCACATCATACCTAACATGTGCAAATTAATAAGTGCATTTTTCACATCATACCTAACATGTGCAAATTAATAAGTGCCTTTTTCACATCATCCCTAACATGTGCAAAATAATAAGTGCATTTTTCACATCATACCTAACATGTGCAAATGAATAAGTGCATTTCTCAGAACAATTTGTACAAACTGCAATATACAATAGATATGTTTCTAAAGCTAGTCAGTCACTAAAAATCCTTAGTACGTCTCTCAAAAGTAAATATTCATGCCAATGATCATGTCAGTGTCATCACAATGATATGTCATTGAGTCATTGTTCACGAACAAGGTCGTCAAAATGTTTAGGCATGTTGTCAAAGTAACTGTGTACTTTGACAGTATTACCTGATGTAAACTTAGGCTACAGTTTGGTCAGGTTGATGTAAACTTAGGCTACAGTTTGGTCAGGTTGATGTAAACGTAGGCTACAGTTTGGTCAGGTTGAAGCCAGCCTCATCCACGTATACAAAGTTGTGAGAGGGTTCACTTGATTCCAACTCCATTATACGCTATATCCCAGAACACACAGTTGAATTTGTTTTGGTAAGGAAGAGTGACATAAAATTTACATATATTGCATGTTCCTTCCACAGCAATGGAAATGTGTGCAGTTTATGCTTACTGTACTATGTATCACTATAAAAGGTTGCTGTAAAGTAGTTACATAGATATATGTTTTACCTGTACATACTGGTACCGTAGCTCCTTTGGAATGGTACACGGTACAGCTGTTTCATACTCATCTGGTTTCTATGCAGCACCCTGTCGATGGTTGAGATGCTAACCGTATGGATGTTTTCAAAGACATCGTTGTCTTCTATAATGGTCCTTTGTATTTCTCACTGTACATTGGTGGACATACCTGTTCTCTCTTCGAAACGTTTGAACTATTGAGAACACGGTTGATCTCCCTATATTCGGCTGCACCCTTCGACCCGCCTCAGCCATTGTAAGGCCATGATTGACAACATGGTCTACAAAAGTGGCCCTTATGTCATCAGATATGCGCCTATGTCCTCTTCTGCCTCTTCCTCTGTTTTGCCTTCCACCACTTCTCTTCTTCCTCCTCTTGGCTGTTGACCCTGTTCATTTCCTGGTCCATCCATTATTGGAAAATTGCAACTCTGTGTTGTGGTCTGTGTTTATATGCTTGCCAATTGATTCTTCATGAGATGCACCTTTGAGCAATTTAGACAACTGGTTTATTGTTGGTTGAACTAACACTTTACAGTCCTTCATGAGTGAGGGTCAATTTCACCTGCACGATTCATCAATTCACGTTTTTGTACAAAAGGTCTAATAGAAATGTGTAAAACTATGTTTGACAGTTTATGAAAAATAGTTCAACAATTTTGCATGTAATGGCTTATGCAAGGAACTAATGCCGAGATGTTTTGAGGGGTAAGACCATTCAATAGAGAACCATCTCTACTATATTTTGATCAACATGACATGAGCAATTGATAATGTGGAAAAAAGCTGACACTTGTACATTATCAATTGCAATTTGCTTTAATGATGTGCACAAGTGACTAGATGATTTGGAATTTGTAGTATCAAGGATTGCACTTTTGATCTAAGAAATGCAACAAAGTGACTGAGAAAAACTGTAACAGCAGACATACAGCACCAGTCAAAAGTTTTAGAACACACCTACTCATTCAAGGGTTTTTCTTTATTTGTACTATTTTAAACATTATATAATAATAGTGAAGACATCAACACTATGACATAACACATGTAATCATGTAGTTACCAGAAAAGTGTTAAACAAATTAAAATATATTTATATTTGAGATTCTTCAAAGTAGCCACCCTTTGCCTTGATGACAGCTTTCGGTGCTCATGGAGCTCAAAACAGGTGGGGCTAACAAAAGGCTAAGCTTGTGAGCCAATATATTTATTTCATTTCATTTGCGATTTTCATGAATAGTTAACGTTGCGTTATGCTAATAAACTTGAGGCTATTATTACGCTCCCGGATATGGGATTGCTCGATGCTAGAGGCTAACCAGCAATATCCGTTCAAAAAAACATCCCAATAAACTCTACAACATAAACCAATCGTACAGATGTGCTCCAAACAGTGCAGAGATATTCATTGAAACATTGAACTCAAATGAAATGATGAACTCTATACAGTTGTTCAATAACTCACGGTACCAAAACAATAAAGATGGTGTCAATTCAGCTACTCAAAACATCAACTGCATATTCCAAAAAGCAGCATCGAAAGCAAATTTGAGAAAACCAAAGAAATGCAACATCAGAAACAAAAATCAAAATGTTTCTGACAAATGGTTTGATAATGAATGTAAAACAATTAGAAAACACCTAAGAAAAATGTCAAACAAAAAACACAAGCAGCAAAACAACCCAGAGCTACGATATGAATACTTTGAAACTCTGAAACAGTATAAACACACACTGAAATGCAAGAAATTGAATTATACCAACAAGAGCCTTGATGAAATTGAAAACGCAATTGACCAAAATCATTTCTGGGACATGTGGAACAATTTAAGCACAACAAAGCCTCAAGAATTAGCCATTGAAAATGTAGGAATTTGGAAAACTTATTTTGATAATCTATACAAAAACATCCCACAAAAAGACTTGCAACAGAACCAATTAGAAATTAAAGAAAAATTGAACATCCTTGAATCAGTCATTAAAAACAACCAAAATCCATAGATGCGTAAACAGTAACTTGGGAAAGATGTTCTGTGGCATTTTGAATCCAAGAATTCAAACCTTTCTTCAAGAAAAAAATGTAATAAGTAAATGTCAAATTGGCTTTCTCCCTAACCATCGCACTACTGACCATATATACACCTTACACACACTAATTAATAAACACGTCCACCAAAAAAGAGGGCAAAATCTTTGTTTGATTTATTGACTTTAAAAAAGCATTTGATTCGATTTGGCACGAAGGGCTATTCTACAAAATTCTCCAAATTGGACTTGGTGGTAAGGTATATGACTTAATAAAATGTATGTACACAGAAAACAAGTGCAATAAAAATCGAAAACCAAAGAACATAATTATTTTCACAATGTCGTGGTGTGAGACAAGGCTGCAGTTTGAGTCCAAATCTTTTCAACATTTATATCAATGAATTAGCAGACATGTTGGACAATTCTCCAGCCCCAGGAGTCACACTATTTGACACAGGTGAAATACCTGCTATATGCTGATGACTTGGTACTTCTATCACCAACCAAAGAAGGTCTTCAACAGAACATTATTGCCATAATCGGGCCCTGGCAGTAAATTTCCAAAAAACGAAAATTGTGATTTTCTAACAAAAAAATCATGATTTTCCAAAAAAAAAAAACAGATGTCAGAATCACAAATATAAATTCACCCTGAACAACACCTTAATTGAACACACAAAAAAATTACACCTACCTTGGTCTGACCATATCTGCATCGGGAAACTTTAATATGGCAGTGAATGCACTCAAAGAAAAAGCCTGCAGAGCAATGTATGCAATAAAAATGAAATTATTCTAAATCAACATCCCAATTAGAATTTGGACCAAAATATTTGACAGTGTAATCCTACCTATAGCTCTTGATGGAAGTGAGGTTTGGGGGACACTCAAAAAACTGGACTTTAAAATGTGGGACAAACATCCAATTGAAGCCCAACATGCAGAATTCTGTCGGAAAATTCTACAAGTCCAGAGAAATACACCAACTAATGCATGTAGGGCAGAATTGGGTCATTTTCCAGTAATAATTAAAATTCAGAAAAGATCATTAACATTTTGGCTCCATCTAAATTCAAGTCCAAATTCAAGTCTGCAATTTAAAGCACTTCAAACCCAAGAGCTGAGCCCAGAAACGAGCCCTCTCAGTCAGCTGGTGTTGGACCTCACCAACCAAGCTGACACCAGTACTGCTTCAAAAGAAAAAATTCTAATAAACAAAATCATGAGCCAATCAAAGGAATCATATTTACAACATTGGAAAAACGAATCAAAATCCCAAAGCCGACTAAAAGGCTATCTGACCCTAAACAGAGAATATGAATTGGCTGATTATCTCTACACTGTCAGAGATACGAAGCAGAGACAGATCCTTACCAAGTACAGGCTGAGTGACCACCGATTGGCAATAGAAACTGGCAGACATAAAAAGACATGGCTACCCAAAGAGGAGCGTGTATGTGGTCACTGCATGACAGGGGAGGTAGAGACAGAGATGCACTTTCTCCTTTACTGTGATAAATATTCCTCACAAAGAGATTCATTTATTCACAGAAATAACTACACATATTCCACATTTTTACAAATTGAACCCAGAGGAAAAACTAAAAATACCCATGGGCGAAGGAGCAATGTCTCCTCTTGCAGCCAAATATATATTTGCCTGCCACAGCCTGAGGGACACTGAATAATAACATCTGCATAGTAAACAGTAATTTACTTATTATTACTATTATTGTTATTACTATTTTTTTTGTTGTTTATCATTCCAAATAGTAGTGGTATGTTTGGTAATGGTAATAATAACGGTTTAGTGATAGTAGTACTAGTAGTAATGATGATGGTAGTTGTAGTACTGATATAAAGGAGAAGATGACCGTTATTTAGTTATAAGTTAGTTATAGTTTCATTTTCCATATTTAGATTTTATATTTATTACATTTCTAACTATTGACTGTTACCATTTTATTGTTATTATTTTTGTATTTAATTTTGCATTATTATTTACTACCATTTTATATTATTATTTGCTATCGTTTATAATTTTGTTACAATGTATATTGTATACATTGTTGCTTTGGCAATATTGACGCAATGTTTCAATAGTAGGCTTCGAGGGGACTCCTATGGTAGGTACACCTATAGCTCATCTCTTGGCAGTAGTACTGTAGACTACTTTATCACTGACCTCATCTCAGAGTCTCTCAGAGTGTTCACAGTCAGCCCACTGACACCCCTATCAGACCACAGCAAAATCACAGTCTACTTGAACAGGGCAATAATCAATCATGAGGCATCAAAGCCAAAGGAACTGAGTAACATTAAGAAATGCTATAGATGGAAGGAATGCAGTTTGGAAACCTACCAAAAACAATTAGGCAACAACAAATTCAATCCCTTCTAGACAATTTCCTGGACAAAATGTTTCATTGTAATAGTGAAGGTTTAAACTTGGCAGTAGAAAACAGTATATTTGACATCTCAGCTTCCCTATCAAATCTAAAAATCTCAAAGAGAAATCCGAAGAAAATGAACAATGAATCAAGGACTGATCACCCCAGACAAATTTGACCCCAATAACTACCGTGGAATATGCGTCAACAGTAAACTTGGGAAAATCCTCTGCATTATCATTAACAGCAGACTCATATATTTCCTCAATGAAAACAATGTACTGAGCAAATGTCAAATTGGCTTTTTACAAACTTACCGTAGAAATCAAATCAAATGTATATAGCCTTTCGTACATCAGCTGATATCTCAAAGTGCTGTACAGAAACCCAGCCTAAAACCCCAAACAGCAAGCAATGCAGGTGTAGAAGCACGGTGGTTGGGAAAAACTCCCTAGAAAAGGCCAAAACCTAGGAAGAAACCTAGAGAGGAACCAGGCTATGTGGGGTGGCCAGTCCTCTTCTGGCTGTGCCGGGTGGAGATTATAACAGAACATGGCCAAGATGTTCAAATGTTCATAAATGACCAGCATGGTCGAATAATAATAAGGCAGAACAGTTGAAACTGGAGCAGCAGCACGGCCAGGTGGACTGGTCACAGCAAGGAGTCATCATGTCAGGTAGTCCTGGGGAATGGTCCTAGGGCTCTGGTCCTCCGAGAGAGAGAAAGAAAGAGAATTAGAGAGAGCATATGTGGGGTGGCCAGTCCTCTTCCGGCTGTGCCGGGTGGAGATTATAACAGAACATGGCCAATATATTCAAATGTTCATAAATGACCAGCATGGTCGAATAATAATAAGGCAGAACAGTTGAAACTGGAGCAACAGCACGGCCAGGTGGACTGGGGACAGCAAGGAGTCATCATGTCAGGTAGTCCTGGGGCATGGTCCTAGGGCTCAGGTCCTCCGAGAAAGAGAGAGAGAAGGAGAGAATTAGAGAACGCACACTTAGATTCACACAGGACACCGAATTGGACAGGAGAAGTACTCCAGATATAACAAACTGACCCCAGCCCCCGACACATAAACTACTGCAGCATAAATACTGGAGGCTGAGACAGGAGGGGTCAGGAGACACTGTGGCCCCATCCGAGGACACCCCCGGACAGGGCCAAACAGGAAGGATATAACCCCACCCACTTTGCCAAAGCACAGCCCCCACACCACTAGAGGGATATCTTCAACCACCAACTTACCATCCTGAGACAAAGCTGAGTATAGCCCACAAAGATCTCCGCCATGGCACAACCCAAGGGGGGGCGCCAACCCAGACAGGATGACCACATCAGTGAATCAACCCACTCAGGTGACGCACCCCTTCCAGGGACGGCATGAGAGAGCCCTAGTAAGCCAGTGACTCAGCCCCTGTAATAGGGTTAGAGGCAGAGAATCCCAGTGGAAAGAGGGGAACCAGCCGGGCAGAGACAGCAAGGGCGGTTCGTTGCTCCAGAGCCTTTCCGTTCACCTTCCCACTCCTGGGCCAGACTACACTCAATCATATGACCCACTGAAGAGATGAGTCTTCAGTAAAGACTTAAAGGTTGAGACCGAGTTTGCGTCTCTGACATGGGTAGGCAGACCGTTCCATAAAAATGGAGCTCTATAGGAGAAAGCCCTGCCTCCAGCTGTTTGTTTAGAAATTCTAGGGACAATTAGGAGGCCTGCGTCTTGTGACCGTAGCGTACGTGTAGGTATGTACGGCAGGACCAAATCAGAGAGATAGGTAGGAGCAAGCCCATGTAATGCTTTGTAGGTTAGCAGTAAAACCTTGAAATCAGCCCTTGCTTTGACAAGACCATGTATTCACCCTGCACACCCTAATTGACAGCCAAACCAACCAAAGCAAAGGCAAAGTCTTCTCATGCTTTGTTGATTTAAAAAAAGCCTTCAACTAAATTTGGCATGAAGGTCTGCTATACAAATTGATTGAAAGTGGTGTTGGGGGTAAAACATACGACATTATAAAATCCATGTACACAAACAAAAAGTGTGCGGTTAAAATTGGCAAAAAACACACACATTTCTTTCCACAGGGCCGTGAGGTGAGACAGGGATTCAGCTTAAGCCCCACGCTCTTCAACATATATATCAACGAATTGGCGCGGGCACTAGAAAGGTCTGCAGCACCCAGCCTCACCCTACTAGAATCTGAAGTTAAATGTATACTGTTTGCTGATGATCTGGTGCTTCTGTCACCAACAAAGGAGGGCCTAAAGCAGCACCTAGATATTCTGCACAGATTCCGCCAGACCTGGGCCCTGACAGTAAATCTCAGTAAGACCAAAATAATGGTGTTCCAAAAAAGGTCCTGTTGCCAGGACAACAAAATACAAATTTCATCTAGACACCATTTCCCTAGAGCACACAAAAAACTATACATACCTTGGCCTAAACATCAGCGCCACAGGTAACTTCCACAAAGCTGTGAACGATCTGAGACACAAGGCAAGAAGGGCATTCTATGCCATCAAAAGGAACATAAATTGAACATACCAATTAGGATCTGGCTAAAAATACTTGAATCAATCATAGAGCCCATTGCCCTTTATGGTTGTGAGGTCTGGGGTCTGCTCACCAACCAAGATTTCACAAAATGGGAAAAACACCAAATTGAGACTCTGCATGCAGAATTCTGCAGAAATATCCTCCTTGTACAACGTAGAACACCAAATAATGCATGCAGAGCAGAATTAGGCCGATACCCACTAATTATCAAAATCCAGAAAAGAGTTGTTAAATTCTACAACCACCTAAAAGGAAGCGATTCCCAAACCTTCCATAACAAAGCCATCGCCTACAGAGAGATGAACCTGGAGAAGAGTCCCCTAATCAAGCTGGTCCTGGGGCTCTGTTCACAAACACAAACACACCCTACAGAGCCCCAGGACAGCAGCACAATTAGACCCAACCAAATCATGAGAAAACAAAAAGATAATTATTTGACACATTGGAAAGAATTAACAAAAAAACTGAGCAAATTGGAATGCTATTTGGCCCTAAACAGAGAGTACACAGTTGGAGAATACCTGACCACTGTGACTGACCCAAACCTAAGGAAAACTATGACTATTTAAAGACTCAGTGAGCATAGCCTTGCTATTGAGAAAGGCCGCCTTAGGCAGACATGGCTCTCAAGAGAAGAGAGGCTATGTGCACACTGCCCACAAAATGAGGTGGAAACTGAGCTGCACTTCCTAACCTCCTGCCCAATGTATGACCATATTAGAGAGACATATTTCCCTCAGATTACACAGATCAACAAAGAATTCGAAAACAAACCCAATTTGGATAAATATCTACTGGGTGAAATTCCACAGTGTGCCATCACAGCAGCAAGATTTGTGACCTGTTGCCACAAGAAAAGGGCAACCAGTGAAGAACAAACACCATTGTATATACAACCCATATTTATGCTTATTTATTTTCCCTTGTGTAATTTAACCATTTGTACATTGTTACAACACAGTGTATATATATATATATAATAATATATAATATGACATTTGTAATGTTTTTATTGTTTTTAAACTTCTCTATGTGTAATCTTTTCTGTTCATTTTTATTGTTTATTTCACTTTTGTATATTATCTACCTCACTTGCTTTGTCAATGTTAACACATGTTTCCCATGCCAATAAAGCCCCTTGAATTGAATTGAGACACAGACGCAAGAGAGAGAGAGAGAAAGAGAGAGACATACACACAGCGAGAGAGACAAAGACACAGAGAGAGAGAGAGACAGACAGAGAGAGAGAGAGACATACACACAGAGAGAGAGAGACACTGACACACAGAGAGAGAGAGAGAGACACATACACAAAGAGAGATAAAGAGAGAGAGACAGACACTGACACAGTTTTGAGGGACTTTGTGATTGGCCTGCTAACTGCAGGAATGTCCACCAGAGCTGTTGTCAGGTAATTGAATGTTAATTTCTCTACAGTAAGGTGCCTCCCATCTTGTTTAATAGGATTTGGCAGTACGTCCAACTGGCATCACAACCGCAGACCACGTGTAACTGTCTGAGACCAGCCACCCGGACAGCTGATGAACCTGTGGGTTTGCACAAGTGAAGAATTTCTGCACAAACTGTCAGAAACCGTCTAAGGAAAGCTCACCTCAGTGCTCGTCGTCCTCACCAGGTCTTGACCTGACTTCCGTTCGGGGTCTTAACTGACTTCAGTGGCAAATGGTCACCTTCGATGGCCACAGGCTCACTGGAGAAGTGTAAGAGAAGATGAAAACTTGTTTCAACTGTACGGGGCGGGGCGGTGACGTCGTGTGGGCGACCAGTTTGCTGATGTCAATGTTGTGAACAGTTCCTGGAAGCTGAATATTCCTGGAAGCTGAATATTTCCCAGTTCTTCTTCCATGGCCTGCATCCACAGTAGACATGTCACTTATTGAGCAGGTTGGGATGCTCTGGATTGACGTATACAACAGCGTGTTCCAATTCCCTCCAACATCCAGCAACTTCGCACAGCCATTTAAGAAGATTGGGACAGCATTCCACAGGCCACAATCAACAGCCTGATCAACTCTATGAAAGTCCATTGATGGGGTTCTTAGTGATGGTTTACGAGTCTTGTGGTATATGTGTGGCAATGGCAGAATACAATTCAAACTCATTAACTATGATTGATGGTGCTGGTTGTCCTTGCTCGCTGTAACTAACAAAGTAGTACATGGTTCCAGGAGGGGAAATTGTGTTTTTTCTGTGAATGTTGGTGTTTATGGAAGTGCAATGGATGCAATCAAGCCACCAGAGGCTTTGAGCCAGGATGGGAATGTGGAAAACAGAGGTTTTTGCTGTATATGTCTGCCATTGGAGTTACAAAGAAGCTGGATGAACATAAAGTTGCTCTCTTTCTTACTATAGCGGGACCACAGGCAATCGATATATTCAATACCTTCACGTTTGCTAATGAGGAGGACAAAGAAGAGTTCACTGAGGTACAGGCCCAGTTTGATGCATGTTGTTCGCCTACGAAGAACGAGATATGTGAATGTTATATGTTTCGCTGTCGTATACAACAGCAAGGTGAACATTTTGACGTCTTTCTTACAGATTTGAAATTAAAAGCACATTTAGCCTCATCTACAGTGGATTGCGAAAGTATTCACCCCCTTGGCAGTTTTCCTATTTTGTTGCCTTAAAACCTGGAATTAAAATGTATTTTTAGGGGGTTTGTATGATTTGATTTACACAACACTTTGAAGATGCAAAATATGTTTTATTGTGAAACAAACAATAAGACAAAACAATGAAACTGGAGAGTGCATAACTATTCACCTCCCCAAAGTCAATACTTTGTAGAACCTTGCAAGTCTCTTGGGGTATCTATCTATAAGCTTGGCACATCTAGCCACTGGGATTCTTGTCCATTCTTCAAGGCAAAACTGCTGCAGCTTCTTCAAGTAGGATGGGTTCCGCTGGTGTATAACAATCTTTAAGTCATACCACAGATTCTCAGTTGGATTGAGGTCTGGGCTTTGACTAGGCCATTCCAATACATTTAAATGTTTCCCCTTAAACCACGCGAGTGTCGCTTCAGCAGTATGCTTAGGGTCATTGTCCTGCTGGAATGTGAACCTCCGTCCCAGTTTCAAATATCCGGAAGACTGAAACAGGTTTCCCTCAATAATTTCCCTGTTTTTAGCACCATCCATCGTTCCTTCAATTCTGACCAGTTTCCCAGTCCCTGCCGATGAATAACATCCCCACTGCATACTGCTGTCACCACCATGCTTCATGGGGATGGTGTTCTCATGGTGATTAGAGGTGTTGGGTTTGCGCCAGACATAGCGTTTTCCCTGATGGCCAAAAAGCTCAATTTTAGTCTCATCTTACCAGAGTATCTTCTTCCATGTGTTTGGGGAGTCTCCCACATACCTTTTGGCAAACACCAATTGTTTTCTTTAAGCAATGTTTTTTTCTGGCTACTCTTCCTTAAAACTTCTTATGGCTGCAGGGGCAGTATTGAGTAGCTTGGATGAAAGGTACCCAGAAGTGCCCAGACTAATTGGTCTGCTCCTCAGTCCCAGTTGCTAATATATGCATATTATCATTAGTAGTGGATAGAAAACACTCTGACGTTTCTAAAACTGTTTGAATGATGTCTGTGAATATAACATAACTCATATGGCAGGCAAAAACCCGAGGAGAAATCCAAACAGGAAGTTAGAAATCTGAGGTTGGTCGATTTTCAGCCCTATTGAATTCACAGTGGGATATGGATGAAGTTGCACTTCCTATGGCTTCCACTAGATGTCAACCGTCTTTAGAAACTTGAATGAGGCTTCTATCGTGTTGTGGGCCTGAATAAGAGCTGAATGAGTCAGGTTACTGGCAGAGAGCCATTTCCTGGTCACCCGCATTTCACATGAAATCGACCTGCGTTCCATAGCTTCTCTAGACACAAAGGAATTCTCCAGTTGGAATTTTATTGAAGATTTATGATGACAACACCCTAAAGACTGATTCTATACTTAGTTTGAAATGTTTCTTCGACCTGTAATAGTTTTTGTCTGAAGTTATGCTGGACCTGCATGAGCGTTTGGATATGTGTACCTAACACATTAACAAAAGTAGTTACTTGGACATAAATAATGGACATTATCGAACAAATCAAGTATTTATTGTGGAACGAGGATTCCTGGGAGTGCATTCTGATGAAGATCATCAAAGGTAAAGGAATATTTATAATGTGATTTCTGGTTTCTGTTGACTCCAACATGGGGGAAAATTGTATTTATTTTCTGAGCGCCGTCTCAGATTATTGCATGGTTTGCTTTTTCCGTAAAGTTTTTTTGAAATCTGACACAGCAGTTGCATTAAAAGGACATAAGGGGGCGCTATGAGCAAAGGTGCCACAAGCAATATGACTTTGATCAAAGGATTCACAAGCTATATGATTGTAACATGTGTGGCACCAGGCACCAGACCAGGAAGTGTCCTGCCTTTGGAAAATCTTGCAACAAGTGCAAGGGAAGAATATTGTGGGAAAATGTGTTTTGCAAAGGACAAGTATGGGAGGCAAAATGTTCATACCATTGAAATGGAGGAGAATGAACAAAGTGCTTTGTTTGTGGGCACTGTGGATTGCATGGAGGACAGACAAGAACCATCACAGATCCACACAGGGTTGTACTACTAGTGGTCAATGGTACACTTTTGACATTAAAGCTGGATACAGGAGCTAAAGCCAACCTAATCAATATGAGGGATTTTCCGGAGTTAAAGCACAAACCAGTCATCATGCAAAAGGCTGTGGCTCTCAAAGCGTACAATGGCCACGCAACTGAGACTAAAGGTTTGTGTCGGCTGACTGTAAAGGGGAAAACAAGATGCCACACACTTATGTTTGTGATTGTACCAGAGGAGCATGATTCTCTTTTGGGGGATACAGCATGAGAGTCATTGGGATGACTTTGACTGGCTGCACAGTGTTCAACATGGTGAGATGATTCCTCAAATATATTCACGTGTTCACAGGATTTGGAGATCTGGAGATCTGAGAGTCTGTATGGACCCCAAGGACCTTAGTAAATGTATCAAAAGGGAGTATTTTCAGATTCCATAGAGGGAGGAGATGGCGTGTGGCTGGCGCATATTATTCCTCCAAGTCGGATGCTTCGAATGGATTCTGGCAGATGTTGGATGTAGCCAGCACCAAGCCTTGTACAGTCAATACCTCCTTTGGAAGATATTACTTTAAGACGTTACCTTTGGGCATAAGCTCTACCCCTGAGCTCTTTCACAAGGCCAAGGAAAGTGTCAATGAGGTGTTAGAGGGAGTCTGAGTGTATATGGATGATTTTGTGGTCTGGGGTCCTCCATTCAGAAACACATTTAGCGGCTGGAAAATACTCTGCTCAGGGTTCAGGGGCATGGTTTGAAGCTAAACCAGGCTAAATGTCCATTCTGTGTGAAGGAAATTACATTTCTTGGGAATAAACTTTCCTCTGAGGATGTACTGCCTGATCATGCCAAGGTCAAAGTGGTGAGGGAGATGGCTTATCCCCACACATGGAAAAGGCATTCCGCGTATTTGGAGTATGGCTAAAACAGAGAACTTAAGGACACTCCATCAGGACAGAGGTCTCGTGGAATGGAACCTGACAGGCCTACTAAGGTAGAAGCCTCAAAACATGGCTTTGGAGCAGTGCTGCTTCAGGATCATCAAGGTGTACACAGAAGCCTCTAAACATGGCTTTGGAGCAGTGCTGCTTCAGGATCATCAAGGTGTACACAGAAGCCTCTAAACATGGCTTTGGAGCAGTGCTGCTTCAGGATCATCAAGGTGTACACAGAAGCCTCTAAACATGGCATTGGAGCAGTGCTGCTTCAGGAGCATCAAGGTGGAAGCCTCTAAACATGGCTTTGGAGCAGTGCTGCTTCAGGAGCATCAAGGTGGAAGCCTCTAAACATGGCTTTGGAGCAGTGCTGCTTCAGGATCATCAAGGTGGAAGCCTCTAAACATGGCTTTGGAGCAGTGCTGCTTCAGGAGCATCAAGGTGGAAGCCTCTAAACATGGCTTTGGAGCAGTGCTGCTTCAGGAGCATCAAGGTGGAAGCCTCTAAACATGGCTTTGGAGCAGTGCTGCTTCAGGAGCATCAAGGTGGAAGCCTCTAAACATGGCTTTGGAGCAGTGCTGCTTCAGGAGCATCAAGGTGGAAGCCTCTAAACATGGCTTTGGAGCAGTGCTGCTTCAGGAGCATCAAGTTGGAAGCCTCTAAACATGGCTTTGGAGCAGTGCTGCTTCAGGAGCATCAAGTTGGAAGCCTCTAAACATGGCTTTGGAGCAGTGCTGCTTCAGGAGCATCAAGGTGGAAGCCTCTAAACATGGCTTTGGAGCAGTGCTGCTTCAGGAGCATCAAGTTGGAAGCCTCTAAACATGGCTTTGGAGCAGTGCTGCTTCAGGAGCATCAAGGTGTACACAGAAGCCTCTAAACATGGCTTTGGAGCAGTGCTGCTTCAGGAGCATCAAGGTGGAAGCCTCTAAACATGGCTTTGGAGCAGTGCTGCTTCAGGAGCATCAAGGTGTACACAGAAGCCTCTAAACATGGCTTTGGGGCAGTGCTGCTTCAGGAGCATCAAGGTGGAAGCCCCTAAACATGGCTTTGGAGCAGTGCTGCTTCAGGAGCATCAAGGTGGAAGCCCCTAAACATGGCTTTGGAGCAGTGCTGCTTCAGGAGCATCAAGGTGTACACAGAAGCCTCTAAACATGGCTTTGGAGCAGTGCTGCTTCAGGAGCATCAAGGTGGAAGCCTCTAAACATGGCTTTGGAGCAGTGCTGCTTCAGGAGCATCAAGGTGTACACAGAAGCCTCTAAACATGGCTTTGGAGCAGTGCTGCTTCAGGATCATCAAGGTGTACACAGAAGCCTCTAAACATGGCATTGGAGCAGTGCTGCTTCAGGAGCATCAAGGTGGAAGCCTCTAAACATGGCTTTGGAGCAGTGCTGCTTCAGGAGCATCAAGGTGGAAGCCTCTAAACATGGCTTTGGAGCAGTGCTGCTTCAGGAGCATCAAGGTAGAAGCCTCTAAACATGGCTTTGGAGCAGTGCTGCTTCAGGAGCATCAAGGTGGAAGCCTCTAAACATGGCTTTGGGGCAGTGCTGCTTCAGGAGCATCAAGGTGGAAGCACCGAAACATGGCTTTGGAGCAGTGCTGCTTCAGGAGCATCAAGGTGGAAGCCCCTAAACATGGCTTTGGAGCAGTGCTGCTTCAGGAGCATCAAGGTGTACACAGAAGCCTCTAAACATGGCTTTGGAGCAGTGCTGCTTCAGGAGCATCAAGGTGGAAGCCTCTAAACATGGCTTTGGAGCAGTGCTGCTTCAGGAGCATCAAGGTGTACACAGAAGCCTCTAAACATGGCTTTGGAGCAGTGCTGCTTCAGGATCATCAAGGTGTACACAGAAGCCTCTAAACATGGCATTGGAGCAGTGCTGCTTCAGGAGCATCAAGGTGGAAGCCTCTAAACATGGCTTTGGAGCAGTGCTGCTTCAGGAGCATCAAGGTGGAAGCCTCTAAACATGGCTTTGGAGCAGTGCTGCTTCAGGAGCATCAAGGTAGAAGCCTCTAAACATGGCTTTGGAGCAGTGCTGCTTCAGGAGCATCAAGGTGGAAGCCTCTAAACATGGCTTTGGGGCAGTGCTGCTTCAGGAGCATCAAGGTGGAAGCCCCTAAACATGGCTTTGGAGCAGTGCTGCTTCAGGAGCATCAAGGTGGAAGCCCCTAAACATGGCTTTGGAGCAGTGCTGCTTCAGGAGCATCAAGGTGTACACAGAAGCCTCTAAACATGGCTTTGGAGCAGTGCTGCTTCAGGAGCATCAAGGTGGAAGCCTCTAAACATGGCTTTGGAGCAGTGCTGCTTCAGGAGCATCAAGGTGTACACAGAAGCCTCTGCCCTAGTCCTGGGGCATGGTCCTAGGGCTCTGGTCCTCCGAGAGAGAGAAAGAAAGAGAATTAGAGAGAGCATATGTGGGGTGGCCAGTCCTCTTCCGGCTGTGCCGGGTGGAGATTATAACAGAACATGGCCAAGATATTCAAATGTTCATAAATGACCAGCATGGTCGAATAATAATAAGGCAGAACAGTTGAAACTGGAGCAACAGCACGGCCAGGTGGACTGGGGACAGCAAGGAGTCATCATGTCAGGTAGTCCTGGGGCATGGTCCTAGGGCTCAGGTCCTCCGAGAAAGAGAGAGAGAAGGAGAGAATTAGAGAACGCACACTTAGATTCACACAGGACACCGAATTGGACAGGAGAAGTACTCCAGATATAACAAACTGACCCCAGCCCCCCGACACATAAACTACTGCAGCATAAATACTGGAGGCTGAGACAGGAGGGGTCAGGAGACACTGTGGCCCCATCCGAGGACACCCCCGGACAGGGCCAAACAGGAAGGATATAACCCCACCCACTTTGCCAAAGCACAGCCCCCACACCACTAGAGGGATATCTTCAACCACCAACTTACCATCCTGAGACAAAGCTGAGTATAGCCCACAAAGATCTCCGCCATGGCACAACCCAAGGGGGGGCGCCAACCCAGACAGGATGATCACATCAGTGAATCAACCCACTCAGGTGACGCACCCCTTCCAGGGACGGCATGAGAGAGCCCTAGTAAGCCAGTGACTCAGCCCCTGTAATAGGGTTAGAGGCAGAGAATCCCAGTGGAAAGAGGGGAACCAGCCGGGCAGAGACAGCAAGGGCGGTTCGTTGCTCCAGAGCCTTTCCGTTCACCTTCCCACTCCTGGGCCAGACTACACTCAATCATATGACCCACTGAAGAGATGAGTCTTCAGTAAAGACTTAAAGGTTGAGACCGAGTTTGCGTCTCTGACATGGGTAGGCAGACCGTTCCATAAAAATGGAGCTCTATAGGAGAAAGCCCTGCCTCCAGCTGTTTGCTTAGAAATTCTAGGGACAATTAGGAGGCCTGCGTCTTGTGACCGTAGCGTACGTGTAGGTATGTACGGCAGGACCAAATCAGAGAGATAGGTAGGAGCAAGCCCATGTAATGCTTTGTAGGTTAGCAGTAAAACCTTGAAATCAGCCCTTGCTTTGACAAGACCATGTATTCACCCTGCACACCCTAATTGACAACCAAACCAACCAAAGCAAAGGCAAAGTCTTCTCATGCTTTGTTGATTTAAAAAAGCCTTCAACTAAATTTGGCATGAAGGTCTGCTATACAAATTGATTGAAAGTGGTGTTGGGGGTAAAACATACGACATTATAAAATCCATGTACACAAACAAAAAGTGTGCGGTTAAAATTGGCAAAAAACACACACATTTCTTTCCACAGGGCCGTGAGGTGAGACAGGGATTCAGCTTAAGCCCCACGCTCTTCAACATATATATCAACGAATTGGCGCGGGCACTAGAAAGGTCTGCAGCACCCAGCCTCACCCTACTAGAATCTGAAGTTAAATGTATACTGTTTGCTGATGATCTGGTGCTTCTGTCACCAACCAAGGAGGTTCTAAAGCAGCACCTAGATATTCTGCACAGATTCCGCCAGACCTGGGCCCTGACAGTAAATCTCAGTAAGACCAAAATAATGGTGTTCCAAAAAGGTCCTGTTGCCAGGACAACAAAATACAAATTCCATCTAGACACCATTTCCCTAGAGCACACAAAAAACTATACATACCTTGGCCTAAACATCAGCGCCACAGGTAACTTCCACAAAGCTGTGAACGATCTGAGACACAAGGCAAGAAGGGCATTCTATGCCATCAAAAGGAACATAAATTGAACATACCAATTAGGATCTGGCTAAAAATACTTGAATCAATCATAGAGCCCATTGCCCTTTATGGTTGTGAGGTCTGGGGTCTGCTCACCAACCAAGATTTCACAAAATGGGAAAAACACCAAATTGAGACACTGCATGCAGAATTCTGCAGAAATATCCTCCTTGTACAACGTAGAACACCAAATAATGCATGCAGAGCAGAATTAGGCCGATACCCACTAATTATCAAAATCCAGAAAAGAGTTGTTAAATTCTACAACCACCTAAAAGGAAGCGATTCCCAAACCTTCCATAACAAAGCCATCGCCTACAGAGAGATGAACCTGGAGAAGAGTCCCCTAATCAAGCTGGTCCTGGGGCTCTGTTCACAAACACAAACACACCCTACAGAGCCCCAGGACAGCAGCACAATTAGACCCAACCAAATCATGAGAAAACAAAAAGATAATTATTTGACACATTGGAAAGAATTAACAAAAAAACTGAGCAAATTGGAATGCTATTTGGCCCTAAACAGAGAGTACACAGTTGGAGAATACCTGACCACTGTGACTGACCCAAACCTAAGGAAAACTTTGACTATTTAAAGACTCAGTGAGCATAGCCTTGCTATTGAGAAAGGCCGCCTTAGGCAGACATGGCTCTCAAGAGAAGAGAGGCTATGTGCACACTTCCCACAAAATGAGGTGGAAACTGAGCTGCACTTCCTAACCTCCTGCCCAATGTATGACCATATTAGAGAGACATATTTCCCTCAGATTACACAGACCAACAAGGAATTCGAAAACAAACCCAATTTGGATAAATATCTACTGGGTGAAATTCCACAGTGTGCCATCACAGCAGCAAGATTTGTGACCTGTTGCCACAAGAAAAGGGCAACCAGTGAAGAACAAACACCATTGTATATACAACCCATATTTATGCTTATTTATTTTCCCTTGTGTACTTTAACCATTTGTACATTGTTACAACACAGTGTGTATATATATATATATATATATATAATATATAATATGACATTTGTAATGTTTTTATTATTTTTAAACTTCTCTATGTGTAATCTTTTCTGTTCATTTTTATTATTTATTTCACTTTTGTATATTATCTACCTCACTTGCTTTGTCAATGTTAACACATGTTTCCCATGCCAATAAAGCCCCTTGAATTGAATTGAATTGAGACACAGACGCAAGAGAGAGAGAGAGAGAGAGAGACATACACACAGTGAGAGAGACAAAGACACAGAGAGAGAGAGAGACAGACAGAGAGAGAGAGAGACATACACACACAGAGAGAGAGACACTGACACACAGAGAGAGAGAGAGAGACACATACACAAAGAGAGATAAAGAGAGAGAGACAGACACTGACACAGTTTTGAGGGACTTTGTGATTGGCCTGCTAACTGCAGGAATGTCCACCAGAGCTGTTGTCAGGTAATTAAATGTTCATTTCTCTACAGTAAGGTGCCTCCCATCTTGTTTAATAGGATTTGGCAGTACGTCCAACTGGCATCACAACCGCAGACCACGTGTAACTACATGCCAGCCCAGGACTTCTACATCTGGCTTCTTCACCTGCAGGATTGTCTGAGACCAGCCACCCGGACAGCTGATGAACCTGTGGGTTTGCACAAGCGAAGAATTTCTGCACAAACTGTCAGAAACCGTCTAAGGAAAGCTCACCTCAGTGCTCGTCGTCCTCACCAGGTCTTGACCTGACTTCCGTTCGGGGTCTTAACTGACTTCAGTGGCAAATGGTCACCTTCGATGGCCACAGGCTCACTGGAGAAGTGTAAGAGAAGATGAAAACTTGTTTCAACTGTACGGGGCGGGGCGGTGACGTCGTGTGGGCGACCAGTTTGCTGATGTCAATGTTGTGAACAGTTCCTGGAAGCTGAATATTCCTGGAAGCTGAATATTTCCCAGTTCTTCTTCCATGGCCTGCATCCGCAGTAGACATGTCACTTATTGAGCAGGTTGGGATGCTCTGGATTGACGTATACAACAGCGTGTTCCAATTCCCTCCAACATCCAGCAACTTCGCACAGCCATTTAAGACGATTGGGACAGCATTCCACAGGCCACAATCAACAGCCTGATCAACTCTATGAAAGTCCATTGATGGGGTTCTTAGTGATGGTTTACGACTCTTGTGGTATATGTGTGGCAATGGCAGAATACAATTCAAACTCATTAACTATGATTGATGGTGCTGGTTGTCCTTGCTCGCTGTAACTAACAAAGTAGTACATGGTTCCAGGAGGGGAAATCGTGTTTTTTCTGTGAATGTTGGTGTTTATGGATGTGCAATGGATGCAATCAAGCCACCAGAGGCTTTGAGCCAGGATGGGAATGTGGAAAACAGAGGTTTTTGCTGTATATGTCTGCCATTGGCGTTACAAAGAAGCTGGATGAACATAAAGTTGCTCTCTTTCTTACTATAGCGGGACCACAGGCAATCGATATATTCAATACCTTCACGTTTGCTAATGAGGAGGACAAAGAAGAGTTCACTGAGGTACAGGATCAGTTTGATGCATGTTGTTCGCCTACGAAGAACGAGATATGTGAATGTTATATGTTTCACTGTCGTATACAACAGCAAGGTGAACATTTTGACGTCTTTCTTACAGATTTGAAATTAAAAGCACATTTAGCCTCATCTACAGTGGATTGCGAAAGTATTCACCCCCTTGGCAATTTTCCTATTTTGTTGCCTTAAAACCTGGAATTAAAATGTATTTTTAGGAGGTTTGTATGATTTGATTTACACAACACTTTGAAGATGCAAAATGTTTTATTGTGAAACAAACAATAAGACAAAAAAATGAAACTGGAGCGTGCATAACTATTCACCTCCCCAAAGTCAATACTTTGTAGAGCCACCTTGCAAGTCTCTTGGGGTATCTATCTATAAGCTTGGCACATCTAGCCACTGGGATTCTTGTCCATTCTTCAAGGCAAAACTGCTGCAGCTTCTTCAAGTAGGATGGGTTCCGCTGGTGTACAACAATCTTTAAGTCATACCACAGATTCTCAGTTGGATTGAGGTCTGTGCTTTGACTAGGCCATTCCAATACATTTAAATGTTTCCCCTTAAACCACGCGAGTGTCGCTTCAGCCGTATGCTTAGGGTCATTGTAAAGTGAACCTCCGTCCCAGTTTCAAATATCCGGAAGACTGAAACAGACTGAAACAGTTTCCCTCAATAATTTCCCTGTTTTTAGCACCATCCATCATTCCTTCAATTCTGACCAGTTTCCCAGTCCCTGCCGATGAATAACATCCCCACTGCATACTGCTGTCACCACTATGCTTCATGGGGATGGTGTTCTCGTGGTGATTAGAGGTGTTGGGTTTGCGCCAGACATAGCGTTTTCCCTGATGGCCAAAAAGCTCAATTTTAGTCTCATCTTACCAGAGTATCTTCTTCCATGTGTTTGGGGAGTCTCCCACATACCTTTTGGCAAACACAAATTGTTTTCTATAAGCAATGTTTTTTTCTGGCTACTCTTCCTTAAAACTTCTTATGGCTGCAGGGGCAGTATTGAGTAGCTTGGATGAAAGGTACCCAGAAGTGCCCAGACTAAATGGTCTGCTCCTCAGTCCCAGTTGCTAATATATGCATAGTATCATTAGTAGTGGATAGAAAACACTCTGAGGTTTCTAAAAATGTTTGAATGATGTCTGTGAATATAACATAACTCATATGGCAGGCAAAAACCTGAGGAGAAATCCAAACAGGAAGTTAGAAATCTGAGGTTGGTCGATTTTCATCCCAGGCCATATTGAATTCACAGTGGGATATGGATGAAGTTGTACTTCCTATGGCTTCCACTAGATGTCAACCGTCTTTAGAAACTGGAATGAGGCTTCTATCGTGTTGTGGGCCTGAATAAGAGCTGAATGAGTCAGGTTACTGGCAGAGAGCCATTTCCTGGTCACCCGCATTTCACATGAAATCGACCTGCTTTCCATAGCTTCTCTAGACACAAAGGAATTCTCCAGTTGGAATTTTATTGAAGATTTATGATGACAACACCCTAAAGACTGATTCTATACTTAGTTTGAAATGTTTCTTCGACCTGTAATAGTTTTTGTCTGAAGTTATGCTGGACCTGCATGAGCGTTTGGATATGTGTACCTAACACATTAACAAAAGTAGTTACTTGGACATAAATAATGGACATTATCGAACAAATCAAGTATTTATTGTGGAACGAGGATTTCTGGGAGTGCATTCTGATGAAGATCATCAAAGGTAAGGGAATATTTATAATGTGATTTCTGGTTTCTGTTGACTCCAACATGGGGGAAAATTGTATTTATTTTCTGAGTGCCGTCTCAGATTATTGCATGGTTTGCTTTTTCCGTAAAGTTTTTTTGAAATCTGACACAGCAGTTGCATTAAAAGGACATAAGGGGGCGCTATGAGCAAAGGTGCCACAAGCAATATGACTTTGATCAAAGGATTCACAAGCTATATGATTGTAACATGTGTGGCACCAGGCACCAGACCAGGAAGTGTCCTGCCTTTGGAAAATCTTGCAACAAGTGCAAGGGAAAAATATTGTGGGAAAATGTGTTTTGCAAAGGACAAGTATGGGAGGCAAAATGTTCATACCATTGAAATGGAGGAGAATGAACAAAGTGCTTTGTTTGTGGGCACTGTGGATTGCATGGAGGACAGACAAGAACCATCACAGATCCACACAAGGTTGTACTACTAGTGGTCAATGGTACACTTTTGACCTTAAAGCTGGATACAGGAGCTAAAGCCAACCAAATCAATATGAGGGATTTTCCGGAGTTAAAGCACAAACCAGTCATCATGCAAAAGGCTGTGGCTCTCAAAGCGTACAATGGCCACGCAACTGAGACTAAAGGTTTGTGTCGGCTGACTGTAAAGGGGAAAACAAGATGCCACACACTTATGTTTGTGATTGTACCAGAGGAGCATGATTCTCTTTTGGGGGATACAGCATGTGAGTCGTTGGGATGACTTTGACTGGCTGCACAGTGTTCAACATGGTGAGATGATTCCTCAAATATATTCACGTGTTCACAGGATTTGGAGATCTGGAGATCTGAGAGTCTGTATGGACCCCAAGGACCTTAGTAAATGTATCAAAAGGGAGTATTTTCAGATTCCATAGAGGGAGGAGATGGCGTGTGGCTGGCGCATATTATTCCTCCAAGTCGGATGCCTCGAATGGATTCTGGCAGATGTTGGATGTAGCCAGCACCAAGCCTTGTACAGTCAATACCTCCTTTGGAAGATATTACTTTAAGACGTTACCTTTGGGCATAAGCTCTACCCCTGAGCTCTTTCACAAGGCCAAGGAAAGTGTCAATGAGGTGTTAGAGGAGTCCGAGTGTATATGGATGATTTTGTGGTCTGGGGTCCTCCATTCAGAAACACATTTAGCGGCTGGAAAATACTCTGCTCAGGGTTCAGGGGCATGGTTTGAAGCTAAACCAGGCTAAATGTCCATTCTGTGTGAAAGAAATTACATTTCTTGGGAATAAACTTTCCTCTGAGGATGTACTGCCTGATCATGCCAAGGTCAAAGTGGTGAGGGTAGATGGCTTATCCCACACATGGGAAAGGCATTCCGCGTGTTTGGAGTATGGCTAAAACAGAGAACTTAAGGACACTCCATCAGGACAGAGATCTCGTGGAATGGAGCCTGACAGGCCTACTAAGGTAGAAGCCTCAAAACATGGCTTTGGAGCAGTGCTGCTTCAGGAGCATCAATGTGGAAGCCCCTAAACATGACTTTGGAGCAGTGCTGCTTCAGGAGCATCAAGGTGGAAGCCCCTAAACATGACTTTGGAGCAGTGCTGCTTCAGGAGCATCAAGGTGGAAGCCTCTAAACATGGCTTTGGAGCAGTGCTGCTTCAGGAGCATCAAGGTGTACACAGAAGCCTCTAAACATGGCTTTGGAGCAGTGCTGCTTCAGGAGCATCAAGGTGGAAGCCCCTAAACATGACTTTGGAGCAGTGCTGCTTCAGGAGCATCAAGGTGGAAGCCCCTAAACATGTCTTTGGAGCAGTGCTGCTTCAGGAACATCAAGGTGTACACAGAAGCCTCTAAACATGGCTTTGGAGCAGTGCTGCTTCAGGAGCATCAATGTGTACACAGAAGCCTCTAAACATGTCTTTGGAGCAGTGCTGCTTCAGGAGCATCAAGGTGGAAGCCTCTAAACATGGCTTTGGAGCAGTGCTGCTTCAGGAGCATCAAGGTGGAAGCCTCTAAACATGGCTTTGGAGCAGTGCTGCTTCAGGAGCATCAAGGTGGAAGCCTCTAAACATGGCTTTGGAGCAGTGCTGCTTCAGGAGCATCAAGGTGGAAGCCTCTAAACATGGCTTTGGAGCAGTGCTGCTTCAGGAGCATCAAGGTGGAAGCCTCTAAACATGGCTTTGGAGCAGTGCTGCTTCAGGAGCATCAAGGTGGAAGCCTCTAAACATGGCTTTGGAGCAGTGCTGCTTCAGGAGCATCAAGGTGGAAGCCCCTAAACATGACTTTGGAGCAGTGCTGCTTCAGGAGCATCAAGGTGGAAGCCCCTAAACATGTCTTTGGAGCAGTGCTGCTTCAGGAGCATCAAGGTGTACACAGAAGCCTCTAAACATGGCTTTGGAGCAGTGCTGCTTCAGGAGCATCAAGGTGGAAGCCTCTAAACATGGCTTTGGAGCAGTGCTGCTTCAGGAGCATCAAGGTGGAAGCCTCTAAACATGGCTTTGGAGCAGTGCTGCTTCAGGAGCATCAAGGTGGAAGCCTCTAAACATGGCTTTGGAGCAGTGCTGCTTCAGGAGCATCAAGGTGGAAGCCTCTAAACATGGCTCTGGAGCAGTGCTGCTTCAGGAGCATCAAGGTGGAAGCCTCTAAACATGGCTTTGGAGCAGTGCTGCTTCAGGAGCATCAAGGTGGAAGCCTCTAAACATGGCTTTGGAGCAGTGCTGCTTCAGGAGCATCAAGGTGGAAGCCTCTAAACATGGCTTTGGAGCAGTGCTGCTTCAGGATCATCAAGGTGTACACAGAAGCCTCTAAACATGGCTTTGGAGCAGTGCTGCTTCAGGAGCATCAAGGTGGAAGCCTCTAAACATGGCTTTGGAGCAGTGCTGCTTCAGGAGCATCAAGGTGGAAGCCTCTAAACATGGCTTTGGAGCAGTGCTGCTTCAGGAGCATCAAGGTGGAAGCCTCTAAACATGGCTTTGGAGCAGTGCTGCTTCAGGAGCATCAAGGTGGAAGCCTCTAAACATGGCTTTGGAGCAGTGCTGCTTCAGGAGCATCAAGGTGGAAGCCTCTAAACATGGCTTTGGAGCAGTGCTGCTTCAGGAGCATCAAGGTGGAAGCCTCTAAACATGGCTTTGGAGCAGTGCTGCTTCAGGAGCATCAAGGTGGAAGCCTCTAAACATGGCTTTGGAGCAGTGCTGCTTCAGGAGCATCAAGGTGGAAGCCCCTAAACATGACTTTGGAGCAGTGCTGCTTCAGGAGCATCAAGGTGGAAGCCCCTAAACATGACTTTGGAGCAGTGCTGCTTCAGGAGCATCAAGGTGGAAGCCTCTAAACATGGCTTTGGAGCAGTGCTGCTTCAGGAGCATCAAGGTGTACACAGAAGCCTCTAAACATGGCTTTGGAGCAGTGCTGCTTCAGGAGCATCAAGGTGGAAGCCCCTAAACATGACTTTGGAGCAGTGCTGCTTCAGGAGCATCAATGTGTACACAGAAGCCTCTAAACATGTCTTTGGAGCAGTGCTGCTTCAGGAGCATCAAGGTGGAAGCCTCTAAACATGGCTTTGGAGCAGTGCTGCTTCAGGAGCATCAAGGTGGAAGCCTCTAAACATGGCTTTGGAGCAGTGCTGCTTCAGGAGCATCAAGGTGGAAGCCTCTAAACATGGCTTTGGAGCAGTGCTGCTTCAGGAGCATCAAGGTGGAAGCCTCTAAACATGGCTTTGGAGCAGTGCTGCTTCAGGAGCATCAAGGTGGAAGCCTCTAAACATGGCTTTGGAGCAGTGCTGCTTCAGGAGCATCAAGGTGGAAGCCCCTAAACATGGCTTTGGAGCAGTGCTGCTTCAGGAGCATCAAGGTGGAAGCCTCTAAACATGGCTCTGGAGCAGTGCTGCTTCAGGAGCATCAAGGTGGAAGCCTCTAAACATGGCTTTGGAGCAGTGCTGCTTCAGGAGCATCAAGGTGGAAGCCTCTAAACATGACTTTGGAGCAGTGCTGCTTCAGGAGCATCAAGGTGGAAGCCCCTAAACATGACTTTGGAGCAGTGCTGCTTCAGGAGCATCAAGGTGGAAGCCCCTAAACATGTCTTTGGAGCAGTGCTGCTTCAGGAGCATCAAGGTGTACACAGAAGCCTCTAAACATGGCTTTGGAGCAGTGCTGCTTCAGGAGCATCAATGTGTACACAGAAGCCTCTAAACATGTCTTTGGAGCAGTGCTGCTTCAGGAGCATCAAGGTGGAAGCCTCTAAACATGGCTTTGGAGCAGTGCTGCTTCAGGAGCATCAAGGTGGAAGCCTCTAAACATGGCTTTGGAGCAGTGCTGCTTCAGGAGCATCAATGTGGAAGCCTCTAAACATGGCTTTGGAGCAGTGCTGCTTCAGGAGCATCAAGGTGGAAGCCTCTAAACATGGCTCTGGAGCAGTGCTGCTTCAGGAGCATCAAGGTGGAAGCCCCTAAACATGGCTTTGGAGCAGTGCTGCTTCAGGAGCATCAAGGTGGAAGCCTCTAAACATGTCTTTGGAGCAGTGCTGCTTCAGGAGCATCAAGGTGGAAGCCTCCAAACATGGCTTTGGAGCAGTGCTGCTTCAGGAGCATCAAGGTGGAAGCCTCTAAACATGGCTTTGGAGCAGTGCTGCTTCAGGAGCATCAAGGTGGAAGCCTCTAAACATGGCTTTGGAGCAGTGCTGCTTCAGGAGCATCAAGGTGGAAGCCTCTAAACATGGCTTTGGAGCAGTGCTGCTTCAGGAGCATCAAGGTGGAAGCCTCTAAACATGGCTTTGGAGCAGTGCTGCTTCAGGAGCATCAAGGTGGAAGCCTCTAAACATGGCTTTGGAGCAGTGCTGCTTCAGGATCATCAAGGTGTACACAGAAGCCTCTAAACATGGCTTTGGAGCAGTGCTGCTTCAGGAGCATCAAGGTGGAAGCCTCTAAACATGGCTTTGGAGCAGTGCTGCTTCAGGAGCATCAAGGTGGAAGCCTCTAAACATGGCTTTGGAGCAGTGCTGCTTCAGGAGCATCAAGGTGGAAGCCTCTAAACATGGCTTTGGAGCAGTGCTGCTTCAGGAGCATCAAGGTGGAAGCCTCTAAACATGGCTTTGGAGCAGTGCTGCTTCAGGAGCATCAAGGTGGAAGCCTCTAAACATGGCTTTGGAGCAGTGCTGCTTCAGGAGCATCAAGGTGTACACAGAAGCCTCTAAACATGGCTTTGGAGCAGTGCTGCTTCAGGAGCATCAAGGTGGAAGCCTCTAAACATGGCTTTGGAGCAGTGCTGCTTCAGGAGCATCAAGGTGGAAGCCTCTAAACATGGCTTTGGAGCAGTGCTGCTTCAGGAGCATCAAGGTGGAAGCCTCTAAACATGGCTTTGGAGCAGTGCTGCTTCAGGAGCATCAAGGTGGAAGCCCCTAAACATGACTTTGGAGCAGTGCTGCTTCAGGAGCATCAAGGTGGAAGCCCCTAAACATGACTTTGGAGCAGTGCTGCTTCAGGAGCATCAAGGTGGAAGCCTCTAAACATGGCTTTGGAGCAGTGCTGCTTCAGGAGCATCAAGGTGTACACAGAAGCCTCTAAACATGGCTTTGGAGCAGTGCTGCTTCAGGAGCATCAAGGTGGAAGCCCCTAAACATGACTTTGGAGCAGTGCTGCTTCAGGAGCATCAAGGTGGAAGCCTCTAAACATGTCTTTGGAGCAGTGCTGCTTCAGGAGCATCAAGGTGGAAGCCTCTAAACATGGCTTTGGAGCAGTGCTGCTTCAGGAGCATCAAGGTGGAAGCCTCTAAACATGGCTTTGGAGCAGTGCTGCTTCAGGAGCATCAAGGTGGAAGCCTCTAAACATGGCTTTGGAGCAGTGCTGCTTCAGGAGCATCAAGGTGGAAGCCTCTAAACATGGCTTTGGAGCAGTGCTGCTTCAGGAGCATCAAGGTGGAAGCCTCTAAACATGGCTTTGGAGCAGTGCTGCTTCAGGAGCATCAAGGTGGAAGCCCCTAAACATGGCTTTGGAGCAGTGCTGCTTCAGGAGCATCAAGGTGGAAGCCTCTAAACATGGCTCTGGAGCAGTGCTGCTTCAGGAGCATCAAGGTGGAAGCCTCTAAACATGGCTTTGGAGCAGTGCTGCTTCAGGAGCATCAAGGTGGAAGCCTCTAAACATGACTTTGGAGCAGTGCTGCTTCAGGAGCATCAAGGTGGAAGCCCCTAAACATGACTTTGGAGCAGTGCTGCTTCAGGAGCATCAAGGTGGAAGCCCCTAAACATGTCTTTGGAGCAGTGCTGCTTCAGGAGCATCAAGGTGTACACAGAAGCCTCTAAACATGGCTTTGGAGCAGTGCTGCTTCAGGAGCATCAATGTGTACACAGAAGCCTCTAAACATGTCTTTGGAGCAGTGCTGCTTCAGGAGCATCAAGGTGGAAGCCTCTAAACATGGCTTTGGAGCAGTGCTGCTTCAGGAGCATCAAGGTGGAAGCCTCTAAACATGGCTTTGGAGCAGTGCTGCTTCAGGAGCATCAATGTGGAAGCCTCTAAACATGGCTTTGGAGCAGTGCTGCTTCAGGAGCATCAAGGTGGAAGCCTCTAAACATGGCTCTGGAGCAGTGCTGCTTCAGGAGCATCAAGGTGGAAGCCCCTAAACATGGCTTTGGAGCAGTGCTGCTTCAGGAGCATCAAGGTGGAAGCCTCTAAACATGTCTTTGGAGCAGTGCTGCTTCAGGAGCATCAAGGTGGAAGCCTCCAAACATGGCTTTGGAGCAGTGCTGCTTCAGGAGCATCAAGGTGGAAGCCTCTAAACATGGCTTTGGAGCAGTGCTGCTTCAGGAGCATCAAGGTGGAAGCCTCTAAACATGGCTTTGGAGCAGTGCTGCTTCAGGAGCATCAAGGTGGAAGCCTCTAAACATGGCTTTGGAGCAGTGCTGCTTCAGGAGCATCAAGGTGGAAGCCTCTAAACATGGCTTTGGAGCAGTGCTGCTTCAGGAGCATCAAGGTGGAAGCCTCTAAACATGGCTTTGGAGCAGTGCTGCTTCAGGATCATCAAGGTGTACACAGAAGCCTCTAAACATGGCTTTGGAGCAGTGCTGCTTCAGGAGCATCAAGGTGGAAGCCTCTAAACATGGCTTTGGAGCAGTGCTGCTTCAGGAGCATCAAGGTGGAAGCCTCTAAACATGGCTTTGGAGCAGTGCTGCTTCAGGAGCATCAAGGTGGAAGCCTCTAAACATGGCTTTGGAGCAGTGCTGCTTCAGGAGCATCAAGGTGGAAGCCTCTAAACATGGCTTTGGAGCAGTGCTGCTTCAGGAGCATCAAGGTGGAAGCCTCTAAACATGGCTTTGGAGCAGTGCTGCTTCAGGAGCATCAAGGTGTACACAGAAGCCTCTAAACATGGCTTTGGAGCAGTGCTGCTTCAGGAGCATCAAGGTGGAAGCCTCTAAACA
Organism: Oncorhynchus masou masou; assembly: GCF_036934945.1. Lineage (NCBI taxonomy): Eukaryota > Metazoa > Chordata > Actinopteri > Salmoniformes > Salmonidae > Oncorhynchus > Oncorhynchus masou. The sequence goes on from NC_088228.1 coordinate 43,174,481, forward strand.
TGGCTTTGGAGCAGTGCTGCTTCAGGAGCATCAAGGTGGAAGCCTCTAAACATGGCTTTGGAGCAGTGCTGCTTCAGGAGCATCAAGGTGGAAGCCTCTAAACATGGCTTTGGAGCAGTGCTGCTTCAGGAGCATCAAGGTGGAAGCCCCTAAACATGACTTTGGAGCAGTGCTGCTTCAGGAGCATCAAGGTGGAAGCCCCTAAACATGACTTTGGAGCAGTGCTGCTTCAGGAGCATCAAGGTGGAAGCCTCTAAACATGGCTTTGGAGCAGTGCTGCTTCAGGAGCATCAAGGTGTACACAGAAGCCTCTAAACATGGCTTTGGAGCAGTGCTGCTTCAGGAGCATCAAGGTGGAAGCCCCTAAACATGACTTTGGAGCAGTGCTGCTTCAGGAGCATCAAGGTGGAAGCCTCTAAACATGTCTTTGGAGCAGTGCTGCTTCAGGAGCATCAAGGTGGAAGCCTCTAAACATGGCTTTGGAGCAGTGCTGCTTCAGGAGCATCAAGGTGGAAGCCTCTAAACATGGCTTTGGAGCAGTGCTGCTTCAGGAGCATCAAGGTGGAAGCCTCTAAACATGGCTTTGGAGCAGTGCTGCTTCAGGAGCATCAAGGTGGAAGCCTCTAAACATGGCTTTGGAGCAGTGCTGCTTCAGGAGCATCAAGGTGGAAGCCTCTAAACATGGCTTTGGAGCAGTGCTGCTTCAGGAGCATCAAGGTGGAAGCCCCTAAACATGGCTTTGGAGCAGTGCTGCTTCAGGAGCATCAAGGTGGAAGCCTCTAAACATGGCTTTGGAGCAGTGCTGCTTCAGGAGCATCAAGGTGGAAGCCTCTAAACATGGCTTTGGAGCAGTGCTGCTTCAGGAGCATCAAGGTGGAAGCCTCTAAACATGGCTTTGGAGCAGTGCTGCTTCAGGAGCATCAAGGTGGAAGCCTCTAAACATGGCTTTGGAGCAGTGCTGCTTCAGGAGCATCAAGGTGGAAGCCTCTAAACATGGCTTTGGAGCAGTGCTGCTTCAGGAGCATCAAGGTGGAAGCCTCTAAACATGGCTTTGGAGCAGTGCTGCTTCAGGAGCATCAAGGTGGAAGCCTCTAAACATGGCTTTGGAGCAGTGCTGCTTCAGGAGCATCAAGGTGGAAGCCTCTAAACATGGCTTTGGAGCAGTGCTGCTTCAGGAGCATCAAGGTGGAAGCCTCTAAACATGGCTTTGGAGCAGTGCTGCTTCAGGAGCATCAAGGTGGAAGCCCCTAAACATGACTTTGGAGCAGTGCTGCTTCAGGAGCATCAAGGTGGAAGCCCCTAAACATGACTTTGGAGCAGTGCTGCTTCAGGAGCATCAAGGTGGAAGCCTCTAAACATGGCTTTGGAGCAGTGCTGCTTCAGGAGCATCAAGGTGTACACAGAAGCCTCTAAACATGGCTTTGGAGCAGTGCTGCTTCAGGAGCATCAAGGTGGAAGCCCCTAAACATGGCTTTGGAGCAGTGCTGCTTCAGGAGCATCAATGTGGAAGCCCCTAAACATGACTTTGGAGCAGTGCTGCTTCAGGAGCATCAATGTGTACACAGAAGCCTCTAAACATGTCTTTGGAGCAGTGCTGCTTCAGGAGCATCAAGGTGGAAGCCTCTAAACATGGCTTTGGAGCAGTGCTGCTTCAGGAGCATCAAGGTGGAAGCCTCTAAACATGGCTTTGGAGCAGTGCTGCTTCAGGAGCATCAAGGTGGAAGCCTCTAAACATGGCTTTGGAGCAGTGCTGCTTCAGGAGCATCAAGGTGGAAGCCTCTAAACATGGCTTTGGAGCAGTGCTGCTTCAGGAGCATCAAGGTGGAAGCCTCTAAACATGGCTTTGGAGCAGTGCTGCTTCAGGAGCATCAAGGTGGAAGCCCCTAAACATGGCTTTGGAGCAGTGCTGCTTCAGGAGCATCAAGGTGGAAGCCTCTAAACATGGCTTTGGAGCAGTGCTGCTTCAGGAGCATCAAGGTGGAAGCCTCTAAACATGGCTTTGGAGCAGTGCTGCTTCAGGAGCATCAAGGTGGAAGCCTCTAAACATGGCTTTGGAGCAGTGCTGCTTCAGGAGCATCAAGGTGTACACAGAAGCCTCTAAACATGGCTTTGGAGCAGTGCTGCTTCAGGAGCATCAAGGTGGAAGCCTCTAAACATGGCTTTGGAGCAGTGCTGCTTCAGGAGCATCAAGGTGGAAGCCTCTAAACATGGCTTTGGAGCAGTGCTGCTTCAGGAGCATCAAGGTGGAAGCCTCTAAACATGGCTTTGGAGCAGTGCTGCTTCAGGAGCATCAAGGTGGAAGCCTCTAAACATGGCTTTGGAGCAGTGCTGCTTCAGGAGCATCAAGGTGGAAGCCTCTAAACATGGCTTTGGAGCAGTGCTGCTTCAGGAGCATCAAGGTGGAAGCCTCTAAACATGGCTTTGGAGCAGTGCTGCTTCAGGAGCATCAAGGTGGAAGCCTCTAAACATGGCTTTGGAGCAGTGCTGCTTCAGGAGCATCAAGGTGGAAGCCTCTAAACATGGCTTTGGAGCAGTGCTGCTTCAGGAGCATCAAGGTGGAAGCCTCTAAACATGGCTTTGGAGCAGTGCTGCTTCAGGAGCATCAAGGTGGAAGCCTCTAAACATGGCTTTGGAGCAGTGCTGCTTCAGGAGCATCAAGGTGGAAGCCTCTAAACATGGCTTTGGAGCAGTGCTGCTTCAGGAGCATCAAGGTGGAAGCCCCTAAACATGACTTTGGAGCAGTGCTGCTTCAGGAGCATCAAGGTGGAAGCCCCTAAACATGACTTTGGAGCAGTGCTGCTTCAGGAGCATCAAGGTGGAAGCCTCTAAACATGGCTTTGGAGCAGTGCTGCTTCAGGAGCATCAAGGTGTACACAGAAGCCTCTAAACATGGCTTTGGAGCAGTGCTGCTTCAGGAGCATCAAGGTGGAAGCCCCTAAACATGGCTTTGGAGCAGTGCTGCTTCAGGAGCATCAATGTGGAAGCCCCTAAACATGACTTTGGAGCAGTGCTGCTTCAGGAGCATCAATGTGTACACAGAAGCCTCTAAACATGTCTTTGGAGCAGTGCTGCTTCAGGAGCATCAAGGTGGAAGCCTCTAAACATGGCTTTGGAGCAGTGCTGCTTCAGGAGCATCAAGGTGGAAGCCTCTAAACATGGCTTTGGAGCAGTGCTGCTTCAGGAGCATCAAGGTGGAAGCCTCTAAACATGGCTTTGGAGCAGTGCTGCTTCAGGAGCATCAAGGTGGAAGCCTCTAAACATGGCTTTGGAGCAGTGCTGCTTCAGGAGCATCAAGGTGGAAGCCTCTAAACATGGCTTTGGAGCAGTGCTGCTTCAGGAGCATCAAGGTGGAAGCCCCTAAACATGGCTTTGGAGCAGTGCTGCTTCAGGAGCATCAAGGTGGAAGCCTCTAAACATGGCTTTGGAGCAGTGCTGCTTCAGGAGCATCAAGGTGGAAGCCTCTAAACATGGCTTTGGAGCAGTGCTGCTTCAGGAGCATCAAGGTGGAAGCCTCTAAACATGGCTTTGGAGCAGTGCTGCTTCAGGAGCATCAAGGTGTACACAGAAGCCTCTAAACATGGCTTTGGAGCAGTGCTGCTTCAGGAGCATCAAGGTGGAAGCCTCTAAACATGGCTTTGGAGCAGTGCTGCTTCAGGAGCATCAAGGTGGAAGCCTGTGGCTTATAAACCCGTTCTTTGACTGATTCTGAGAATTCTTATGCTCAAATAGTGCCCAGGGTTGGTCATTGGTTGTGAGACATTTATGGCTTACAAACGGTGATTCTAGAAATAGACCATAAACCCCTTATTCCAATGTCTCTTAAAAATCTGAATGAAATGCCTCCTCGTCTTCAAAGGATGATGATGAGTTTGCAACGCTATGATTTTGTTCCAACCTATGTGCCTGGGTCAACTTTGGTGGTAGCTGATGCCCTCTCAAGGGCTCCACCAGAGGTGGCTCAAATCAGCCTGAGTCAGGAGTCTATGGAGGAGGAGGTTGCCTTGCATGTGGATATGGTCATGGAGTCACTTCCTGTATCTGAGCTGCAACTAAAGAGAATAGCTGAAGAGACCATGACAGATACCATTTTTTGCAAAGTGATCCATAATATGGAAAATGGCTGACAAAAAGGCTCTTGTAACCAATACTTCCGACTAAGCGCAGAGCTGTCAGTGGTCAATGGTGTGCTGTTGAAGAACAACATAATGGTGATACCTACTGAAGCACATCTGGGAGCTGGGAGATCTAAGAGAAGGGCCAGAGAGTCCCTTAATTGGCCAAATATAAAATCTAACATTGACCAGATAGGGCAACTTGCTCCTTTCTGGTTCATAATTTGTTTCTAGCCTTAAATTAGGCACTGGCCAGCCGAGTTAGCTAACTAGCAACCTCACTATCAGAAAGTCTGAGTTGAAATAAATGCTAGCCAGCTAGATAGCATAAGCTAATGTCTGCTGGCATAGCTTGCTAGCCCCAGTTAGCAGGGTTAGGGGTCAGAGTTAGAATAGGGATTAGGTTAGGGTCAGAATAGGAGTTAGGGTTAGATTAGGTGTCAGTTCTCCACTGTCCTTCAGATACTTTTTATTTTCAGATGAGCGTGTTGGCTATGGCGAAGATGCACTTCATTGTGTCATGGATGCTTTTGAAAATGGGCAGGGCATTAAGGCAGCCTCCCATGCTTTTAATGTGCCACCCAAAACCCTGAGGCGCCACAGAGACCAGCAGTCCAAAACTCCAGGCCACAGCCTTTTGGGTGGGTTTCCAGTCTTCACTGGCTCTTTCAAATGTGACCTGGTGAGTCATATCCAAAAATGGAAAGAGCCCTTTTCGTTCTTTGACCTGGCGGAGAGGATGGGAATCCAAAACACATGTAATAAAGAAAGATGGGTGGTTATATTCCAATGAATTAGTCATATATATACAAACTATTGAAAACCGGTTGCTCTTGAATTTCATTTTAAAGAAACTATGATGTAAAATCTTGCCTTGTTCAAATGATAATGACTGTAGTTCAACTCTACATAATAGAGTGTAAGGGAAAGGTAGAATAAGTTGAATGAATGAATGAATTTCTGTGGCCACTTCTGTGAAACACAATGGCATAATATTCTATTGGTGTAAGTTATCCCCAGGGGCGGGTGCATCTAAACCCCGTATCTGTGAAAAATGTCCCTTTCCTAAAAAATACATTTTATTAAATAACTACAAATCTGTTAACTGTAGCCATTTATTTTAATTTATAGTTTGTTACCCTAAGCATGGCCGTCATGGGTAAGCCCATGTAAACCTACTTGGTACCTCTATGTTCGTTCACATATGCAGTTGTCGGTATTCTGAGCCAAACTGCTATTCAGTATTTTTGTTTGCATGCATGAATAACTAGGATATTACTTCAAACATTTAGTTTGCATTGTCTTGGTAAGACAGCTGTGTGTACAACTCGTTTACATGGGCAAACAGGGTACCTCTTACAAACAGGGTACCACTTACAAACAGGGTACCTCTTACAAACAGGGCATCTCTTACAAACAGGGTACCTCTTACAAATGGGGTATCTCTTACAAACAGGGTACCGCTTACAAACAGGGTACCTCTTACAAACAGGGCATCTCTTACAAACAGGGTACCTCTTACAAATGGGGTATCTCTTACAAACAGGGCATCTCTTACAAACAGGGTACCTCTTACAAACAGGGCATCTCTTACAAACAGGGTACCTCTTACAAATGGGGTATCTCTTACAAACAGGGTACCGCTTACAAACAGGGTACATCTTACAAACAGGGTACCTCTTACAAACAGGGTACCTCTTACAAACAGGGTACCTCTTACAAACAGGGTACCTCTTACAAACGGGGTATCTCTTACAAACAGGGTACCGCTTACAAACAGGGTACCTCTTACAAACAGGGTACCTCTTACAAACGGGGTATCTCTTACAAACAGGGTACCGCTTACAAACAGGGTACCTCTTACAAACAGGGTACCTCTTACAAACAGGGTACCTCTTACAAACAGGGTATCTCTTACAAACAGGGTACCTCTTACAAACAGGGTATCAAGTAGGGTGCTGATACAGCGCAGCAGAGATAGGCTACAGATTTCAAAAGCACTCAGTCTCAACATTTAAACTTCATGTTTATTATGGTAAAGCGTGACAATACAAACAGAATTCAATCATTCCAATGCAACAACCCCCAAAATGTACTATAGCCCGCTGCGTCACTTTATCCTGGTGCCGGGTCTGCTGCCAGAGATTTGTACATAATGAATATCTCACTGTTCTCTGCAGGCCTCTCACTTCTAATTTCATAAACAGATGTATCTACCTTTATTTGCTTGATGTTTTATAAGAGCCAACACAGACAGCAATGTAAACAGATCAACAACAAATAAGCATAACATTCAGCAGCTGCTCACGTTGCCACGGTAACTGGAGACATGTGGAACGACAAAGGTGACAGGCCATTTGGCGCCGTGCATGGCGCACCTTGGAGGCTCCTGTTATAGCGTATGACCGCAGAGAGGCAGTCTAGTATCGACTCATTATTCTCTGGCAGAGAGAACACACACACACTTTGTGCAAAGAGAACGCAGATTGTTAATGAACACAATCTGAAACCTATGATTACACACTCAGTCTGTAAGACAATAGAATAGGATTTCTTTATGTACGTTGTGAGACAATGCTCAGACGATCTGCTGAAGAATATGCCAAGCTGTTAGTAGTCAAACAAAGCTAGTGTGTGGTTTCATATAACATTGATGCATGTTGTATTCCTACTGGGCATCAGACCATGATGTGATTGATGTTTGGTTGTTGTCAACAAACATGCACAAACTTCTGTTGAATAAATAAAAAAGCACTCTTCAATATCGCACATTGTTTTCTTTCCTTTTCGTCAAGACCCCTGAAACGAGAAATAACAGGAAAGGTGTTAACAACAGAGTGTACCCGAGCATGTGTACACTGCGCTGACAGAGATAGATAGGACTCGTCTTTATATCTGTGCCATTATAACGTCTGTGAGAGCATGGGCAGCGCCACTGAGGCTATTGGCATTGTGAGGTCGTCAATTTTCTTCTTCACGATTGGCTGATCCCTCTTCATGACCCAATTGGACACGACTCCAACAGGGTCACCAGGAAGGATTAGCCAGTGAAGTTGGAAGTCCCACCCAGTTGACTATATTAAAATGGTGGAAGCACTCAATGGCTCTGTACATGCTAATGCAGCCTTTAGGCTACTAGAGGCCTCTATCATTATCTATGACTGAGCTTCACACTGGTTAAGCCTTTCACACACACACACACACACACACACACACACACACACACACACACACACACACACACACACACACACACACACAACACACACACACACACACACACACACACACACACACACACACACACACACACACACACACACACACACACACACACACACACACACACACACACACAGACGCACACACACACACAGAGACACACACACACACAGAGACACACACACACACACACACACACACACACACACACACACACACACACACACACACACACACACACACACACACACACAGAGACACACACACACACACACACACAGAGACACACACACACACACACACACACACACACACACACACACACACACACACACACACACACACACACACACAGACACACACACACACACACACACACACACACACACACACACACACACACACACACACACACACACACAGAGACACACACACACACACACACACAGAGACACACACACACACACACACACACACACACACACACACACACACACACACACACACACACACACACACACACAGAGACACACACACACACACACACACACACACACACACACACACACACACACACACACACACACACACACACACACACACACACACACACACAGAGACACACACACACACACACACACACACACACACACACACACACACACACACACACACACACACACACACACACACACACAGAGAGACACACACACACACACACACACACACACACACACACACACACACACACACACACACACACACACACACACACACACACACACACACACACACACACACACACACACACACACACACACACACACACACACACACACACACACACACACACACACACACACACACACACACACACACACACACACACACACACACACACACACACACACACACACACACACACACACACACACACACACACACACACACACACACACACACACACACACACACACACAGAGACACACACACACACACACACACAGACACACACACACACACACACACACACACACACACACACAGAGACACACACACAGAGACACACACACACACACACACACACACACACACACACACACACACACAGAGACACACACACACACACACACACACACACACACACACACACACACACACACACACACACACACACACACACACACACACACAGACACACACACACACACACACAGAGACACACACACACACACACACACACACACACACACACACACACACACACACACACACACACACACACACACACACACACACAACACACACACACACACACACACACACACACAGAGACACACACACACACAGAGACACACACACACACACACACACACACACACACAGAGACACACACACACACACACACACACACACACACACACACACACACACACACACACACACACACACACACACACACACACACACACACACACACACACACACACACACACACAGAGACACACACACACACACACACACACACACACACACACACACACAGAGACACACACACACACACACACACACACACACACACACACACACACACACACACACACACACACACACACACACACACACACACAGAGAGACACACACAGAGACACACACACACTTAAGAGTTGCTCTGAGTAAGGATGGAGCGGTCTTCTTTGATCACTCCCTGCTGACTCTGATTAGTATGTAGATGTAGAGTTCAGACCTACAGGGACCTGGCAGCCATGACACCTAGATACCGCAGAGGAATCTCACCCGCTCAACCCTTTCCCTCTCCATCATCCAATCAGAGGTCTTACATTCTCTTTTCTGACAATTAGAAACCTCTCATTCTTTCAACATTCAACCTGGATACTTTAACTGGCTAATCATCCAATCAGAACCCTCTCACACTCTCCGATCAGGCAATCAGTAGTTTCAAAATCTTTCTGCCTCCAATTAGAGGAGTTTGTCTGCAACTTCAGTATGAATCGCAAGAAAAGCTTATTTTCCATGATAACAGAAAACATTAGATAGAGAGAGATGGGAGGAGTCTATGAATAATTGTTGTTTTACTCTGACCCACTTTGGATTCCATACCCTTCGGCTGTTTGTAGAAACCAAACATTCACTGATTAATACCTAACGAAATACACAGAATATAAAATTACCTTATCTGGGAAATTTTCATAGAGAGAAACACACTCAGGCGCACACACAAACACACACATCCATGCACAAATCACCCTCATCTCTTTCTTTACATAGAAGAGATTGAGCTGTCAGAACAGCTGATTGATGATGTCTGTCTGTCACCATGACGATGAAGGGTCGGTGAGGTCAGAGATCTAAAATGTTAGGAGGATAGAAAAGCTTATTAATGTTATCATTTTTTATCGCAGGTTGACGTTTGTCATGGGTCTTGCCCTGGAGGCAGAACTAAGCGGTTCCTCTAGAGTTTAGATCAGGGCTGCTCAACCCTCTTCCTGGAGATCTACTGTCCTGTAGGTTTTCAGTCCAACCCTCTTCCTGGAGATCTACCGTCCTGTAGATTTTCAGTCCAACCCTCTTCCTGGAGATCTACCGTACTGTGGGTTTTCAGTCCAACCCTCTTCCTGGAGATCGACCGTCCTGTAGGTTTTCAGTTCAACCCTCTTCCTGGAGATCTACCGTCCTGTGGGTTTTCAGTCCAACCCTCTTCCTGGAGATCTACCGTCCTGTAGGTTTTCAGTCCAACCCTCTTCCCGGAGATCTACCGTCCTGTGGGTTTTCAGTCCAACCCACCAACCCTCAATTCCATCATTTGTGTGCCAAGTCCATATTTTGTGTGACAACTCCAGCATTTGTGTAACAACTCCAGCATTTGTGTGCCAATTCCATCATTTGTGTGCCAAGTCCATCATTTGTGTGCCAAGTCCACATTTTGTGTGACAACTCCAGCATTTGTGTGCCAACTCCAGCATTTGTGTGCCAACTCCATCATGTGTGATCCAACTCCATCATTTGTGTCCCAACTCCATCATTTGTGTGCCAACTCCATCATGTGTGTGCCAACTCCATCATCTGTGTGCCAACTCCATCATTTGTGTGCCAACTCCATCATCTGTGTTCCAACTCCATCATCTGTGTGCCAACTCCATCATCTGTGTGCCAACTCCATCATGTGTCTGCCAACTCCATCATTTGTGTGCCAACTCCATCATGTGTGTGCCAAGTCCATCATTTGTGTGCCAACTCTAGCATCTGTGTGCCAACTCTATCATGTATGTGCCAACTCCATCATTTGTGTGCCAAGTCCCTCATTTGTGTGCCAATTCCATCATGTGTGTGCAAACTCCAGAATTTGTGTGCCAACTCCAACATTTGTGTGTCAACTCCATCATTTGTGTGCCAAGTCCATCATTTGAGTGCCAAGTCCATATTTTGTGTGACAACTCCAGTATTTGTGTGCCAACTCCAGCATTTGTGTGCCAACTCCATCATGTGTGATCCAACTCCATCATTTGTGTGCCAACTCCAGCATTTGTGTGCCAACTCCAGCATTTGTGTGCCAACTCCATCATGTGTGATCCAACTCCATCATTTGTGTCCCAACTCCATCATTTGTGTGCCAACTCCATCATGTGTGTGCCAACTCCATCATCTGTGTGCCAAGTCCATCATTTGTGTGCCAACTCCATCATCTGTGTTCCAACTCCATCATCTGTGTGCCAACTCCATCATCTGTGTGCCAACTCCATCATGTGTCTGCCAACTCCATCATCTCTGTGCCAACTCCATCATTTGTGTGCCAACTCCAGCATTTGTGTGCCAACTCCATCATGTGTGATCCAACTCCATCATTTGTGTCCCAACTCCATCATTTGTGTGCCAACTCCATCATGTGTGTGCCAACTCCATCATCTGTGTGCCAAGTCCATCATTTGTGTGCCAACTCCATCATCTGTGTTCCAACTCCATCATCTGTGTGCCAACTCCATCATCTGTGTGCCAACTCCATCATGTGTCTGCCAACTCCATCATCTCTGTGCCAACTCCATCATTTGTGTGCCAACTCCATCATGTGTCTGCCAACTCCATCATCTCTGTGCCAACTCCATCATTTGTGTGCCAACTCCAGCATTTGTGTGCCAACTCCAGCATTTTTGTGCCAACTCCAGCATTTGTGTGCCAACTCCAGCATTTGTGTGCCAACTCCAGCATTTGTGTGCCAACTCCAGCATTTGTGTGCCAACTCCATCATGTGTCTGCCAAGTCCAGCATTTGTGTGCCAACTCCAAAATTAGATGGGCTGGCTACTCACCACACAGCTGCTAGGCTACCCTCTGTCGTTTAGGGTAGGCATCTCATTCATTGCAAGCATTCTCCATACAATTCCGTTTTCATTTCCTTCATGTTAAGCGTAATTATTATGGCATTCATTAAAGTAGTGTCCAGGGTCACGTACGCCACAGTCTGTAACGGCAGGCCACACATATCTCTGTGTGTGTGTGTGTGTGTGTGTGTGTGTGTGTGTGTGTGTGTGTGTGTGTGTGTGTGTATCAGAGGTATAGATTGGCCACATGCTATCATACTGCAGACTTGCTTTCTCCTCTCGAAATCTTAATGTCCGTCCAGCCATGATTGTTCTCTCTCCCTCTTGTTATTGATCTCTCCATCGTGTCCCTTTTCTTCCCTCTCTCCGGTTGGTTGACTCCGGCTGGCCCTCCTGTTGGGACCACAACCACCTCCACCCGTGTTGCCTACAACATGACAATATTGCACACCCGAGGGCCACCATGCCGACATACCCTGCTGCCTCCACTGCCTCATATTCATTCTACCACCAACAACTCGGCCTCCAAGCCTTAGATTAGGGCTCAAAGACTTTGACCCAATCCAGCTCCGGACTTGGCTTCTCTCTTAGCATCCACAGATTACAACTTGGCATCCGACACAGCGTAAGTCCCTGCATGATGGCCCAGCAGGCCTTTTCTCTCTCTCTCTCTCTCTCTCTCTCTCTCTCTCTCTCTCTCTCTCTCCCACCTCTCTCTAATACCTGAAGACACGTACACATCCCTCTCTCCTCCATTCTATCTCACCGCACCCGGTCTCCTCCACACCGGCAGTGTGCCCCCTGCATCCAAAACCAGCTCTGGCCCCCTAGATCCCTTGCCTCTTGCTACTACTTTTCTTTCTGACCCTAGAACTCTGACTTCTGCTTCGGAAGTGGCTCATGCACTCTCTCTGCCAGCGACGGCCTCTCTCTCAGCATAATGCTTCCTCTACCCACCACCACTGTCTCCGCCGGCAGTTCAACTGATTTTTAGGTTGCACACTCTGGCCTTCCGGCTACCTTGCCTGCTCGATCTTCACAGTATTGTGCTCCACTCCCCCCAGGTCTCACTGGCCCGTGACCACTGCTCTGGCAGCGGCTCACCCTCTCTATTGGGCCAGTGTCGACCTTTCTCTTTTTCTTGGGTCCTGCTGTCACCACTGCAGCATCTCCTCTCTCTGCCAGCAACGACCTCTCACATCCCGACCTACTCAGCCATTTTCATGCCTGCCACCCCCGCAGCGGTCCAGACCCTGGCCCTCCCAGCTATGACACTGTCCTGGTTCAGTGAACCGACTGTCTCTCTGTTCCATTCTAAACTGCCAGCTGCTCTGGCCTCCCGAGTACCTAGCATGCTTGATCTTCACAGCCTCTAGCAGTTCTCCCCCTCTCAGATCTTGCTGGCCCTGTGTCTGCTGCTATAGCAGCGGCTCAGCCCTCACTCTGCCAGTGACGACCTCTCTCTGCATAGTCTGTGACCCGTGCTCCCGGGGTGACACACCCTCCCTCTACACCAGTGACAAACTTCATCAGCGCCTTTAATCCCAATGGTCCTGTGACCGCCACCCTTGCAGTGCCTCACCTTCTCTGCCAGTGATGACTGCTCAGTCAGCTATCTGTGGCTCGGCCCTTGTTCCTTACAGCTGTTAAGTTCTCATTTTTCAGTAAGCCGATTGCTTCCATGTTACAGTTTTCACTGCTAGCCGCAGCCCAGCCCAGCCCTCCGGCTCACCATTCACTCTCGACAGCCACACTGACTCTTCTTCTACCAAACACACTCCACTTCAATTTGCATCCAGTCTCTTCCTTGCTCCTCCAGCAGATCCTAAATGTGACCACTGTTACGGCAATGGCTCACCCCCTCTCTCTGCCAGGGATGACCTCTCCCCACCTCAGGTCCGTCTAGCCTGTACTCTCTCCCCCACCCCAAGTCCCTCCGTCCCCTTCCTCGGCTCACCCTTGTCATCGCTTGGAGTTGGATGACTTCCACTTAATCGTTATGGATCTGGCCATTCATTCTGGTGGCTCAACAATCTATGACTGCCATCATATCTACGACTGCCATCATACTGGGGTGCTCTCGACAGCTGCATGGTCGCCCCATCCTAGATAAGTGAACCAACTGCCTCTGTTCTAGTCTTCATCTGCTCGCCACCCACCCTCGTCGCCAGCCAATCACCATTGACATCCAGTCTGTCTGCATCCAGATGCTGAGGTCTCCATCGCAGTCTTTCCACGCTGGGATTGTTCCAAGTTTACATCCTCATCTTTTACCAACACTGAGTATACCAAACAATATGAACACCTTCCTTGCCCTCAGAACTGCCTCAATTCGTAGTGGCATGGACTCTACAAGAGAAATTACGGATAAAACATATCGGTGCTCATCGGCCATTGGACATAAACATTACACAACAAGTTGGAAATCGCAAATTCAACAATGAGTGGTTTGGAAGGAATCAGTGGCTAACTGCAAGCATTGCAAAGCAATCACTAGCCTGCTATTCTGTGGAGTGGCTTTCTGGTCCCAATTCTGGGTTTAAGGGAATATTTTCCAAGTTTAAAAGTGATAAACATATATAACCTTGGCCATGCTGTCAATGAAGCATGAGTTGTGCTGTGCTCAAAACAACTCGGAACTGCGTAAACTTGACTTCAGTGAGTTCAAGTCAACTGGGAAGTTGGGAAGGAGGTCCGACTGGGAAAATATGCTTTGAACAGTCATCCAACTCGAAATTGTAAATCCGGCCTCTTTATGGAGCTACAACCTGAAGATCATTGACTTCATTATTTTCTTCAAGTTCCCAGTTGTCTTGAAAGCACCATAAATTCAGAGAATGCGATACTTTGGCAAAATTTACCCCTGAACGACCGCCACGCCATCTTCCTGTTCAAGTAAGCACAGCACAAGGTGAGTCCTGCATAAAGGATATAAACATTTAAAATCAGTTTTTCACTTTTTTTTACTGACATTTAATGTAAGAAAAAATGTGTTGTCTTAGGTCAGTTAGGATCTGTTAGGGCTAGGCGTACCGCTTGCAGGTGAAACTGGAGGGCGCGCAATTCAAATAAATAATTATAACAATTATGGATATTAAACATTTGGGTACATGTACAGTTGAAGTCGGAAGTTTACATACACTTAGGTTGGAGTCATTAAAACTCGTTTTTCAACAACTCCACAAATGTCTTGTTAACAAACTATAGTTTAGGCAAGTAGGTTAGGACATCTACTTTGTGTATGACACAAGCAATTTTTCCAACAATTGTTTACACAGATTATTTCACAATTCCTGACATTTACTACAAGTAAAAAATCCCTGTTTTTGGTCAGTTAGGAACACCACTTTATTTTAAGAATGTGAAATGTCAGAATAATGGTAGAAAGAATGATTTATTTCAGCTTTAATTTCTTTCATCACATTCCCAGTGGGTCAGGAGTTTACACTCAATTAGTATTTGGTAGCATTGCCTTTAAATTGTTTAACTTGGGTCAAATGTTTTGGGTTAGCCTTCCACAAGCTTCCCACAATAAGTTGGGTGAATTTTGGCCCATTCCTCCTGACAGAGCTGGTGTAACGGAGTCAGGTTTGTAGGCCTCCTTGCTCGCACAAGCTTTTTCAGTTCTGCCCACAAATTTTCTATAGGATTGAAATCAGGGCTTTGTGATGGCCACTCCGATACCTTGACTTTGGTGTCCTTAAGCCATTTTGCTACAACTTTGGAAGTATGCTTGGGGTCATTTTCCATTTGGAAGACCCATTTGCGACAAAGTTTTAACTTCCTGACTGATGTCTTGAGATGTTGTTTCAATATATCCACCTAATTTTCCTACCTCATGATGCCATCTATTTTGTGAAGTGGACCAGTCCCTCCTGCAGCACAACACCCCCACAACATGATGCTGCCACCCCCGTGCTTCACAGTTGGGATGGTGTTTTTCGGCTTGCAAGCCTCCACCTTTTTCCTCCAAACATAACGATGGTCAATTTAAGTATGCTCTCTCTAATTCTTTCTTTCTTTCTCTCTCTCTCTCTCTCGGAGGACCTGAGTCCTAGGACCATGCTTCAGGACTACCTGGCATGATGACTTCTTGCTGTCCCCAGTCCACCTGGCCATGCTGCTGCTCCAGTTTCAACTGATCTGCCTGCAGCTATCGAACCCTGACCTGTTCACCGGACGTGCTACCTGTCCCAGACCTACTGTTTTCAACTCTCTAGAGACAGCAGGATACTCTCAATTATCGGCTATGACAAGCCAACTGACATTTACTCCTGAGGTGCTGACTTGTTGCAACCTCGACAACTACTGTGATTATTATTATTTGAACATGCTGGTAATTTATGAACATTTGAACATCTTGGCCATGTTCTGTTATAATCTCCACCTGGCACAGCCAGAAGAGGACTGGCCACCCCTCATAGCCTGGTTCCTCTCTGGGTTTCATCCTAGGTTTTGGCCTTTCTAGGGAGTTTTTCCTAGCAAACATGCTTCTAAACCTGCATTGCTTGCTGTTTGGGGTTTTAGGCTGGGTTTCTGTACAGCACTTTGATATATCAGCTGATGTAAGAAGGGCTTTATAAATACATTTCATTTGATTTCATTCCTTGCTTAGCGGCCTTTCAGGTTATTTCGATATAGATATTTTTGTACCTTTTTCCTCCAGCATCTTCAAGGTCCTTTGCTGTTGTTCTGGAATTGATTTGCACTTCTCGCTCCAAAGTACTTTCATCTCTAGGAGACAGAACGCGTCTTCTTCCTGAGCGGGATGACGGCTGTGTGGTCCCATGGTGTTCATACTTGCGTACTATTGTTTGTACAGATGAATGTGGTACATTCAGGCATTTGGAAATTTCTCCCAAGGATGAACCAGACTTGTGGAGGTCCACAATTTTTTTCTGAAGGCTTGGCTGATTTATTTTGATTTTCCCCCGATGTCAAGCAAAGAGGCACTGAGTTTGAAGGTAGGCCCTGAAATACATCCACAGATACACCTCCAATTGACATAATTTTCTTGAATTTTCCAAACTGTTTAAATGCACAGTCAACTTAGTTTATGTAAACTTCTGACCCAATGGAATTGTGATACAGTGAATTATAAGTGAAATAATCTGTCTGTAAACAATTGTTGGAAACATTTCTTGTGTCATGCACAAAGTAGATATCCTAACCGACTTGCCAAATCTGTAGTTTGTTAGCAAGACATTTGTGGAGTGGTTGACAATGGGTTTTAATAACTCCAATCTAAGTGTATGTAATCTTCTGACTTCAACTGTACATATGAGAGTAATGTAAGATATGTAAACATTATTAAAGTGGCATTGTTTAAATTGACTGGTGAGTCTCCATGTAGGCAGCAGCCTCTCTGAGTTAATGATTGCTGTTTAGCAGTCTGATGGCCTTGAGATAGAAGCTGTTTTTCAGTCTCTTGGTGCAAGCTTTGATGCACCTGTACTGACCTCGCCTTTTGGATGGTAATGGGGTGAACAGGCAGTGACTCGGTTGATTGTTGTCAATGATGATGTTGTTGGCCTTCCTGTGACATCGGGTGCTGTAGGTGTCCTGGAGGGCAGGTAGTTTACCCCCGGTGATACGTTGTGCAGACCTCACTACCTCCTGGAGAGCCTTACGGTTGTGGGCGGAGCAGTTACCGTACCAGGCTGTGATACAGCCCGACGGGATGCTCTCGATTGTGCATCTGTAGAAGTTTGTGAGTGCTTTTGGTGACAAGCCAAATTTCTTCAGTCTCCTGAGGTTGAAGAGGCGCTGCTGCGCCTTCTTCATGACGCTGTCTGTGTGGGTGGACCAATTCAGTTTGTCCGTGATGTGTACTCCGAGGAATTTAAAACTTATTACCCTCTCCACTACTGTCCCATCGATGTGGATAGGGGGGTGCTCCCTCTGCTGTTTCCTGAAGTCCACAATCATCTCCTTTGTTTTGTTGACGTTGAGTGTGAGGTTATTTTCCTCACTAGGTTACCTGCTGCCAACCATTCAGCACATGCAGTCCAGAACAGCTCACTTCCTCTCTCGGGTACAACTAACTTAGAATTCTCTTTTTTGGGATTGCCATCACCTCAGCAACCACTACCATGGCCTGACTATGTTTACCTGAGACTCCGAGCCACGTTTACTCCACGGATCCTTCATCTGCAGCCTTTTGCGCCATCCGGTCCATTCTCAATCTCCTCCTGAATCATCATTCTCACATCCATTCCATTTCCTCCAATAAATATTCTAAACCTATTTCAGTATTTGGTCCTTAAACTTGTGACATTTTCAAAGTCTTTCTTTATCTCCCATTGCACTCTAACACTCTCCCTATCTCTAAATTTATTTAGTTCCCTTCTAGTATCTCGCTCTCATCTTATCCTCTCTCGCTCTCTTTCAATGTGTAAAGTCAGAGTTTTACTTCCAGGGTCTTTGTGCATAGGAAGTCCATATTTAATGAAGTGAGTCTCTTGTTAAAATGTTTTTAAGTGCTCCTATGCAGCACTGCAGGCTGGAAGGGGGAGGTGGGGGGCTTTTATTTATTCATTGGGTGATTCACTGCCTCGTTTCCTCTCTGGGTCTGTGAAGAAGGGAGCGGATTAGAGGGGTTACCCCCCCCTCTCCTCCCTGGTTGGCTGTGTTTCTCCCTCGGGGGACACCCCTTTGTCAGTCCACATTAACATCCATCAGAACACGCTCCTCTGGAGGGGAGATGCACACACTCACGCATGTATGCACACACTCACACACCAACACACACCACACACACACACACTCACACACCAACACACACCACACACACTCACACACCAACACACACTACACACACACACACACTCACACACCAATACACACCACACACACACACACTCACACACCAACACACACCACACACACACACACACACTCACACACCAACACACACCACACACACACACACTCACACACCAACACACACCACACACACTCACACACCAACACACACCACACACACACACTCACACACCAACACACACCACACACACACACACTCACACACCAACACACACCACACACACACACACTCACACACCAACACACACCACACACACACACTGATTTGTCTTCATGATAAACTGAAATGGGGAGTCTGCATATTTGAGTTAGACAAGCACAATCCCCCTCTTGATTTGAATCCCTCTTAACAGAAACGTTTGAACAAGCATCTGAAGACTGTCAGAAGAGCGAGAAACTTTCTCCAATTGAAGCCTGCGATCATGCCTTGTGCTAATTCCGTCTGTGTGAAGTTTGGGCTGCCTTCTCCCTCGTTATCTCTGTGCTGGGATGACAGGAGAGCAACAGAGTTGAAACATCATTAACCAAACGTCTGGGATGACAGGCAACAGAGTGCATCATTAACTTCTCCTTCTCCTCGTTATCTCTGTGCTGGGATGACAGGAGAGCAACAGAGTTGAAACATCATTAACCAAAAGTCTGGGCTGCCTTCTCCCTCGTTATCTCTGTGCTGGGATGACAGGAGAGCAACAGAGTTGAAACATCATTAACCAAAAGTCTGGGCTGCCTTCTCCCCTGTTATCTCTGTGCTGGGATGACAGGAGAGCAACAGAGTTGAAACATATCATTAACCAAAAGTCTGGGCTGCCTTCTCCCTCGTTATCTCTGTGCTGGGATGACAGGAGAGCAACAGAGTTGAAACATATCATTAACCAAAAGTCTGGGCTGCCTTCTCCCTCGTTATCTCTGTGCTGGGATGACAGGAGAGCAACAGAGTTGAAACATATCATTAACCAAAAGTCTTTCTACGACAAAGGGAACACTCTGCACATAGGTATGGACACACAAGCACTAGCATGCTAACACACTTGTCATTCTTATCATTCCCCTCTAACTGAACTCATATATCTGCAGAATTGCTGTCTTTTGAATGAGACTTTCACATCTAAAATGATTCACAGTAGACATTTATTTTCTTGTCTAAAATTGAAATTCAGTTGTGTGAGTGTGTTAGTGCTCATCAGAGGGGGAAGGGGAGGACCATCCTCAGTAAAAATGTAAATAGTGAAACATCCTCCAACCTATCAGAGCTATTGCTACATGTTGTCCACCCAATCAAAGGATCAGAGAATTCATCTAGTACTGAAAGCATAAGATACTGCTAGCTAGAACTGCATTGCATACAATGTGGTGATTAGTTGAATCAAGACAGAGAGAAAGACAATTTAACCTTTTTGAAAAAATGAATATCTTCAAATATGAAGGAGAAATAAGCATGTAATATTTCAATTGTAGCTAGTTAGTTTAGCCTATTTAAACACCCGGTTCAAACAGAGAGGGATGCTATGTTAGCTAGCTGGATATGGCTATCAAACAGAGAGGGATCCTATGTTAGTTAGCTGTCTATGGCTATCCAACAGAGAGGGATGCTATGTTATCTAGCTGTCTATGGCTATCCAACAGAGAGGGATGCTATGTTAGCTAGCTGGATATGGCTATCCAACAGAGAGGGATGCTATGTTAGCTAGCTGTCTATGGCTATCAAGACTGGAACATTCCCAAGTCAAGGTGCGTTTTTGGTTTTATTAATTTATTGCCACCGGGGCCCACTGGTGTAACTGCTACACTGCTTACTGGCTGTACTGCATGATTATAGAGGGTTCACTGATACGTTAGTTAATAGAACTATGTTGACTATCATGTTAGCTAATATGGTGACAACGATGTAGGCTGTGTGTAGAGTTTAGCGGTGATATGAAGGTTTGGAAATGTCTTTTCTCCTGGTCACGGACAGCTGATGTGAAGGGAAAAGGTGAGAGAAGAGTGCGTAGATGTGAGAAGGAATTATACAACGAGCAAAGTGATCATGCTGTTTGTATCTGACTGCTATGAAGGTCAACTGCGCTCGAGGCGTGAACAGGTTTGTATTCATTCCGCCGAATCTGAAACATTTTTCTTAAATGTAAGCAAACGGAAAGAAACCCGGGATAAACATACCTGAATTTGTCAAATAGAAACTGTCATTTACAACTATTGGACTAATGATTCCAGCTAGATGAAAAAGTGTGCCAGGCAATACTGAATGTGTCAATGTCAGTCACCTTGATTACTCACATTTTTCCCTCAGCCTGTGTTTTATGTCTATGTTGTACACTTATATCCATAGTCTAGGTTGTAGTAACCTCATGATGGGTATAGGAAACATTTCAGTATCATGTACAGTTGAAGTTTACATACACTTAGGTTGGAGTCATGAGTACTCGTTTTTCAACCACTCCTCAAATGTCTTGTTAACAAACTATAGTTTTGGCAAGTCAGTTAGGACATCTACTTTGACACAAATTCTTCCAACAATAGTTTACAGACAGATTATTTCACTTAAAATTCACTGTACCACAATTCCAGTGTGTCTGAAGTTTACATACACTAAACAGCCTCCTTAACAGCTTGGACACTTTCAGAAAATGATGTCATGGCTTTAGAAGCTTCTGATAGGCTAATTGACATCATATGAGTCAATTGGAGGTGTACTTGTGGATGTATTTCAAGGCCAACCTTCAAACACAGTGCCTCTTTGTTTGACATCATGGGGAAATCAAAAGAAATCAGCCAAGACCTCAGAATTGTTTTTGTAGACCTCCACAAGGCTGGTTCAATCTTTCATCCATACACGTGTGTGTGGTCTGCATGTTCTCACTGGAGGGCCCTGTAACCGAGTGATGCAGATTTTCTTCCATTACTCCCCGCCTAATTCAGTTCTTTGACCTAGATTCCAAAATCACACATGCAGGAGTGTTGACCAAGGAGAAGCTGTCCTCTTTAATCACGGTCATTGCCGTGTACGCACGAACTGCAAAGAATAGTCATGATCACAAACTAATTTAGCTGATGTTGGTAGTAATCCTTTCCATGTCAGAAATTCATAGCGCTACTATACTCAACCGATACTTTCACCCTATGATTAGTCCAGAACATACCAAATCACTTTTCTGTCAGTGGAGGCTCCTCAGAGGAAGGGGAGGACCATCCTCCTCAGTGACGGGGGGGGTCTTTGTTGAGAAGCTTTGTGGCATTATTGGATAGAGATTGAAAAGTGATAGTTTGTTGGTTGAGCATTTTGGAAATATTATTAAAGGAAACGAGCTTCAATGCCATACAACACTCCTTCTGTGGCCTCCAACTGCTCTTAAACGCTAGTAAAACCAAATACATGCTTTTCAACCGATCGCTGCCTGCACCCGCATGCCCGACGAGCATCACCACCCTGGATGGTTCCGACCTTGACTGTAAACTCTCCTTCCAGACTCATATCAAACATCTCCAATCGAAAATCAAAATCAAGAGTCGGCTTTCTATTCCGCAACAAACTGGATGCAGTTTATCACAGTGCCATCCGTTTTGTCACTAAAGCACCTTATACCACCCACCACTGCGACTTGTATGCTCTAGTCGGCTGGCCCTCGCTACATATTCGTCGCCAGACCCACTGGCTCCAGGTCATCTACAAGTCCATGCTAGGTAAAGCTCCGCCTTATCTCAGTTCACTGGTCACGATGGCAACACCCATCCGTAGCACGCGCTCCAGCAGGTGTATCTCACTGATCATCCCTAAAGCCAACACCTCATTTGGCAGCCTTTCGTTCCAGTACTCTGCTGCCTGTGACTGGAACGAATAGCAAAAATCCTTGAAGTTGGAGACTTTTATCTCCCTCACCAACTTCAAACATGTGCTATCTGAGCAGCTAGCCGATCGCTGCAGCTGTACATGGTCTATTGGTAAATAGCCCACCCATTTTCACCTACCTCATCCCCATACTGTTTTTATTTATTTTCTCTTCTGCTCTTTTGCACACCAATATCTCTACCTGTACATGACCATCTGATCATTTATCACTCCAGTGTTAATCTGCAAAATTGTAATTATTTGCCTACCTCCTCATGCCTTTTGCACACAATGTATATAGACTCCCCTTTTTTCCTACTATGTTATTGACTTGTTAATTGTTTACTCCATGTGTAACTCTGTGTTGTCTGTTCACACTGCTATGCTTTATCTTGGCCAGGTCGCAGTTGTAAATGAGAACTTGTTCTCAACTAGCCTACCTGGTTAAATTAAGGTGAAATAAAAAAAATAAAAATAAAAAGGTAGATTATAAATCGTTTTCTTCGTTTTTGAACTTTGTCCAGTTAGCAAGGCAAATTTAACTGAATTGCACTCACTTCAGTAGCAAGTAGTAGTAGCTAGCTACCAGCTCAAGTGTGAAGGTTTCGCTGCCAACGCTACCTAAAATGTTGTTGACTTTATTTAAGAGCCCCTTTCATTTGCGGAAAAAGTGTGAATTAAATTATATTTATAGTCCATCTGGTCAGGGTAACGTTATGTATTTATAGTCCATCTGGTCAGGGTAACGTTTTGTATTTATAGTCCATCTGGTCAGGGTAACGTTATGTACTTATAGACCATCTGGTCAGGGTTACGTTATGTATTTATAGTCCATCTGGTCAGGGTAACGTTATGTATTTATAGTCCATCTGGTCAGGGTAACGTTATGTATTTATAGTCCATCTGGTCAGGGTAACGTTATGTACTTATAGTCCATCTGGTCAGGGTTACGTTATGTATTTATAGTCCATCTGGTCAGGGTAACGTTATGTATTTATAGTCCATCTGGTCAGGGTAACGTTATGTATTTATAGTCCATCTGGTCAGGGTAATTTAAAGTCCATCTGGTTATGTATTTATAGTCCATCTGGTCAGGGTAAACTAATTGGTAAAGTTATGTATTTAAAGTCCATCTGGTCAGGGTAACGTTTTGTATTTATAGTCCATCTGGTCAGTGTATGTATTTATAGTCCATATGTATTTATAGTCCATCTGGTCAGGGTAACGTTTATGTATTTATAGTCCATCTGGTCAGGGTAACGTTATGTATTTATAGTCCATCTGGTCAGGGTAACGTTATGTATTTATAGTCCATCTGGTCAGGGTAACGTTATGTATTTATAGTCCATCTGGTCAGGGTAACGTTATGTATTTATAGTCCATCTGGTCAGGGTAACGTTATGTATTTATAGTCCATCTGGTCAGGGTAACGTTATGTATTTATAGTCCATCTGGTCAGGGTAACGTTATGTATTTATAGTCCATCTGGTCAGGGTAACGTTATGTATTTATAGTCCATCTGGTCAGGTTTGTATTTATAGTCCATCTGGTCAGGGTAACGTTATGTATTTATAGTCCATCTGGTCAGGGTAACGTTATGTATTTATAGTCCATCTGGTCAGGGTAACGTTATGTATTTATAGTCCATCTGGTCAGGGTAACGTTATGTATTTATAGTCCATCTGGTCAGGGTAACGTTATGTATTTATAGTCCATCTGGTCAGGGTAACGTTATGTATTTATAGTCCATCTGGTCAGGGTAACGTTATGTATTTATAGTCCATCTGGTCAGGGTAACGTTATGTATTTATAGTCCATCTGGTCAGGGTAACGTTATGTATTTATAGTCCATCTGGTCAGGGTAACGTTATGTATTTATAGTCCATCTGGTCAGGGTAACGTTATGTATTTATAGTCCATCTGGTCAGGGTAACGTTATGTATTTATAGTCCATCTGGTCAGGGTAACGTTATGTATTTATAGTCCATCTGGTCAGGGTAACGTTATGTATTTATAGTCCATCTGGTCAGGGTAACGTTATGTATTTATAGTCCATCTGGTCAGGGTAACGTTATGTATTTATAGTCCATCTGGTCAGGGTAACGTTATGTATTTATAGTCCATCTGGTCAGGGTAACGTTATGTATTTATAGTCCATCTGGTCAGGGTAAACTAATTGTTATGTATTTATAGTCCATCTGGTCAGGGTAAACGGTTATGTATTTATAGTCCATCTGGTCAGGGTAACGTTATGTATTTATAGTCCATCTGGTCAGGGTAACGTTATGTATTTATAGTCCATCTGGTCAGGGTAACGTTATGTATTTATAGTCCATCTGGTCAGGGTAACGTCCATCTGGTCAGGGTAGCGTTATGTATTTATAGTCCATCTGGTCAGGGTAAACTAATTGTTTATGTATTTATAGTCCATCTGGTCAGGGTAACGTTTTGTATTTATAGTCCATCTGGTCAGGGTAACGTTATGTATTAATAGTCCATCTGGTCAGGGTAACGTTATGTATTTATAGTCCATCTGGTCAGGGTAAACTAATTGGTAACGTTGTGTTTTTATATTACATTTGGTCATGGTAACGTTATGTATTTATAGTCCATCTGGTCAGGGTAATGTTATGTATTTATAGTCCATCTGGTCAGGGTAACGTTATGTATTTCTAGTCCATCTGGTCAGGGTAACGTTATGTATTTCTAGTCCATCTGGTCAGGGTAACGTTATGTATTTATAGTCTCTCTGGTCAGGGTAACGTTATGTGTTTATAGTCCATCTGGTCAGGGTAACGTTATGTATTTATAGTCCATCTCGTCAGGGTAACGTTATGTATTTATAGTCCATCTGGTCAGGGTAACGTTATGTATTTATAGTCCATCTGGTCAGGGTAACGTTATGTATTTATAGTCCATCTGGTCAGGGTAACGTTATGTATTTATAGTCCATCTGGTCAGGGTAACGTTATGTATTTATAGTCCATCTGGTCAGGGTAACGTTATGTATTTATAGTCCATCTGGTCAGGGTAATAGTCGGTCAGGGTATGTATTTATAGTCCATCTGGTCAGGGTAACGTTATGTATTTATAGTCCATCTGGTCAGGGTAACGTTATGTATTTAAGTCCATCTGGTCAGGGTAACGTTATGTATTTATAGTCCATCTGGTCAGGGTAACGTTATGTATTTATAGTCCATCTGGTCAGGGGTAACGTAATGTATTTATAGTCCATCTGGTCAGGGTAACGTTATGTATTTATAGTCCATCTGGTCAGGGTAACGTTATGTATTTATAGTCCATCTGGTCAGGGTAAACTAATTGGTAACGTAATGTATTTATAGTCCATCTGGTCAGGGTAACGTTGTGTATTTATAGTCCATCTGGTCAGGGTAACGTTATGTATTTATAGTCCATCTGGTCAGGGTAAAGTTATGTATTTATAGTCCATCTGGTCAGGGTAACGTTATGTATTTATAGTCCATCTGGTCAGGGTAACGTTATGTATTTATAGTCCATCTGGTCAGGGTAAACTAATTGGTCAACGTTATGTATTTATAGTCCATCTGGTCAGGGTAACGTTATGTATTTATAGTCCATCTGGTCAGGGTAACGTTATGTATTTATAGTCCATCTGGTCAGGGTAAATTTATAGTCCATCTGGTCAGGTAACGTTATGTATTTATAGTCCATCTGGTCAGGGTAACGTTATGTATTTATAGTCCATCTGGTCAGGGTAACGTTATGTATTTATAGTCCATCTGGTCAGGGTAACGTTATGTATTTATAGTCCATCTGGTCAGGGTAACGTTATGTATTTATAGTCCATCTGGTCAGGGTAACGTTATGTATTTATAGTCCATCTGGTCAGGGTAACGGTCAGGGTAACGTTATGTATTTATAGTCCATCTGGTCAGGGTAAACTAATTCCATCTGGTCAGGGTAAACTAATTGGTAACGTAATGTATTTATAGTCCATCTGGTCAGGGTAACGTTGTGTATTTATAGTCCATCTGGTCAGGTAAACTAATTGGTAAACGTTATGTATTTATAGTCCATCTGGTCAGGGTAACGTTATGTATTTATAGTCCATCTGGTCAGGGTAACGTTATGTATTTATAGTCCATCTGGTCAGGGTAACGTTATGTATTTATAGTCCATCTGGTCAGGGTAACGTTATGTATTTATAGTCCATCTGGTCAGGGTAACGTTATTTATAGTCCATCTGTATTTATAGTCCATCTGGTCAGGGTAACGTTATGTATTTATAGTCCATCTGGTCAGGGTAAATAATTGGTAACGTAATGTATTTATAGTCCATCTGGTCAGGGTAACGTTGTGTATTTATAGTCCATCTGGTCAGGGTAACGTTATGTATTTATAGTCCATCTGGTCAGGGTAAAGTTATGTATTTATAGTCCATCTGGTCAGGGTAAACTAATTGGTAATGTTATGTATTTATAGTCCATCTGGTCAGGGTAACGTTATGTATTTATAGTACATCTGGTCAGGGTAACGTTATGTATTTATAGTCCATCTGGTCAGGGTAAATAATTGGTTATGTATTTTTATAGTCCATCTGGTCAGGGTAACGTTATTTATAGTATTTATAGTCCATCTGGTCAGGGTAACGTTATGTATTTATAGTACATCTGGTCAGGGTAACGTTATGTATTTATAGTCCATCTGGTCAGGGTAACGTTATGTATTTATAGTCCATCTGGTCAGGGTAACGTTATGTATTTATAGTCCATCTGGTCAGGGTAACGTTATGTATTTATAGTCCATCTGGTCAGGGTAACGTTATGTATTTATAGTCCATCTGGTCAGGGTAACGTTATGTATTTATAGTCCATCTGGTCAGGGTAACGTTATGTATTTATAGTCCATCTGGTCAGGGTAACGTTATGTATTTATAGTCCATCTGGTCAGGGTAACGTTATGTATTTATAGTCCATCTGGTCAGGGTAACGTTATGTATTTATAGTCCATCTGGTCAGGGTAACGTTATGTATTTATAGTCCATCTGGTCAGGGTAAACTAGTCCATCTGGTAACGTATGTATTTATAGTCCATCTGGTCAGGGTAACGTAATGTATTTATAGTCCATCTGGTCAGGGTAACGTTATGTATTTATAGTCCATCTGGTCAGGGTAAACTAATTGTTATGTATTTATAGTCCATCTGGTCAGGGTAACGTAGTCCATCTGGTCAGGGTAACGTGTATTTATAGTCCATCTGGTCAGGGTAACGTTATGTATTTATAGTCCATCTGGTCAGGGTAAAGTTATGTATTTATAGTCCATCTGGTCAGGGTAACGTTATGTATTTATAGTCCATCTGGTCAGGGTAACGTTATGTATTTATAGTCCATCTGGTCAGGGTAAACTAATTGGAAACGTTATGTATTTATAGTCCATCTGGTCAGGGTAACGTTATGTATTTATAGTCCATCTGGTCAGGGTAACGTTATGTATTTATAGTCCATCTGGTCAGGGTTACGTTATGTATTTATAGTCCATCTGGTCAGGGTAACGTTATGTATTTATAGTCCATCTGGTCAGGGTAACGTTATGTATTTATAGTCCATCTGGTCAGGGTAACGTTATGTATTTATAGTCCATCTGGTCAGGGTAACGTTATGTATTTATAGTCCATCTGGTCAGGGTAACGTTATGTATTTATAGTCCATCTGGTCAGGGTAACGTTATGTATTTATAGTCCATCTGGTCAGGGTAAACTAATTGGTAACGTTATGTATTTATAGTCCATCTGGTCAGGGTAAGTTGGCAATGTATTTATAGTCGTATGTATTTATAGTCCATCTGGTCAGGGTAACGTTGTTATGTATTTATAGTCCATCTGGTCAGGGTAAACTTAATGTATTTATAGTCCATCTGGTCAGGGTAACGTTATGTATTTATAGTCCATCTGGTCAGGGTAACGTTATGTATTTATAGTCCATCTGGTCAGGGTAACGTTATGTATTTATAGTCCATCTGGTCAGGGTAACGTTATGTATTTATAGTCCATCTGGTCAGGTATGTATTTATAGTCCATCTAGTCAGGGTAACGTTATGTTTTTATAGTCCATCTGGTCAGGGTAAATAATTGGTAACGTAATGTATTTATAGTCCATCTGGTCAGGGTAACGTTGTGTATTTATAGTCCATCTGGTCAGGGTAACGTTATGTATTTATAGTCCATCTGGTCAGGGTAAAGTTATGTATTTATAGTCCATCTGGTCAGGGTAAACTAATTGGTAATGTTATGTATTTATAGTCCATCTAACGTCATCTGGTCAGGGTAACGTTATGTATTTATAGTCCATCTGGTCAGGGTAACGTTATGTATTTATAGTCCATCTGGTCAGGGTAACGTTATGTATTTATAGTCCATCTGGTCAGGGTAACGTTATGTATTTATAGTCCATCTGGTCAGGGTAACGTTATGTATTTATAGTCCATCTAGTCAGGGTAACGTTATGTATTTATAGTCCATCTGGTCAGGGTAAATAATTGGTAACGTAATGTATTTATAGTCCATCTGGTCAGGGTAACGTTGTGTATTTATAGTCCATCTGGTCAGGGTAACGTTATGTATTTATAGTCCATCTGGTCAGGGTAAAGTTATGTATTTATAGTCCATCTGGTCAGGGTAACGTTATGTATTTATAGTCCATCTGGTCAAGGTAACGTTATGTATTTATAGTCCATCTGGTCAGGGTAAACTAATTGGAAACGTTATGTATTTATAGTCCATCTGGTCAGGGTAACGTTATGTATTTATAGTCCATCTGGTCAGGGTAACGATATGTATTTATAGTCCATCTGGTCAGGGTAACGTTATGTATTTATAGTCCATCTGGTCAGGGTAACGTTATGTATTTATAGTCCATCTGGTCAGGGTAAACTAATTGGTAACGTAATGTATTTATAGTCCATCTGGTCAGGGTAACGTTATGTATTTATAGTCCATCTGGTCAGTGTAACGTTATGTATTTATAGTCCATCTGGTCAGGGTAAACTAATTGGTAATGTTATGTATTTATAGTCCATCTGGTCAGGGTAACGTTATGTATTTATAGTCCATCTGGTCAGGGTAACGTTATGTATTTATAGTCCATCTGGTCAGGGTAACGTTATGTATTTATAGTCCATCTGGTCAGGGTAACGTTATGTATTTATAGTCCATCTGGTCAGGGTAACGTTATGCATTTATAGTCCATCTGGTCAGGGTAAACTAATTAGTAACGTTATGTATTTATAGTCCATCTGGTCAGGGTAAACTAATTGGTAACATTATGTATTTATATTCCATCTGGTCAGTGTAACTAATTGTTAAAGTTATGTATTTATTGTCCATCTGGTTAGGATAAACTAATTGGTAACGTTAGGTCAGGGTATAGTAATTGGTAACGTTATGTATTTATAGCACCGAGCCTGCCCAACCCTACCTGGCTGGATTCTCCCCGTAGCCAGGCCAGTGCGGCGAGGTGGAATCGACCGCACTGGGCTGTGCTGGCGAACCGGGGACACCATGCCTAGGGCTGGTGCCATGTACACTGGCCCGAGGTGACGCACTGGAGACCAGATGCGCTGAGCCGGCTTCATGGCTCCTGGCTCGATGCCCACTCTAGCCCGGCCGATACGAGGCGCTGCTATGTAACGCACCGGGCTATGCCTGCGCACCAGGGACACCGTGCGCCTTGCGGCATAACACGGTGCCTGCCCTGTCCACCTCTCTCCATGGTAACCACAGGGAGTTGGCTCAGGTCTCTTACCTAACTTAGCCACACTCCCCGTGTGCCCCTCCCAATACATTTTTTGTGCTGCCTCTCGTCCCAGCCACGCTGCCGTGCTAGCTCCTCATAATGCCGCCTCTCGGCTTTCGCTGCCTCCAGCTCTGCCTTGGGGCGGCGATATTCTCGCAGCTGTACCCAGGGTCTCTTGCCATCCAAGATCTCCTCCCAAGTCCAGGAGTCTTGAACCCGCTGCTCCTGGGTACCACACTGCTTGGTCCGGTTGTGGTGGGTGATTCTGACAAGGAGGTGCGTTTTAAGTGTTCATGATATTTATTATAACTCAGAACACTAATGAATAAAATAACAAAGAGAACGAAATGAAACCGAAACAGTTCTGTCAGAACAGAACACAATCACCCACAACTCAAGGGTGAAAACAGGCTGCCTAAGTATGTTTCTCAATCAGGGACAACGATTGACAGCTGCATCTGAACCTATAGGGGAGGGTTTGGGTGGGTGTCTGTCCGCGGTGGCGGCTCCGGCGCGGGACGTGGACCCCACTCCACCATCGTCTTTGTCCGCCTCTTAACCCGCCTCCGTGGCCTCTTTAGAGCGGCGACCCTCGCCGCCGACCTCGGACTGGGGACCCTAGCAACGGGTCCCGAATGGACGGGAGATTCCGGCAGCACCGGACAGGCGGGAGACTCCGGCAGCTCCGGAGTGAAGGGCGATTCTGGCAGCGCCGGAGTGATGGTTGATTCCGGCAGCACCGGAGTAACGGACAGCTCTGGAAGCTCCTGACTGACAGACGGCTCTGGCAGCTCCTGACTGGCGGGCGGCTCTGGCAGCTCCTGACTGGCGGGCGGCTCTGGCAGCTCCTGACTGGCGGGCGGCTCTGGCAGCTCCTGACTGGCGGGCGGCTCTGGCAGCTCCTGACTGGTGGGCGGCTCTGGCAGCTCCTGACTGGCGGGCGACTCTGGCAGCTCAGGACAGACGGGTGACTCTGGCGGCTCAGGACAGACGGGTGACTCTGGCAGCTCAGGACAGACGGGCGACTCTGGCAGCTCAGGACAGACGGGAGACTGGTAAGTAAGCAAACTTGGGCTGGCTAGGCTGCCTATACATTTGCAATCCAAAATCATTAAATTAAATTCATTAGTCAACATAATAGTGATGACAGATGTGAGTAACTTTTTTATAAAGCTTACAGTTGCGTAGGCGTGCATGATGCAAACATGCATAAAGCAAGCTCAGCCCTGTGAATTATATTCTCTATCAGTTGTTGTCTCTGTGTCTGGGTAGAGGAAACCCCCCTCCTAAGCTAATATAAATCATATGAACAAGTATAAGGTTGCTGCAGTTTCACAGGGTTTTCATCTCCCCATCACTCTGGGATCTATGGTGCCACCAGTCTGCTAGCATTTGTCAGTCATCGTCAGGTATGTGGATATTCAGGAACGTTTCTTGCGCTACTTTGATATGTCAAGTGGGTGAGATGCGCCGTCTGTGTTTGACTTTTACATTTTGAGATGTCTGAGTTTAACTTGATGGAGAAACTTGTTCAAACCTATGATGGAGCAGCTGTAATGGAACGTATCTGCTATTTGTAGTTACAGCTAAGTGCCCTGATTTAAGAGATGATGACTACTCCACTCCACTACCATCGTCAACTTCTCCTGGCATGAACTGAAGCCATGAAGTCTCATGTGCCCGCTCATCCACTGGCACATTTAATGTTTCCTCTCTGAGCACTGTGAGTACCCCTATACAATTTCTCTCATTCCTGTATGCAGAATCAATCACATTATTACACATCAATGATTTTACTCCTTGCTTGGACTAACTCATTCTTAGCTATTTTGTTTAACTGTGTAGTGTGTTTTTTTTGTCTTCCCAGTCAAATCCTGTCCTGCACTGGTCAAGCCTCTGAACACCTCAACTCATGCCTCATACCATTCAATCAATACTGTGATCCTTTCCCAACAATGTGTAAGAAGCCCTCTCATTCCCATTCCTCATAGTATTGTACTGTACATGTATTTATGAAATGCTTTAGGTTAAAATAATTAGTCTTTGACCAGTTTTGAAACACACTTTAACGTCTCTGTGCGTTTGTGTGGGTTTCCCATTCTCTTCATTGTTTCAAGTAACCAGCCTCCACTGTTCTCAGTAATTGTATTTCTCTAAATTTCCTCTCGATCTCCATCGTCTTGGAATTGAACATCAAAATGCTAAATGCTAAAAGGCTAATGAATGTCTTCCTAACAGTTCTACAGCATCAAACTTAAGTGCATACAGTATCTATTCACCCCCTTTGCTATGAAGCTCCTAAATAAGATCTGGTGTAACCTGTTCTGAAAGGCCCCAGAGTCTGCAACACCACTAAGCAAGGGGCGGCACCATGAAGACCAAGGAGCTCTCCACACAGGTCAGGGACAAAGTTGTAGAGAAGTACAGATCAGGGTTGGGTTATAAAAAAATATACGAAAATTTGAACATCTCACGGAGCACCATTAAATCCATTGTTAAAAAATTGAAAGCATATCGCACCACAACAAACTTGCCAAGAGCTCGCCGCCCACCAAAACTCACGGACCAGGCAAGGAGGGCATTAATCAGAGAGGCAACAAGGAGACCAAAGATAACCTTGAAGGAGCTGCAAAGCTCCACCTCAGAGAGTGGAGTATCTGTCCATAGGACCACTTTAAGCCGTACACTCCACAGAGCTGGGCTTTATGGAAGAGTGGCCAGAAAAAAGCCATTGCTTAAAACCTTTTTGGGATAGGGGGCATCATTTTCACTTTTGGATGAATAGTGTGCCCAGAGTGAACTGCGTTCTACTCTGTCCCAGATGCTAATATATGCATAATATTATTGTTATTGGATAGAAAACACTCTGAAGTTTCTAAAACTGTTTGAATGATGTCTGTGAGTATAACAGAACTCATATGGCTGGCAAAAAGAGATTGCACTTCCCAGGGCTTCCACTAGATGTCAACTGTCTTTTGAAAGTTGAATGAGGATTCTACTATAAAGGAGGGGCTCATGAGACCTGTTTAAGTCAGTGGTCTGGTATAGTGCCTCGGTCTCATGACGAGCGCTCCCGACAGAGTTACCTCTCGTTCCAGTGCCTTTTTTTCTCCGGTTGGAACATTATATATGTTTTATGTTAAAAACATCCTAACGATTGATTCGATACCTCATTTGACATGATTCTAAAGGACTGTAATGGAACTTTTCAAGTTTTTGTCTGGATGAAATGCTCGCGCCTCATGAAGATGGATTACTGGGCTGAACACGCTAACAACAAGTGGCTATTTGGACATAAATTATGGAACAAATCAGTCATTTATTGTCGAACTGGGATTCCTGGGAGTGCCGTCTGATGAAGATCATCAAAGGTAAGTGAATATTTATGGTGTTGTTTCTAACTTTGTTGATTCCAAAATGGCGGCAATTCCTCTGGCTGTTTTGGGTTCTGAGCTCCGTTCTGAGATTATTCTTTTTCCATTTTTTTTTAAATCTGACACAGTGGTTGCATTAAGGTGAATCAAAACATTACTGCACATAAGCGCGGCAATGTAAACTGAGATTTTTGGATATAAATATGCACATTATCGAACAAAACATACATGTATTGTGTAACATGATGTCCTATGAGTGTCATCTGATGAAGATCATCAAAGGTTAGTGATTATATTGTATTGGACTTGTTAATGTGTGAAAGTGACATTTCAAAAAAATATCTTTTGAATTTTGTGCACTGCCTTTTCAGCGGCATGTTGTCGAGCGGAACCCCTGCACCAGAAAGGTTAAAGACAAAAGTAAGCAAACAGGTTTGGTGTTTGCCTAAAGGCATGTGGGAGACTCCCCAAACATATGGAAGAAGGTACTCTGGTCAGATAAGACAAAAATGTAGCTTTTTGTTCATCAAGGAAAACGCTATGTCTGGCACAAACCAAACACCTCACTTCACCCCGAGAACATCATCCCCTACAGTGAAGCATGGTGGTGGCACCATCATGCTGTGGGGATGTTTTTCATTGGCAGGGTCTGGGAAACTAGTCAGAATTGAAGGAATGATAGATGGTGCTAAATGCAGGGAAATTCTTGAGGGAAACGTGTTTCAGTCTTCCAGCAGGACAATGACCCTAAGCATATTGCTAAAGCAACACTCGAGTGGTTTAAGGGGAAACATTTAAATGTCTTGGAATGGCCTAGTCAAAGCCCATTCCTCAATCCAATTGAGAATCTGTGGTATGACTTGAAATTGCGGTACATCAGCAGAACACATCCAACTTGAAGGTGATGGAGCAGTTTTGCCTTGAAGAATGGGCAAACATCCCAGTGACGAGATGTGCCTAGCTTATAGAGGCATACCCCAAGAGACTTGCAGCTGTAATTGCTGCAAAACGTGGCTCTACAAATTATTGACTTTGGGGGGTGAAGAGTTATGCACCCTCAAGTAGTCTGTTTTTTGTGTTTTATTTCTTGTTTCACAATAAAAAAATATTTGCATCTTCAAAAGTGGTAGGCATGTTGTGTAAATCAAATGATACAACCCCTGCAAAAAATACATTTTAATTCCAGGTTGTAAGGCTACAAAATAGGAAAAATGCCAAGGAGGGTGAACACTTTCGCATGCCACTGTAAATGGCCAAAGTTCAGCACTGTTGCTACTCTGTCCTGCAATGATACCTGCAAGAGCACAGCGCAGAATGCTCAATGAGAAAAATCTTAGTGTCGGCTAAATACCAACAGAAATCTCTGGAACATGCTACCAACTCTGACAAGTTTATGCAAAACACTAAACTAAAATGATGTTCATGGGAGGACACCACGAAAGAAGTCACTGCTTTCCAAAAAAACCATATCAGCACGTCTGAAGTCAGAGAAAGAGCACTTGGATGTTCCACAGCGCTACTGGCTAAATATTTGGTGAACAGATAACTACAGTTGAATTGTTTGAAAGGAACATACAACACTATGTGTGGAGAAACAAAGGCACAGCACACCAAGATCAAACATCATCCCAACTGTAAAGTATGGTGGAGGGAGCATCGTGTTTTGGAGCTGCCTCAGGGCCTGGACGGCTTGCTAACATCGACGGAAAAATTAATTCCCAAGTTTTTTTGCCTGAGAATGTAAGGCTGTCTGTCTGCCAATTGAAGCTCAACAGAAGTTAGGTGATGCAACAGGGCAACGACCCAAAACACAGAAGTACGGTTGAAG
Organism: Oncorhynchus masou masou; assembly: GCF_036934945.1. NCBI lineage: Eukaryota > Metazoa > Chordata > Actinopteri > Salmoniformes > Salmonidae > Oncorhynchus > Oncorhynchus masou. Next base: position 43,209,775 of record NC_088228.1, read on the forward strand.
TCGGACGTTTACATACACATTAGCCAAATACATTTCAACAGTTTTTCGCAATTCCTGACATTTAATCCTAGTAAAGATTCCCAGTCTTAGGTCAGTTAGGATCACCACTTTATTTTAAGAATGTGAAATGTCAGAATAATATTAGAGAGAATGATTTATTTCAGCTTTTGTTTCATCAAATTCCCATTGGGTCAGAAGTTTACATACACTCAGTTAGTATTTATTAGCATTGCCTTTAAATTGTTTAATTTGGGTCAAATGTTTCGGGTAGCCTTCCACAAACTTCCCACAATAATTTGGCAGAATTTTGTCACATTCCTCCTGACAGGGCTGGTGTAACGGAGTCAGGTTTGTAGGCCTCCTTGCTCGCACAAGCTTTTTCAGTTCTGCCCACAAATTTTCTATAGGATTGAGGTCAGGGCTTTGTGATGGCGACTCCAATACCTCGACTTTGTCGTCCTTAAGCCATTTTGCCACAACTTTGGAAGTATGCTTGGGGTCATTGTCCATTTGGAAGACCCATTTGCAACCAAGCTTTAACTTCCTGACTGATGTCTTGAGATGTTTCTTCAATATATCCACATAATTTTCCTGCCTCATGATGCCATCTATTTTGTGAAGTGCACCAGTCCCTCCTGCAGCAAAGCACCCCCACAACACGATGCTGCCACCCACGTGCTTCATGGTTGGGATGGTGTACTTCGCTTGCAAGCCTCCCCCTTTTCCCTCCAAACATAACAATAGTCATTATGGCCAAACAGTTCTATTTTTGTTTCATCAGACCAGAGGACATTTCTCCAAAAAGTATGATATTTGTCCCCAGTTGCAAACCGTAGTCTGGCTTTTTTTATGGTGGTTTTGGAGCAGTGGCTTCTTCCTTGCTGAGCGGCCTTTCAGGTTATTTCAATATAGGACTCGTTTTACTGTGGATAAAGATATTTTTGTACCTGTATCCTCCAGCATCTTCACAAGGTCCTTTTCTGTTGTTCTTGGATTGATTTGCACTTTTCATACGAAATTACATTCATCTCTAGGAGACAGAACGCGTCTCCTTCCTAAGCGGTATGATGGCTGCGTGGTCCCATGGTTTTTATACTTGCGTACTATTGTTTGCACAGATGACTGTGGTACTTTCAGGCGTTTGGAAATTGCTCCCAGGCATGATCCACACTTGAAATATATCCATAGATACACCTCCAATTGACTCAAATTATGTAAATTATTGTAAATCAGAATTCTCTAAAGCCATGACATAATTTTCTGGAATTTTCCAAGCTGTCAACTCAGTGTATGTAAACTTCTGACCCACTGGAACTGTGACACAGTGAATTATAGGTAAAATAATCTGTCTGTAAACAATTGTTGGAAAAGTAAGTAAATGCCCTAACTAACTTGCCAAAACTATAGTTTGTTAACAAGAAATTTGTGGTGTGGTTGAAAAATGAGTTTTACTGACTCCAACCTAAGTGGATGTAAACTAATATGTAATATGCCTTCTGGAGTGGCCCAGTCCTGACCTCGACCCGATTGAGATGCTGTGGCATGATTTCAAGAGAGCAGATCAGACATCCCAAGAATATTGATGAACTGAAACAGTTTTGTAAAGAGGAATGGTCCAAAATTCCCCCTGACCGTTGTGCAGGTCTGATCCACAACTACAGAAAACGTTTGGTTGAGGTTATTGCTGCCAAAGGAGGGTCAAACCATTATTAAATTCAAGGGTTCACATACCTTTTCCACCCTGCACTGTGAATGTTTACACGTGTGTTCAATCAAGACAATAAAATGTATAATTGTTTATTAGTTTAAGCAGACTGTTTGTCTATTGTTGTGACTTAGATGACCAGATCACATTTTATGACAAATGTATGCAGAAATTCAGGTAATTCCAAAGGGTTCACATACTTTTTCTTGCCACTGTACACGTGTGTACACACACACACAAACACACACACACACACGGTGTGCTTCAAACTAAGTGCAAAGTGAAGAGAAGAGCTCGTCATTGGCATAGAGAGGGGTTGAATGGAATCACACGGGCTCAGACCCAGTCAGTTAGCTAGAGTTATTGTAATGAGTTGGGAATTAATTAGTTAACGAGAATATGCACATCTGGCCGTTAACTTGCGGTCACTGCACTCCCTCAAGACTCTTCCCTTCCTCTCGCATGGGTTCCCCTCTGTTTCTCTCTCCCACTGTTCTACATGGAAGAGTCTCGACCAAGATTGTTAGCAGTCAGGGATAAAGAAAAGCAACAAAGGGAGAGCAGACAATGAAAATACAGAAAACAGAAGGTGTAAGTGAGAATGAGAGGCAACACAACACCAGATGTCACGTGGCTTATTTAATAGATGATAACCTCCAGTCTTTCAGAAACACTAGCGTTATTGTCTTCATGTGGCCACCCTCTCCCTCCCCCCTTCACCTCTCACCCCGCTCCCTCTTCACCGTGCCACCTCTCTCTTCCCTGAGGGTATCCTGCAGCCTTAGCCAAGAAAAAATGGATTTTAATCCATATCTGCTACTAGAGGTAAAAATTTAAATAAATACTACATACAAGTATCACAACAGATTAAGAGTCTGAACTTGGCAGAAAATATTACAGAACATTTAGCAGAAATGTTAAGACACCGATTGTTAAAAAGTGTTACATGTAACATGTAGGCAGTGGTGACCGTCATTCAGGGCTCTGCCCCACCTGTTTTGAGCCCCACATTTGTAGCTAAAAAAAACATTTATATATTTTTGGGTGGGGAATTGCCTGTTTTGCATGTTATTTTGGCATTGATACTACGTGTCACCCATCAGTTTGCAAACAATGTAACTTTTTTTAAATCCTTGAGTTAATAAAGCTGCATACAAACATGGTCACTTTTTTTGCAGGTGTTTCAGCTCAGTGCTTTCTGTGGTGGTGGGGCAGCCAGCGGGAAATGCAGAGTGTCGGGGTTGTTAATGTTCTCTAGTTGCAGGTGTTTCAGCTCAGTGCTTTCTGTGGTGGTGGGGCAGCCAGCGGGAAATGCAGAGTGTCGGGGTTGTTAATGTTCTCTAGTTGCACCTTGATTGAGTTAGTCTTCTGTCACTCATGTTGACACTACGTCACTGCCAAATCTAAGGGTAGAGCTAAACAATTCAAGACTCTTGGGTGCTGCCATAGTTACATTAGGAGTGCCCATGCAAGAAGGCTCAACGTCATTGGCCACAGATAAAATGACATCAAATCACGTTATATCTACAATAGCTTTGATTGGACTTCGATTGGATTAGACATTGATTGGATTGTAAATCGTAACTAGCAGTCATCATGAATCAAGTTGACAATCTACTGGCATTTTTAATCCTTGTCATATGAATATAAATGTATAAATAAAACATATCGGTCCTCATCGTCCACTGGACATAAACATTACACAACAAGTTGGGAATCGCAAATTCAACAATGACTGGTTGGCTAACTGCAAGCATTGCAAAAAAAATCACGAGCCTGCTATTGAGTGGAGTAGGTGTGCGGTCCCAATTCTGGGTTTAAGGGTCTCTCTTCCAAGTTTATCATTTTAAATATTGAACATTGGCCCTTCTGTCAATCCAGCATGATTATTGCTGCGTACAAAACAACTGTTAACTCAGAACTGGGAAATATGACTTCAATGAGTTCAAGACAACTGGGAACTTGGGGAAAAAAGGTGCTCCAACTGGGAAAATACGTTTTGAACGGTCATCCAACTTGGAATTGTATGTCGGGAACCCTGGCCTCTTTCTACAGCCTGAAGATCACTGACATCATCATGATTCAACCTTTTTTTTTTCCAGAGTTCCCAGTTGTCTTGATGGCACCATAAATCCAGAGAATGCCAGACTTTGACAAAGTTTGATGACAAAATTGGCCCACGAAAGGCTGCTGCACCACCTTCCTGTTCAAGTGAGCACAGCACAACAAGGTGAGTCCAAAAATGTGTTGTATGCTGTATACATTATGTAATATGCCAGGGAGACTGTAGCTAAGAAAGGAATACAAAGTGTATTCACCCTAATAATTTGGTCTATTTTACCCCTCTTCATTCCGCCTGTTCTCATGTAGCCTATAACATGTTTTAGAGAAATGTAATCATTGTAAGAGCTTTCATTCTCTGTGTATATGACCCCTTAATTTATCCTACGGTTCTGACTTGGTGTACAGGGAGAACACTGTAATAACAGCCCATTTTCTGAATTCTGTCGCTGTACGTTTCAAAAGTCCTGAACAAATAGTTATATTGGCTACGTCAGTACTAGCCTGCTCATTAATGTCTTAATTAAAATTACGGATTGCCTCTTATCCGCTTGTCGTCCCCTTATGCCATAGTTTGTACATCTCAATTGTCAGTAGAAACCACATTTGTTGAAACAAGTCAGCCATATCAGCTATATTTTTTTAGAAGGCAGTAAATGAGGCTGAATTAACTGTTTCGCTGCCAGACAAGGCTCTGCTGATAGCCAGGTGAAGCAGTGGTAAGGTGTTGGGACTGCTGTTGGGACTCTGATGTTGGGACAGCTTTATTTAGGCCTTAATAGTTAGTGGGCACAGTTTGTCACCGTTATAGAAATGTATTGTTTCGTGGCTTTGCTGGCATGCATCCCCAACAATTTTTTGTTAACCCCACCAAGATTCAGATGCTAAAATCACCACTGTGTGTAGGCTAATAACTGCATGCAGGTAGAAATCGTGTGCCTTTTTGCCTAATGGTAAAGCACCCTGCAAACGAGTCTCATTAGTTAGTATTTCATTTGTAAATGAAAATGAGGCTAATTAAAAAATGTACTCATTTTGCAGGCTTCAAAAGCAGGCAGACAGTGGAGCCTAATCAGTGGGTTTGTTCAGCTGTGGCACTAACGAGACATATTTGCAGGCTTAACAAGGGAGACATGCCCTAATTTGTTTATGCTAATGATATGAAACAGCGCTTGTCCTTTTGGTGTGTATCTGGGAATGGATCTGTGGTACTGAACGCCTCTCGCTGTTGTTCCTTCGGGGTTTGGTTGGCTCCAGAGGCTGGTGCGGTGGAGGGTAGGGCTTGTCTGATTGTTGTAATAGGTTAGCTGGTTTGATCAGCGTAAAGGAGATCATGGGGTTGGTATGGTTCAATCTCATGGCATTGGAGGGTCTGTAAAGGCATTTCAGTGCGAGGGTACATTGAAATATTTTTTATATTGATTTTTATGTTTCTAGAGTTTTGTATTTTTCAGAGAAGGGGTTAATTGCAGGGGTCAGGAAGTTTGATATGCTCACTCTCAGACACACAGTCTTGTTGGGGGACACAATTCAGTCCATTTCAAAATCCTATTTTCCCTAACACACACAGACACACACACAGGATATGCACCTACAGATGTATAATCTTAATTTGACCCCCCTGTTGTTGTTTAAGTTTCCTGCAATACATGAAATTTCAATATTGTTTAAAAAAGCTTCTGAAGTTGAATTTCCACTTTGACATTTCAGACTAGATTTTCTCTTAAAATCAATGTATCCCCAACAAAAATGTCCATGAATTGTAATTCACATAATAATTCCCATTCCTGTTTCTGCAGGATTATATGCTGTAGGAAACTGGCTCAAATTAGGATCCTACATCTGTAACAAACCAATCAAACTGCATCCAGAAATTAACACACAAATAATTATACTCACTGATGACCATTCTCTGTTCTGCAATTGGCTTGCTATTTACACCAGTGTTATGCTCCAATCTAAAATCATCTCCTCTGAACAGACCCAGCTGGAACAAAGACTGCCAGAGAGGAGATGGGGGGGGAAAGAGGGACGATGGAGAGGAGAAGAAAGATAGAGTAAAGGAAACTCTGCATGAGCAAACTGGGTTTAAGTTATGGAAACATTGAGTTCTTGATTAGTCCGAATATAGGACCCAAATCAATGCCACTCTGTTATAGGGTGATATCCAGTTCCATTTTACTAGATCTGATGATTTCCAATAGCCTCATCTGCAATCCCATCCTGAGGCGCGTGTGTGACAGGGTTCCCTCTACGCTGCTTTACTGTTGACGGAGTGTGAGGCGACAGTGAGGCTGGCTCTAACTGATAACTAGATGTTATCAGATGTGGTGCGCACACACACCATGTCCCCATCTTCCAAACGGTTCTTAATTCATCTGCAAAATGAATAGAAATGGAAAATAGTGTCTGGTTTTAATTGGACAACTGACTCTCAAATAGAGTTGAAAACAACGAGAATCATATTCGGCCATCTTGTTACGTGTTGAATCCTTGATAGATAACAAAGCGAGTCACACAGAAAAACTGGGCAAGGTGTGTGGTGGTAGGAGGTGAAAGGGGGAAGGGTTGTTGTGGTTCAGGGTGTTTGTGTGTACGTGTCTAGGTGGGTATATGCATGTGTTTTGGTGTCTTCATGTTAGTGTCCCTGTTTGTTATACTACAGCATGGGACAGGACAGATGGTGTTCTCTCTTCTTCCTCAGAGTGCTGACTCCTGTCGCTAAAACAATGCATCATAACATGCCTTCCTATGGCTAAATAAAGGATACGACCTTCATTACCAAAGCCTTCTGCAGGCATGTACCCCACACTGCAACGTAGATATATTAACACAACAATATTTTTTAAATCCTCTCTTAAGAAGATCATGTGTTTTGAGTTGATCCACTCCTGCTGTAAAGCTTATTTCAACCCCTTTGGGCTTTTTTTCCCCAAAAGTCATTGGGATTTCTTTAAAGAAGTCTTTGGCATCTGGGCTTTGCATCGCACCACATTAGGGAAGAGGATTGTCCAATGACAGCACAGCAAGTCGTGGCTGGTGTGATAGGCTGATGAAAAGCAGGTTTGTAGGATTCTTCTTCTCAGACAGTGCTGTGGCGGTCTTGACATTCTGTCAGCCGGTGATTGTCAAGAAAATATCTGCCAGTCTCACTGTAATTGTTAATGAACTTAAACATGTTAAGCATCTCCTGGTTTCCACTCACAGCCTACAAGCCACTGATGCAGACCTTTCCACATTTTAAAAAGTAGAATAAATCGATTCAATATAGTCTACACCATCACAATACATCAATTATTTATTTTAGACAGGTCTAAAGAAACATGATATGAAGAAAATGTAGTCTACTTCTGAAGAAAATAACAGTATACTCTTGAGTTGTCCTTATGTTAGTTCCTGTTCTGGCTATGCCAAATGGCTGTGGGCTACAATAGTTCATTTAGCAGGCAATATTTGCTTAGAATTCTGTGGCATTCTTTTATAGAATGAAGAATACAATTGAACCAAGCTGAATAAAATGGAGACGATATGGCTGTTCTGTGTTGAGTGGTTAACAAAGGAAAGGTCCTCCTTCATTTAGTTATTTATGCAATTTTGGTTCTGATACAAATGTTGGGCTATATGTTATGATATTTAATACATTCTAAAGCTGCATGACATGACAATGATTTGAAAGAAGCTGCATGAAAGACATGAGCTCTGATCATTTTCTTGTGCAGACTGCACACACTTCATCAGTCTCTCATTCACAGTTTGACAAGCACTTGATAATATTCCCACCAGGCCTTATTTCCCGGCGGCGTCCACCTTGTGTGGCCTTATTTCCCGGCGGCGTCCACCTTGTGTGACCTTATTTCCCGGCGGCGTCCCCCTTGTGTGGCCTTATTTCCCGGCGGCGTCCCCCTTGTGTGGCCTTATTTCCCGGCGGCGTCCCCCTTGTGTGGCCTTATTTCCCAGCGGCGTCCACCTTCTGTGGCCTTATTTCCCGGCGGCGTCCCCCTTGTGTGGCCTTATTTCCCGGCGGCGTCCCCCTTGTGTGGCCTTATTTCCCGGCGGCGTCCCCCTTCTGTGGCCTTATTTCCCGGCGGCGGCCCCCTTGTGTGGCCTTATTTCCCGGCGGCGTCCCCCTTGTGTGGCCTTATTTCCCGGCGGCGTCCCCCTTGTGTGGCCTTATTTCCCGGCGGCGTCCCCCTTGTGTGGCCTTATTTCCCGGCGGCATCCCCCTTGTGTGGCCTTATTTCCCGCGGCGTCCCCCTTGTGTGGCCTTATTTCCCAGCGACGCCGAGCGCCGCCCGAACAGGGAGAGGAGTTAACTTCGGTAGAAGTCGTGACAGTACTCCCCCTCCTGACGCACGGCTCCCGCAGTGTGACGGAGGACGAGGTGCAGGGCGATCAGGATGGAGGCGGTGAAACTCCCTTAGCATAGGTGGATCCAGTACGTCCTCCACCGGCACCCAGCATCTCTCCTCCGGACCGTATCCCTCCCAGTCCACGAGGTACTGAAGGTACTGAAGACCCCCCACCCGACGCCTCGAGTCCAGTATGGACCGAACTGCATACGCCGGCACACCTCCGATGTCCAGGGGGGGCGGGGGGACCTCCCGCACCTCATCTACTTGAAGCGGACCAGCCACCACAGGCCTGAGGAGAGACACATGAAATGAGGGGTTAATACGGTAATAAGGGGGAGCTGTAACCTATAACACACCTCGTTTATTCTCCTCAGGACTCAGGACCAGCTTCCAGCCAGGCAGGTGGAGGGGCAGGTGGAGGGTTGAGAGCCAGACCCGGTCCCCCGGTGTGTACACCGGGGCCTCGCTGCGGTGGCGGTCGTCACTGGCCTTCTGCCTGTTTAAGATACCTGTGGACGGCCTTCCAGGTTTCCCTTGAGCGTCTCACCCAATCGTCCACCACAGGAGCCTCGGTCTGGCTCTGATGCCATGGTACCAGGACCGGCTGATAGCCCAACACACATTGGAAGGCCGACAGGTTCGTAGAGGAGTGGCGGAGTGAGTTCGGGGGCATCTCTGGCCAGGGGATGTACTTCGCCCACTCCCCTGGCCGGTCCTGGCAATACGACCGCAGAAACCTACCCGCATCCTGGTTCACTCTTTCCACCTAACAGAGGTAACACAGAGGTAAGGCTGACCGAGACCCACAAACGTTCCATGAACGCCTTCCACACCCTGGACGTGAACTGGGGACCCCGATCAGAAACAATATCCTCAAGCACCCCGTAGTGCCGGAAGACGTGAGTAAATAGGGCCTCCGCCGTCTGTAGGGAGACCGGGCAAAGGGAGGAGACGACAGGACTTAGAAAACCGATCCAGAACGACCAGGATCGTGGTGTTGCCCTGTGATGGTGGCAGATCGGTCAAGAAGTCAACCGACAGGTGTGACCAAGGCCGCTGTGGAACGGGAAGGGGTTGTAACTTCCCTCTGGGCAGGTGCCTAGGAGCCTTGCACTGAGCGCACACTGAGCTGGAGGACACATAACCCTCACGTCCTTGGCTAAAGTGGACCACCAGTACTTCCCACTAAGACATCGCACCGTCCTACCGATCCCCGGGTGACCAGAGGAGGGGGACGTGTGAGCCCACCAAATTAGCCTGTCTCTAACCTCCAGCGGAACATACACCCGTCCCGCTGGACACTGTGGTGGAGTAGGCTCAACACACAATGCTCACTCAATGTCTGCGTCCACCTCCCACCTCACAGGTGCCACTAGACAAGAAGCCGGGAGGATGGGCGCAGGATCAATGGCCCGCTCCTCCGTATCATATAGTCGGGACAGTGCGTCTGCCTTAGTGTTCTGGGAGCCTGGTCTATAGGAGATGGTAAACCTAAATCGGGTGAAAAACATGGCCCACCTTGCCTGACGAGGGTTCAGTCTCCTCGCTGCCCGAATGTTCTCTAGATTACGGTGGTCAGTCCAGATGAGAAAAGGGTGTTGGGCCCCCTCAAGCCAATTTCTCCACACCTTCAGGGCTCTGACAACAGCCAGCAGCACCCTATCCCCCACGTCATATTTTCGCTCTGCCGGGCTGAGCTTCCGAGAAAAGAAAGCTTACCCGAGCGCTGGGAGAGCACGCCTCCAACCCCAGCCTCGGATACGTTCACCTCCACTATGAATGCCAAAGAGGGGTCCGGATGCGCCAGCACGGGAGCTGAGGTAAAAAGAGCCTTCAGGCGACCAAAAGCCCTGTCCGCCTCAGCCGACCATCCCAGACGCGCCGGCCCCCCCTTCAACAGTGACGTAATGGGAGCAGCCACCTGCCCAAAACCCCGGATAAACCTCCGGTAGTAGTAGACAAACCCTAAGAACCGCTGCACCTCCTTTACCGTGGTTGGAGTCGGACAATTACACACGTCTGCAATGCGGTCACCCTCCATCACCAACCCCAATGTTGAAATGCGATACCCAAGGAAGGAGACGGCCTGTTGGAAGAACAAGCATTTCTCAGCCTTGACGTACAGGTCATGCTCCAACAGTCACTCGAGTACCTTGCGCACCAGAGACACATGCTCGGTGCGTGTAGCGGAATAGACCAGAATATCATCGATGTAAACCACCACACCGTGACCGTAGCAGGTCCCTGAGAATCTCCTCAACAAAAGATTGGAAGACTGCTGGAGCATTCTTCACCCCGTACGGCATGACGAGGTACTCATAATGGCCAGATGTGGTACTAAACGCTGTCTTCCACTCATCTCCCTTCTGGATACGCACCAAGTTATATGCACACCTGAGACCCAGTTTTGTGAAAAACCATGCTCCGTGAAATGACTCAATCGCCGTGGCAATGAGAGGTAGCGGGTAACTATACCCCACCGTGATGGAATTTAGACCTCCCTCCTTCTTCTACTCAAAAAATAAACTCGAGGAGGCAGGTTTAGATGTAGGGCCGAATGAACCCCTGCCCCAGAGATTCAGATTATGTATGTCTCCATAGCCACCGTCTCCTCCTGTGACAGGGGATACACATGACTCCTGGGAAGTGCAGCGCCTACCAGGAGATTTATCGCACAATCGTCGATGAGGTGGTAATTGGGTCGCCTTCTTTTTACAGAAGGCGATAGCCAAATCGGCATATTCTGAGGGAATGCGCACGTTGGAGACTTGGTCTGGACTCTCCACCATTGTAGCACCGATGGAAACTCCTACACACCTGCCTGAGCACTCCTCCGACCACCCGTGTAGAGTCCTCTGTTGCCATGAAATCCTGGGGTTGTGACGGGCCAACAAGGGGATCCCCAACAACACCGGAAACGTAGGAGAATAAATGAGGAAGAGACTAATTCTCTCCTCATGACCCTCCTGTGTGACCATACCCAGTGGAGCCGTGTCCTCCCTGACTAGCCCTGACCCTAATGGTTGGCTATCTAAGGTGTGCACTGGGAAGGGTTTGTCAAGCTGAACAAGGGGAATCCCTAACCTGTGCGCTAAACCGCGTTCAATAAAATTCCCCGCCGCGCCTGAATCTACTTGCGCCTTATGCCGGGAAAGAGGGGAAAATTCAAGAAAAACAATCCATACATACATGTGACCAACAGGGGGCTCTGGGTGAGCCTGGTGCCGACTCACCTGAAGTGTCCGGGCAGTGCTCGGTCTGGCGTCTCGACTCCCTGGAGGACCCCCCCAGCACCGGTCAGCAGTGTGCCCTCTGCGACCACAGCTGGTACAGGAAAGGCCCCCTCATCCGGTCGCCCTCGCTGCAGCACCTCCTAGCTCCATGGGTGTTGGAGTGGTGGAGCTGGGGGATGGAACTGACAGAGCCCGATCTGGACGTCCGCGGGTCGCTAGCAAGTTGTCCAACCGAATGGACATGTCGATCAACTGGTCCAAGGAGAGGGTGGTGTCTCTACAGGCCAGCTCCCTACGGACGTCCTCACGTAAACTACACCTATAGTGATCGATCAAGGCTCTGTTGTTCCATCCCGCGCCAGCGGCCAAGGTCCGGAACTCCAGAGCAAAGTCCTGAGCACTCCTCTTCTCTTGCCTTAGATCGAACAGCCGTTCACTCTGGGTAGTGGTCCCTCGCCGAATCAGGATCGTTCCATACCGCGTTGGCCCACTCCAGGGCTTTACCTGAGAGGCAGGAGACGAGGGAGTTCACGATCTCACCCCCCAAAGGAGCCGGACGAGCGGTCGCCAGGTATAGGTCCATCTGGAGTAAGAAGCCCTGGCACCCGTCCACCGTCCCATCGTACTCCCTCTGGAGGGCGAGTCGAATCCCACTGTGCTCAGACAATGAAGAAGAGGGTAGTGGTACTGGTTGGGGTGTGGCTGATAACGGTGTGGGAAGGCCACCTCTCTCCCATCTCTCCATCGTCGCCATCACCTGATCCATGGCTGTCCCCAGCCGGTGTAACACTGCCGTGTGGTGTTGAACTCGCTCCTCCACGGACCCTGGGAGTGCGTCTGCTCCTGCTGACTCCATAATTTAATAGTACAGGATTCTATGAAAAGGTGCGTCTCGGTGAGAGGTGTAGGAGTCAGGCACAGGAGAGCTGGGAATTTTGAGAAGTGCGTTTAATATATATATATATATATATATATAATATATATATATATATATTAAACGCACTTCTCAAAATTACATAAAGTGCCTAAATAGTGAAGACAATACAGAAACTCGTGCCAAATGCACTGAGGAACAAACTCAATTCCGAAACTGAACTACACGTACGTAATAGCGAAAACAATAAACATCAAAGATCATCGAACGCAAATACACACAAGCTTAATCCTGCACAAATTAAGGCATGCAAAAGGTGCCCTATATACACACAGAAATAACACACAGGTGTAAAAAGGAACACAGACAAAACAACCAGAAAAGTAAAAAGGGATCGGTGGCGGCGACGCCGAGCGCCGCCTGAACAGGGAGAGGAGTTACCTTCGGGAGAAGTCGTGACAGTCAGTTACGTTTTCAGTAAACCGGCGACGTCGAGCGCCGAGCGTCGCCTGAACAGGGAGAGGAGTTACCTTCGGTAGAAGTCGTGACAGTCAGTTACGTTTTCAGTAAACCGGCGACGCCGAGCGCCGAGCGCCGCCTGAACAGGGAGAGGAGTTACCTTCGGTAGAAGTCGTGACCGTCAGTTACGTTTTCAATAAACCGGCGACGCCGAGTGCCGAGCGCCGCCTGAACAGGGAGAGGAGTTACCTTCGGTAGAAGTCGTGACCGTCAGTTACGTTTCAGTAAACCGGCGACGCCGGCGCCGAGCGCCGCCTGAACAGGGAGAGCAGTTACCTTCGGTAGAAGTCGTGACCGTCAGTTACGTTTTCAGTAAACCGGCGACTCCGAGTGCCGAGCGCCGCCTGAACAGGGATAGGAGTTACCTTCGGTAGAAGTCGTGACCGTCAGTTACGTTTTCAGTAAACCGGCGACGCTGAGCGCCGAGCGCCGCCTGAACAGGGAGAGGAGTTACCTTCGGTAGAAGTCGTGACAGTCAGTTACGTTTTCAGTAAACCGGCGACGCCGAGCGCTGAGCGCCGCCTGAACAGGGAGAGGAGTTACCTTCGGTAGAAGTTGTGACCGTCAGTTATGTTTTCAGTAAACCGGCGACGCCGAGCGCCGCCTGAACAGGGAGTGGAGTTACCTTCGGTAGAAGTCGTGACCGTCAGTTACGTTTTCAGTAACCCGGCGATGCCGAGCGCCGCCTGAACAGGGAGTGGAGTTACCTTCGGTAGAAGTCGTGACAGTCAGTTACGTTTTCAGTAAACCGGCGACGCCGAGCGCCGAGCGCCGCCTGAACAGGGAGAGGAGTTACCTTCGGTAGAAGTCGTGACCGTCAGTTACGTTTTCAATAAACCGGCGACGCCGAGTGCCGAGCGCCGCCTGAACAGGGAGAGGAGTTACCTTCGGTAGAAGTCGTGACCGTCATTTACGTTTTCAGTAAACCGGCGACGCCGAGCGCCGAGCGCCGCCTGAACAGGGAGAGCAGTTACCTTCGGTAGAAGTCGTGACCGTCAGTTACGTTTTCAGTAAACCGGCGACTCCGAGTGCCGAGCGCCGCCTGAACAGGGATAGGAGTTACCTTCGGTAGAAGTCGTGACCGTCAGTTACGTTTTCAGTAAACCGGCGACGCTGAGCGCCGAGCGCCGCCTGAACAGGGAGAGGAGTTACCTTCGGTAGAAGTCGTGACAGTCAGTTACGTTTTCAGTAAACCGGCGACGCCGAGCGCTGAGCGCCGCCTGAACAGGGAGAGGAGTTACCTTCGGTAGAAGTTGTGACCGTCAGTTATGTTTTCAGTAAACCGGCGACGCCGAGCGCCGCCTGAACAGGGAGTGGAGTTACCTTCGGTAGAAGTCGTGACCGTCAGTTACGTTTTCAGTAACCCGGCGATGCCGAGCGCCGCCTGAACAGGGAGTGGAGTTACCTTCGGTAGCAGTCGTGACATTCAGTTACGTTTTCAGTAAACCGGCGACGCCGAGCGCCGAGCGCCGCCTGAACAGGGAGTGGAGTTACCTTCGGTAGCAGTCGTGACATTCAGTTACGTTTTCAGTAAACCGGCGACGCCTAGCGCCGCCTGAACAGGGAGAGGAGTTACCTTCGGTAGAAGTCGTGACCGTCAATTACGTTTTCAGTAAACCGGCGACGCCGAGCGCCGCTTGAACAGGGAGTGGAGTTACCTTCGGTAGAAGTCGTGACCGTCAGTTACGTTTTCAGTAAACTGGCGACGCCGAGCGCCGCCTGAACAGGGAGTGGAGTTACCTTCGGTAGAAGTCGTGACCGTCAGTTACGTTTTCAGTAAACCGGCGACTCCGAGTGCCACCTGAACAGGGAGTGGAGTTACCTTCTGTAGAAGTCGTGACCGTCAGTTACGTTTTCAGTAAACCGGCGAGCGCCGAGCACCGCCTGAACAGGGAGAGGAGTTACCTTTGGTAGAAGTCGTGACCGTCAGTTACGTTTTCAGTAAACCGGCGACGCCGAGCGCCGCCTGAACAGGGCGAGGAGTTACCTTCGGTAGAAGTCGTGACCGTCAGTTACGTTTTCAGTAAACCGACGACGCCGAGCGCCGAGCGCCGCCTGAACAGGGCGAGGAGTTACCTTCGGTAGAAGTCGTGACCGTCAGTTACGTTTTCAGTAAACCGGCGACACCGAGCGCCGAGCGCCGCCTGAACAGGGAGTGGAGTTACCTTCGGTAGAAGTCGTGACAGTCAGTTATGTTTTCAGTAAGCACTTTGAAGGTTCTGAATGCCACGACACTTTGGTCACATTTTAGTAGTATTTGTAACATTCACAGAAGGTTCCTGAAATGTACACGATTGTCAGGTCACTTTGGCAATATTCTACATAACATTGAGTAACACAATGAGATCAGTGAATGTCCAATCACTTTTGGGATATCCAAAGAACTATTAGGAATGTTCCTTTGCGAGCCCTGGTTTGTCTACAAACAACATTGCAGTTGTGTTACTCAAACCACTAAGGAACACATTTATTGTGCAGTATGTCCCTTAGTGATCTATATGTCACATTTACTTTCTGAGCATAAGGGGACATTAGAAACACTTTATATATAAAGAATGGGTATGAGGAAGCAAGGAGACAGTTGAGAGGAAAGTCTCATGGAGGCGGGGCCACAGTGCATCAAGTCCTATGTCCAGGAAGTTTGTGAGGTTCAACGCAGCCTATTCAAGCTGTTCCGTTGGAGTCTCTAGCATGTAGTGAAGAACGATGTGCCCTCTGTCATTTTCCTTGCACACATGGAAATTCATAATGTAATTTTGACCTTGGTATAGGCCTATGGAAGAGGAAACAAAAATAATATTAATTGATGAATGTGGCCTATAACTGTAACACACACTGGCGGCAGAGAAGTCAGGCGCAGGAGAGCGAAAACTGATTTACAACGGCGTTGTTTATCAATAAACATAAAAACCACCGTAAACAGAACAATCTATGAATGGGTCAAACAAAACCTGGTATCCACCAGCATAACACAAGCACTACAAGAAACAATTCCGGACAAGGACATGGGGGGAACAGAGGATTAAATATACAACATGTAATGATGGAATTGAAACCAGGTGTGAGGGAAGACAAGACAAAACAAATGGAAAATGAAAGGTGGATCAGCGATGGCTGGAAGGCCGGTGATGTCGACTGCCGAACGCCGCCCGAACTAGGAGAGGGACAGACTTCAGGCGGACAGGCGGAAGTCGTGACAATAAAAATATTAATGAATTTTAAAAATCATTAGTGGCATGGTTTGTGTTTTTTGTGCCAATACACGGAGGAACAGCAACTCGTGCCAATACACGGAGGAACAGCCACAGTTCTGACACTACATAAAGTGCCTAAATAGTGAATACAGAAACTCGTGCCAAATTCACTGAGGAACAAACTCAGTTCCGAAACTTAACTCCTGCTAACATTGTTTAGTGTGTTTTCAATAATGTTCAGACAAAAGGATTTGTTAATTGTTCTTAATAACAATTAGTGTATAAAATTGATTTCAGGCACATGCCCATTGATCAGATGGACACACTTCATCTCCCAGAACCCCACATACATGTGTGTTTGAGCACACACACCTCACTCCCCTTCTTGGCTTCCATAGCAACCCCCACAGGAACTTTTCCCCAATAGAATCTTTCCCCCACGGGAACCACACCTGCTGGCATTCTCACAAACAATCGCAACATTGTTGCAATAATATATATAGAACTTTCCTCACAGCTCTGGTATAGAAAGCTTTTTTGAGGCCTTGCTCACAATTCATTATGTGGCAGCACAATGACCAAACGATATACTGTATGTGAGGCTCTTGATCATGTCCTTGATCATGACACTGGTGAGGATGAGAGAGAGTCCTTGTTAAACTTTGACACAAAGTAGTCTGTGATAAAGAGCGCAATTTGTTTAATCTGAGTATTTGTTATAGTCAAAATAATCCATACATTAACCTTGAGTTTTAAAAAAGCATATTAGCTCAGGTCAATGAGGCCTACAGGCCATACATAGCAAATAGAAGTTCAAAACTTGTAATGTTCACAAGAACTTAAGTTGATAAAAAGATCTAACACAACATTAGATGATAATATATGTATTATTATGGATTTATAATCAGCTATAATGGGGCAGTCATTTTAGACCAGGAACACAGAATTAATTAACATGAAACGAACACAACGGGAGGGTTAAATAGACCGCCCTATTAAGAGCTGGCGAATATGGGTGAACCATGTTATGACTTTGAATTGTGAGTTTGTGTAATGTGTTGTCAGAGGTGGCGTTGCCTCTTGTGGTACAATTTCTTTAGAGTAAATACTTTTGTCTTTATTAGAAAACAATTTCCTGGTGTATTTAATGACTCGCTTTTTCTTATAACTCTGCCTCTGCCTTTGGGTAAGTTGTCTTGTTTAAGAACAACTGGTTTCTGAAACAGACGCAAACGGTCACAGGCTTGTGCATGAATTGACAGCTGGGCATCAGTAAGTCTGACTCCCCCGGACAGTAAGGAGGGCACATCACTGAATTACACCAATCCACATGTAAAGGATCTATCCGATCACTTTGTTCTGTATGTAAATATGCTGTTCCGTCTGTCCCTTTTTGATTTGTGAACTATAAGACCTTTTCTCTGGTGAATCACATATACTTCCATTCGAGAATGCTCTATATACTTGTTAAAAAAAACCTGACTTCAAACTGATGGTGTTTGATGTTTTGTGCAACTTATTCACTCACGAGGGCTTTGAACAGGCAAAGTGGTCAGGCAGGCGGGCTCAGAGTCAGGATAGGCAAGGGTCAAAACCAGCAGGGCAGGAAAAAGAGAAACTGGGGAAAGCAGGAGCAGAGGCTAAAATGCTGGTTGACTTGACAAACAAGACGACCTGGCAACAGATGAACAGAGAACACAGGTATAAATACACAGGGGATAATGGGGAAGATTGGCAACACCTGGAGGGGGTGGAGACCATTACAAATACAGGTGAAACAGATCAGTGTGTGACAGTAATTTGATAGGGTAAACAATGGAATTGTATGATGCATTATAGTATACAAAAATTTATGCTGACAACAGTAGTGAAATCACATATTCTTCTGGGGTAAAACACAAGTGTGATGCCATGTTTGTAAATATCTGGATGTATTTGCCATCAAACTAAAAGCATTTTTTTTAAACAAAAAATGATGCTTAGTGTAATGAGTACGAGACAGAGAGATGGTTTCAAGCACAGGGCGCAGCAGGTGTTTATTAGTAAAGGGCCTTCACTTTAATCCAGTCGGTCAGCTAAATTAGTACAAGTACAAGAGTAATATAGAACGGAGTCGACGTTAAACCGATCATTTGTTTACTGAAAATAATGACCAATTTGTGACTTCCAGGAGAGGGTTGAGGAAGCAGTGGATGAGGATGGAGCAGCAGCACTTAAATAAACATAACATATTCACTTTTAGCTTTCAGCTGTTTTACAGTTCTTGATTGGAGTGCAGTGTTTTTCTGACGTGTTATTTTGTGAGCTCATTGCTGTGATTTTGTTTTCAGAACCTATTGTGATAAAGTTTAATTTAAAAAATAAGTATAATTTCTGGATTTTTGTATATTTCGTCAGTGGACACCTGCTGACAGGATACTGTGTTCAGGGTAGATTAAATGACGTGTCTTATAATGACATTAGATATTCAGGGGTCCCCTCATTTCAACGTCCTGAAGTGACTTGGAACGTAACTTGTGTCAACTGACACTGAAGTCTGAAGTTTACATACACTTAGGTTGGAGTCATTAAACTTGTTTTTCAACCACTAAACACATTTCTTGTCAACGAACTAGTCGGTGAGGACATCTACTTTGTGCAAGTCATTTTTCCAACAATTGTTTAAAGACAGATTATTTCACTTATAATTCACTGTATCACAATTCCATTGGGTCAGAAGTTTACATACACGAAGTTGACTGTGCCTTTAAACAGTTTGGAAAATTCCCGAAAATTATGTCATGTCTTTAGAATCTTCTGATAGGCTAATTGACATCATTTGAGTCAATTGGAGGTGTACTGTGGATGTATTTCAAGGCCAACCTTCAAACTCAATGCCTCTTTGCTTGCCATCATGAAAAAATCAAAAGAAATCAGCCAAGACTTCAGAAAAAAATTGTAGACCTCCGCAAGTCTGGTTCATCCTTGGGAACAATTTCCAAACACCTGAGGGTACCACGTTCAACTGTACACACAATAGTGTGCAAGTATAAACACCATGGGACCCCGCAGCCGTCATACCATTCAAGAAGGAGACGCGTTCTTTCTCCTAGTGATGAACGTACTTTAGTGCAAAAAGTGCAAATCAATCCCAGAACAACAGCAGAGGACCTTGTGAAGATGCTGAAGGAAACAAGTACAAAAGTATCTGTATCCACAGTAAAACAAGTACTATATCGACATAACCTGAAAGGCCGCTCAGCAAGGAAGAAGCCACTGCTCCGAAACCACCATAAAAAAGCCCGACTACAGCTTGCAACTGCACATGGGGACAAAGATCGTACGTTTTGGAGAAATGTCCTCTGGTCTGATGAAACAAAAATAGAACTGTTTGGCCTTAATAACCATTGTTATGTTTGGAGTAAAAAGGGGGATGCTTGCAAGCCAAAGAACACCATCCCAACCGTGAAGCACAGGGGTGGCAGCATCATGTTGCGGGGGTGTTTTGCTGCAAGAGGGACTGGTGCACTTCACAATATAGATGGCTTCATGAGGAGGGAAAATGTATGTGGATATATTGAAGCAACATCTGAAGACATCAGTCAGGAAGTTAAAGCTTGGTTGCAAATTTGTCTTCCAAATGGACAATGACTCCAAGCATACATCCAAAGTTGTGGCAAATTAGCTTAAGGACAACAAAGTCAAGGTATTGGAGTGGCCATCACAAAGCCCTGACCTCAATCCTATAGAACGTTTGTGGGCAGAACTGAAAAAGCGTGTGCGAGCAAGGAGGCCTACAAACCTGACTCCGTTACACCAGCTCTGTAAGGGGGAATGGGAGAAAATTCACACAACTTACTGTAGAAAGCTTGTGGAAAGCTACCCAAAGCATTTCACCCAAGTTAAACAATTTAAAGGCAATGCTACCAAATACTAATTGAGTGTATGTAAACTTCTGACCTACTGGGAACGTGATGAAATAAATAAAAGCTGAAATAAATAATTATCTCTAGTATTATTCTGACATTTCACATTCTTAAAATAAAGTGGTGATCCTAACTGACCTAAGTCAGGGAATTTTTAATTGGATTAAATGTCAGGAATTGTGAAAAACTGAGTTTAAATGTATTAGGCAAAGGTGTATGTAAACTAACTTTTTCACAATTCCTGACATTTAATCCAATTAAAAATTCCCTGTCTTAGGAGAGAACATTTGCATATTTTTTACATGGTTGTGTCATATTTCATTGCATACTTGTGATAATATCATTCACAAGTGATAGGCTAATATTGTCACCCATCAGACTATTCTTAATTTAATGTTGTCTTTACATATAGTGAATGTGTGAAATTAGTTTTGATTTAGAATGGACCATTATCAGCACCTGCCTCAAACAGGGGAATGAAGAAAACAATAATAAATGTAATCTATGCCCTTAAATAGCAATATTTTTGTTATTTTGGGGGGTTATTTTAAATTTAACTAAGCAAGTCATAAAAGAAAAAGTTCTTATTTACAATGAAAGCCTACCCGGGCCAAATCCTAACCTGGATGATGCTGGGCAATTGTGCACGTATGGGACTCCCAATCACAGCCGGTTACTCATTAGTCAATGAAAATATTTAAAACATACCATACATCCACTAATGGACAGGTACTCAAACAGTAACCACACTTTTGGATAGATGAATGGTACTTTCTAGAATTTAATATACAGTATTACCACGCAGAGCAGAACAGGTGAACCCAAGAGCAGACTCAGACAAGCAGACTGGGATGAGGTAACCAAGGTATTTATTGCAACACAGGGGGGGAAGTTTGAGTGCAGGCCAGGGGAAGCTCTGGTGGGTTGCCAGAAACCAGGTGCGGAGGCTGGGGCGAGAGGTGTTGGGACAGGGTAAGCAGGTCCGGGGGGAAAATCCAAGGGAACCGCAGAGTGGGGGAATCCAGGACAGAGTAGCATGACTGACGAAAAGTAGGACAGGAGACAGGGACCAGAGTCAGAGCAGGCAGAACTGTAGCGGAGAGGAAAAGAGCATCAGGGCACAACAGGATCTAAACAGGAACAAACGGCAAGAGACTGACTGATCAGAGATTACTATCTGACAGCGTGGAAGAGGCAGGACTGAGTATATGTAGATGTCTTGATTATGGAACAGGTTGCAGCAGGTGGGAATCTGCTCTGAATCCAGCACACCTTTCTCCGCCCTCACAATATGAGAGAGAGAGAGAGAGAGAGAGAGAGAGAGAGAGAGAGAGAGAAAGAGAGAGAGAAAGAGAGAGATAATTAGCCATTGTTACTGCTCTTAAGGCAATATACACTGAGTATACCAAACATTACGAACACCTTCCTAATATTGAGATGCATCTCCTCACCCTACCCACCCCTTTGCCCTCAGAACAGCTTAAATTCGTTTGGGCATTGACTCTACAAGGTGTCAAAAAGTTTCCAAAGGGATGCTGGCCCATGTTGATTCCAATGCTACCCACAGTTGTGTTAAGTTGGCTGGACGTCCTTTGGGTGGTGGACCATTCTTGATACACAGGAGAAACTGTTGAGCTTGAAAAACCCAGCAGCGTTGCAGTTCTAGACACAAACAGGTACAGGTACCCAATACCATACCCAGTTCAAATCCACTTAAATGTTTTGTCTTACCCATACCCCCTCTGAATGGAGCATACACAATCCATGTCTTAATTGTCTCAAGGCTTAAAAACCCTTCTTTAACCTGTCTCCTCCCCTTCATCAACACTGACTGAAGTGGATTTAACAAGTGACATCAATAAGGGAACATAGCTTTCAACTGGTCAGTCTATGTAGGGGGGGGGGGGTGGCTGCTGTTTTATGGGCTCTTAACCAACTGTGCTATTGTGTTAGTTTTTTCGCATTGTTTGAAACTTATTTTGTACATAATGTTGCTGCTACCATCTCGTATGACGGAAAAGAACTTCAGGCCATCAGAACAGCGATTACTCACATTGATATGGGCGGATAGTTTTTATTTAATGAGTCAGACGAGAGGGATTTACTCCAGACACCTGAACAGGCCCTCATCCCCGTCATTCGCAAGAGAAAAAGACAGTGGTTTCGCGGAAGGTGATTGGTCTGTCCGGCGACGAGTGGCTAGTCTTCTTTTGCCATTGGCCAACGTACATTTGCTGGATAATAAAGTGGACAAACTAAAAGCACGTATATCCTACCAACGGGACATTAAAAACTGTATTATCTTATGTCGTTGCAGAATGACGACATTAATAACATACAGTACAAGGCAAGTAACACTGAAACATACAGTGGGGAGAAAAAGTATTTGATACACTGCCGATTTTGCAGGTTTT
This sequence comes from Oncorhynchus masou masou, assembly GCF_036934945.1. Taxonomy (NCBI): domain Eukaryota; kingdom Metazoa; phylum Chordata; class Actinopteri; order Salmoniformes; family Salmonidae; genus Oncorhynchus; species Oncorhynchus masou. The sequence continues at coordinate 43,232,032 of NC_088228.1, forward strand.
CCTACTTACAAAGCATGTAGAGGTCTGTAATTTTTATCATAGGTTCACTTCAACTGTGAGAGACGGAATCTAAAACACAAATCCAGAAAGTCACATTGTATGATTTATAAGTAATTAATTTGCAATTTATTGCATGACATACTGTAAGTATTTATGAGAGCATCAGCTGTCCCGGACAACTGTGTGATCACGCTCTCCACAGCCGATGTGTGTAAGACCTTCAAGCAGGTCAACATTCACAGGGCCAGATGGATTACCAGGACGTGTACTCCAAGCATGCGCTGACCAACTGGCAAGTGTCTTCATTGACATTTTCACCCTCTCTGAGTCTGTAATACCAAGTGACCATTCTCATACACATGTTTCTAGCAGACCACCGTAGACCCTGTTCCCAAGAACACTAAGGTAACCTGCCTAAATTACTACCAACCCGTAGCACTCACGTCTGTAGCCATGAAGTGCTTTGAATGGCTGTTCATGGCTCACATCAACACCATTATCCCAGAAACACTAGACCCACTCCAATTTGCATACCGCCCCAAAAGATCCACAGATGATGCAATCTCTATTGCACTCCACACTGCCCTTTCACACCTGGACAAAAGGAACACCTATGTGAGAATGCTATTCATTCACTACAGCTCAGCGTTCAACACCATAGTGCCCTCAAATCTCACCACTAAGCTAAGGACCTTGGGACTAAACACCTCCCTCTGCAACTGGATCCTGGACTTCCTGACGTGCCGCCCCCATGTGGTGAGGGTAGGTAACAACACATCTGCCATGATGATTCTCAGCATGGGGGCCCCTCAGGGGTGCATGCTCAGTCCCCTCCTGTAGTCCCTGTTCATTCATGACTGCACGGCCAGGCAGGACTCCAACACCACCATTACATTTTCCGATGACACAACAGTGGTAGGCCTGATCACCGACAATGATGAGACAACCTATAGGGAGGAGGACAGCAACCTGACCGTGTTGTGCACGGACAATAACCACTCCCTCAACGTGATCACGACAAAAGGAGATGATTGTGGACTACAGGAAAAGGAGGACCGAGCACACGCCCATTCTCATAGACGGGGCTGTAGTGGAGCAGGTTGAGAGCTTCAAGTTCCTTGGCATCCACATCACCAACAAACTAACATGGTCCAAGCACACCACGACAGTAGTGAAGAGGGCACCACAAAATCTATTCCCCCTCAGGAGACTGAAAAGATTTGGCATGGGTCCTCAGATCCCCAAAAGGTTCTACAGCTGCACCATCGAGAGCATCCTGACTGGTTGCATCACTGCCTGGTATGTAAACTGCTTGGCCTCTGACTGCAAAGGCTCTACAGAGGGTAGTGCTTATGGCCTAGTACATCACTGAGGCCAAGCCTCCTGCCATCCAGGACCTCTATACCCGGCGGTGTCAGAGGAGGGCCCTAGGTCCAAGAACTTCTACCCCCAAGCCATAAGACTCCTGAACATCTAATCAAATGGCTACCCAGGCTATTTGCATTGCCCCCCCACTTTTACACTGCTGCTACTCTCTTGTTATTATCTATTTATAGTCACTTTAATAACTCTACCTACATGTACATATTACCTCGACTAACCCCGCACATTGCCTCTGTACTGGTACCCCTTGTATATGTCCTCCCTTTTGTTATTTTACTGCTGCTCTTTAATTATTTGTTACTTTTATATTTTTTTAGGTATTTTTTTTAACTACATTGTTGGTTGTTAAGGACTTGTAAGTAAGCATTTCACTGTAAGGTCTACACCGGTTTTATTTGGCGCATGTGATGAATACGATTTGATTTGTAATGAAAAGAGCAGGTGTTCTGTTTGGATACACAGTGTATAGCCCTTTGTTCTTCAATGTATGGATGAATCCAATGAAGACCTTTATTTGTTCCCCTCACCAATTAATATCCATTCAATTACACACTGCTTTATTTAGTGAACCACTCAGCTTCATCGCCCCGCTATCATTTTCTCAGGTAATTGCTTTTATGCCCTTTGATTACATGGTCGACCCTGAATGGCTGGAGAGTCTGGTTTTAAAGTTGTCTGCTTCTCGCACCTCCCTCTTCTCCACCTCCCCTTTTTAGGCAAGCGATGTTTTGAAGTAAGTATTCAGATATTTATTTGAAGAGAAAAGTAGTTTAGTATTGGAATGTATTTGGAAATACTCAAATACACTTCCATGTATTTAACCCTGGTATTTGAAAATACTTTCAAGTAGTAGCATCTTTGAAGGAAATTATTTGAATGTACTTTCAAATACTTCCAATAGAAGTAAGTGATTCAGGCCACATTATTTCAAAATAGCCAAATACACAGAAAATATGTATTTAAATATAAAATAATGTATTTGAACCCAGGTCTGACACACACACACCCTGTCACCCCTCCATCCAGCACCCCTTCCCGCCTCTGTCTCCCTGAGTCCCCTGCCAGAGTATCAGTCTCATAGGAGACTTGAGCCTATACATCATGGTGACGTGTGTGTATAATGGTGCTAGCTAAGCCTCCGCATCACAGTGCTGGCACAGTGCTGTGGTAATGAACAGTGTTGAGCCGCAGACAGAGGGACAGAGGAAATAAAACTGCTTGTGTTGTTCTGACCTTCCTGGGCCACAGCACACACAGCACCATGGCTCCAACTCAAAACTCACTGCTAATAACTTTTGTTCTTAGCGAGTTTCATCGATTGCAATTCTACATATCATTCAATAACGTTTTTGACAGTTTCTACTAAATCATAAGGTGATAAAAGCAGAATATATATATATATATATATATATATATATATATATATATATATATATGTATATATATATACAGTGCCTTGCGAAAGTATTCGGCCCCCTTGAACCTTGCCACCTTTTGCCACATAAAGATATAAAACTGTATTTTTTTGTGAAGAATCAACAACAAGTGGGACACAATCATGAAGTGGAATGACATTTATTGGATATTTCAAACTTTTTTAACAAATCAAAAACTGAAAAATTGGGCGTGCAAAATTATTCAGCCCCTTTACTTTCAGTGCAGCAAACTCTCTCCAGAAGTTCAGTGAGGATCTCTGAATGATCCAATGTTGACCTAAATGACTAATGATGATAAATACAATCCACCTGTGTGTAATCAAGTCTCCGTATAAATGCACCTGCACTGTGATAGTCTCAGAGGTCTGTTAAAAGCGCAGAGAGCATCATGAAGAACAAGGAACACACCAGGCAGGTCCGAGATACTGTTGTGAAGAAGTTTAAAGCTGGATTTGGATACAAAAAGATTTCCCAAGCTTTAAACATCCCAAGGAGCACTGTGCAAGCGATAATATTGAAATGGAAGGAGTATCAGACCACTGCAAATCTACCAAGACCTGGCCGTCCCTCTAAACTTTCAGCTCATACAAGGAGAAGACTGATCAGAGATGCAGCCAAGAGGCCCATGATCACTCTGGATGAACTGCAGAGATCTACAGCTGAGGTGGGAGACTCTGTCCATAGGACAACAATCAGTCGTATATTGCACAAATCTGGCCTTTATGGAAGAGTGGCAAGAAGAAAGCCATTTCTTAAAGATATCCATAAAAAGTGTAATTTAAAGTTGGCCACAAGCCACCTGGGAGACACACCAAACATGTGGAAGAAGGTGCTCTGGTCAGATGAAACCAAAATTGAACTTTTTGGCAACAATGCAAAACGTTATGTTTGGCGTAAAAGCAACAAAGCTCATCACCCTGAACACACCATACCCACTGTCAAACATGGTGGTGGCAGCATCATGGTTTGGGCCTGCTTTTCTTCAGCAGGGACAGGGAAGATAGTTAAAATTGATGGGAAGATGGATGGAGCCAAATACAGGACCATTCTGGAAGAAAACCTGATGGAGTCTGCAAAAGACCTGAGACTGGGACGGAGATCTGTCTTCCAACAAGACAATGATCCAAAACATAAAGCATAATCTACAATGGAATGGTTCAAAAAAAAACATATCCAGGTGTTAGAATGGCCAAGTCAAAGTCCGGACCTGAATCCAATCGAGAATCTGTGGAAAGAACTGAAAACTGCTGTTCACAAATGCTCTCCATCCAACCTCACTGAGCTCGAGCTGTTTTGCAAGGAGGAATGTGAAAAAATTTCAGTCTCTCGATATGCAAAACTGATTGAGACATACCCCAAGCGACTTACAGCTGTAATCGCAGCAAAAGGTGGCGCTACAAAGTATTAACTTAAGGGGGCTGAATAATTTTGCACGCCCAATTTTTCAGTTTCATGATTGTGTCCCACTTGTTGTTTATTCTTCACAAAAAAATACAGTTTTATATCTTTATGTTTGAAGCCTGAAATGTGGCAAAAGGTTGCAAAGTTCAAGGGGGCCGAATACTTTCACAAGGCACTGTATATACCAGGCTCCAAGCATATCAGAGGGTCTGAGATGGTGCGGCTACTGTGCACCCACACTGCTTCTGCTACTGCACCGATAGTGGTCGATTAGGACCCTGTCGTTCCAGCCTGCTCCGGCAGCCAAGGTCCGGAATTCCAGGGAGAAGTCCTGGGCGCTCCTCGTCCTCCGCCGCTCTGCCCTCAGGTGGATGGTCGAGGACGGCCCTGAAGCAACAGTTGAACTCCTCGAAGTGGTCTGGAGCCATGTCTCCCTCTCTTCACACGGCGTTTGCCCATTCCAGCGCTCTTCCTGTGAGACAGGAGACGAGAGCGGCCACTTTCTCCCTTCCCGACGGAGCAGGGTGAACGGTGGTAGAGGTCCAGTTGTAACAGGAACCCCCGGCACTGTGCTGCCGTCTCATCATACTCCCTGGCGTATTCCACTGGGACTGGTTCCGGACGGGACGGGTAGAGGTAACCCCGGTTGCGCTGATCGAGGCACTGGAGAGACTTTCTGTCTCTCCCAGCGGTCCATGGTCTGGACAACGCGATCCATCATGGCGCCAAGATGATGTAACATTGCAGAGTGTTACTGGACGCGCTCCTCGACTCCTCTAACCGGGGTACCTGCTCTTGCTGACCCCATTGAAGGTGTGTAATTCTGTCAGCGTGTGTGAAAGAAGTGAAGTCAGGTGCAGGAGAGTAGCGTAATGTAAACAGGCACACTTTAGTTCCAAACGAGAGCAAAACAATAAATCAAATGCTCTCAAAAACACGGGACATAAAAGCAAAGCGCGTAAAAAGACACCACAGCAACATGAAACAATTACACACAAAATAGGATGGGAAACAGAGGGTTAAATACAAGTAGCTTAATTGGGGAAATGAAAACCAGGTGTGTATGGAAACAAGACTAGACAAATGGATACATGAAAAATGAATTGGCGATGGCTAGAAAGCCGATATTTGTTGAATTGTGTCCATTTCCTCTTTTAGAAAGATTGGCACAAATTTGAAAAGATAAATGGTATTACCATAAAACAATATACATTTAGATCACACAAGGTACAAATCCCCTTAAATTTAGGGGATTTTTATTTTTTTCAGATAAGTGCCTGCACCTGCTGTCCTTTCAAAGTGTTTCAGTTGGGCAGTTAGGTTCCTGCAAGAACCTCACCAACTACGGATGTTCCTCTATGAACCCCACCTCCTATGGGGTTCTTGGAAGAACCTTTTGCTGGCTATTTTCAGTGCCAAGAACCCTTGTTTAACCCCTCATTTTTAGAGTGTAGGGTGAGGAAGAGATGGAAAAAGGAACCTTGGCTGTGAGGGTTAGAGTTGAACTGGGATATGGGTTAGGGTTGAAGAATGGCCTTTCAAATTCTGCCAAGGGTAACCTCTAACACAACTACCATGTCACATTCTTTATGTAACTACATTGAACCTATATTTTCCTCCTCTGCTGTAGCTGGTGCATCTACTCTCCATTGCACCCGGCCCATGGTGTGTTGAGTGTTTTCCTCCTCTGCTGTAGCTGGTGCATCTACTCTCCATTGCACCCGGCCCATGGTGTGTTGAGTGTTTTCCTCCTCTGCTGTAGCTGGTGCATCTACTCTCCATTGCACCCGGCCCATGGTGTGTTGAGTGTTTTCCTCCTCTGCTGTAGCTGGTGCATCTACTCTCCATTGCACCCGGCCCATGGTGTGTTGAGTGTTTTCCTCCTCTGCTGTAGCTGGTGCATCTACTCTCCATTGCACCCGGCCCATGGTGTGTTGAGTGTTTTCCTCCTCTGCTGTAGCTGGTGCATCTACTCTCCATTGCACCCGGCCCATGGTGTGTTGAGTGTTTTCCTCCTCTGCTGTAGCTGGTGCATCTACTCTCCATTGCACCCGGCCCATGGTGTGTTGAGTGTTTTCCTCCTCTGCTGTAGCTGGTGCATCTACTCTCCATTGCACCCGGCCCATGGTGTGTTGAGTGTTTTCCTCCTCTGCTGTAGCTGGTGCATCTACTCTCCATTGCACCCGGCCCATGGTGTGTTGAGTGTTTTCCTCCTCTGCTGTAGCTGGTGCATCTACTCTCCATTGCACCCGGCCCATGGTGTGTTGAGTGTTTTCCTCCTCTGCTGTAGCTGGTGCATCTACTCTCCATTGCACCCGGCCCATGGTGTGTTGAGTGTTTTCCTCCTCTGCTGTAGCTGGTGCATCTACTCTCCATTGCACCCGGCCCATGGTGTGTTGAGTGTTTTCCTCCTCTGCTGTAGCTGGTGCATCTACTCTCCATTGCACCCGGCCCATGGTGTGTTGAGTGTTTTCCTCCTCTGCTGTAGCTGGTGCATCTACTCTCCATTGCACCCGGCCCATGGTGTGTTGAGTGTTTTCCTCCTCTGCTGTAGCTGGTGCATCTACTCTCCATTGCACCCGGCCCATGGTGTGTTGAGTGTTTTCCTCCTCTGCTGTAGCTGGTGCATCTACTCTCCATTGCACCCGGCCCATGGTGTGTTGAGTGTTTTCCTCCTCTGCTGTAGCTGGTGCATCTACTCTCCATTGCACCCGGCCCATGGTGTGTTGAGTGTTTTCCTCCTCTGCTGTAACTGGTGCATCTACTCTCCATTGCACCCGGCCCATGGTGTGTTGAGTGTTTTCCTCCTCTGCTGTAGCTGGTGCATCTACTCTCCATTGCACCCGGCCCATGGTGTGTTGAGTGTTTTCCTCCTCTGCTGTAGCTGGTGCATCTACTCTCCATTGCACCCGGCCCATGGTGTGTTGAGTGTTTTCCTCCTCTGCTGTAGCTGGTGCATCTACTCTCCATTGCACCCGGCCCATGGTGTGTTGGTGTGTTGAGTGTTTTCCTCCTCCCTTCCGCCTTTCCTCACTCATTCACTCTCTCCCCTCATGAATAAACATGCAGTACATTCAGCAAGCGCTGGGCTGTCATGGAATGGCCACACATTGCCCTGGCACAGGCAGGGGTGGGCAGAGGTAATGGTGCATTCATTATTCCACTGCAGTACCCTCAGAGTGCCTGCCACTGGGCCACACAACCATATTTCACCAGTCATGTGCCTCTGTCCCCTCACTTTTGTTTCCATGACTTAAACAAATGATGTTGCTGAGAGGGGTTGGGGTTCCCCAAATCACCATGCCAGAATTCTGCTGTTGAGTGGTACGTGCACCTCCAAATGGGTATGGAGACCCATTTGGAGTGGATGAGTGGGGGTTGTTTATTCTGACCTCTCTTTGCTTCGCTCCCTCCCTTACAATCCCTCACTTTCTTTAAGATTTAGAGTTGGATGGGGTGAAATGAAAGAGAGACACGTGCCATGTCACCAACTGGGCTTGTAAGTGACAGAAGGGATTGAATAGTCTATTTGGCAAAACTGACTTGAGTGACACAAATATGAATGACATGACAAGCAGCCAGTCATGGAAGCATCACATGCATGCATGGACACAAAGAAATATACAAAGAGCCTGTATTTCAAAGGCATTGCCACAGTAACACATAACTTATGCAATGTCAACAAAGCCATTTTGGATGTCTAAGGGAAAGAAGAAGAAAGCAACGTTCTGAAAGCAACTCCCGTTTCCTTAGCAGTTGACCAATTTATTCTTTCTGTGTTTACACTGGGGAAAACACAAAATGAAAACACTAGTGGTGAACAACTCTATAAAAGTGGTCAACTCGGAATTCAAAATGCTGAAGAGAGGCCTGTCTCCCACAGTAAACACAACAATAAAATGTGATCTGCCTCTGTTACCAAAAAGGCCATGCACCTTTTAATAGAAGGATTCAACACTGGGACAAATGCATTGACAGAAATCCTCACACATACATTACGGAAACCACACTCTAAAAATTAAGGGTTCTACATGGGTTCTTCTAAGATCCTCAAAGTTCTTTGAAGAACCTTAGGGTTCTTGGCACTGAAAATGGCCCCCAAAAGGTTCTTCCAAGAACCCCATAGGAGGTTCAATTAACTGAAAAATGTGAAGATCTCCTCAAAATGTAAGGTAACGATTTGTCCCTTGTGTGATCTAAATTGATAGTTTTATGATGATACCATATATCTTTCCATATTTGTGCCAATCTTTCTAAAACAGGAAATGGACACAATTCAACAATTATCAAGAGGTAAGATTATGTAGTCTGTAAGAATATGTTGAAGGCTAGCTGTACTGCGTGCAGAAGACTGAACTGCTCACTTTTGTGTCTGTCTGCAGGTATACAGACAAGGAGGCATACAAAGGTATGTCAATTGGTATTGGTATATTATGCAGATCACATGTACCATCCTCCTCCCTTACTTCGTCAATGAATATCCCATAGGCTATTATAAAAACACACATTCACCACAAAAACCCAGGTATGAATTCTGTTGTGTGCATGTTTTGTTAATCATCTGTATAATTACTAGTTTTTGAGATTCAGAGAGTTCACCTTCCCTGCAGCTGAACACACCAGAGCACCCATTGGACTTGTTTATATTGTAAGGGGGTGCGTACCTGCAGCAGAGAAGTCAGACGCAGGAGAGAAAACTGTGTTTCCAGCCGCGCAGTTTATTTTTAAAAAACTGACCCGAGAAACATAACAAATATAACAAGTGGGTACAAAACCCTACGCACGCCAGGACAAACCTGCACAAACACTTACAAATAACAATCATCGTGTCACGTTCTGACCTTTATTTCCTTTGTTTTGTCTTTATTTAGTATGGTCAGGGCGTGAGTTGCGGTGGGCAGTCTGTTTGTTTTTCTATGTTTGGTTTCTGTTTCGGCCAAGTATGGTTCTCAATCAGAGGCAGTTGTCTTTAGTTGTCTCTGATTGAGAATCATACTTAGCATACAAATGATGGGATTGGAACCAGGTGTGATGGAAGACAAGGAAAAACCAATGGAAAATGAAAAAATGGATCAATGATGGCTGGAAGGTCGGTGACGTTGCCTAACACCGTCCGAACAAGGAGAGGGACCAACTTCGGCGGAAGTCATGAAAAGTATATTTGGATTTTTTTTATTCTGCTTTTCCACTAAAGTCATAATAAACACTGATAACTAAAATATTGTGTTATTGTTATTATTATTAATAATAATAACTGGGTAGTTCAAAAGGTTCTTTGAGGATCCATTAAAAGGGGTTCTTTAAGGATCCATTAAAAGGGGTTATTTGAAGATAGGGTTTCCCCCACAGTTTCAATTTGAAGAACCCCTAAAGGATACTCCACCAAACCTTTCTTTTTAGAGGTAAATTACATGACAAAAAAATGACTTGGACCAATGATACCAGATCACTCCACAGCCACTCCAACCACTTGCACTGAGAGAGAGAAACGAACGTTCTGTTAAGTCATCTCATCCTCATCACTCACCTCAGGGAATGTTGCAATGTTGCAGCTCTCTCTACCTCTAGGCGTCTCTTTCTCCTCTCTTCCCCTCTCTCAAACATACTTTTAAATTATTTTTTTATGTATTGTATGAGTTGTAAAAACAGCAATAAAAACATACAACAACTAAAAATGTTCATAAGTGGCTACAAACCTGCTGTTCTTTTACCCACTATGTTACTTTGTGTTAAAAGCACTGACACTAGATCTTCTTAAATTGCATAAAGTCTTTATTACAGCTATATAACACAAACTGGGTGGTTCGAGCCCTGAATGCTTATTGGCTGACAGCCGTGGTATATCGCACTGTATACCTGAGTACCATACATGGGTATGACAAAACATACATTTTTACTGCTCTAACTACGTTGGTAACCAGTTTATAATAGCAATAAGGTACCTCAGGGGTTTGTGGTATATGACCAAATATACCACGGCTAAGGGCTGTATCCAGGCACTCTGCGTTGCTTATTGCTTAATTATAGGGGTGGCAGGGTAGCCTACTGGTTAGAGCGTTGGACTAGTAACCAGAAGGTTCCAAGTTCAAATCCCTGAGCTGACAAGGTACAAAAATGTCATTCTGCCCCTGAACAGGCAGATAATATATGTTATTAGCTGTTATAAGTTGTTTTAAATAGTGGGTGTTACATACAGGTAACTGCCAAAATAATGGAAACACTTGAGTAAATAAGGGATAAAAAGTATATTTAAAGCAGGTGCTTCCACACAGGTGTGGAACCTGAGTTAATTAAGCATTTCACATCCCGTCATGTATAAAACTGCTGGGCAGGCCATTATTATTTTGGTTACCATGGATATGTCTCCATAGGATGACAATGCTGACTGGTCACTGATTGATTTGATGAGCATGAAAACGATGTAAACCATATGCCATGGCCATCTCAGTCACCAGATCTCATGGAAGATTGGTGTCGAATCCCTCCAATAGAGTTCCAGACACTTGTAGAATCTATGCCAAAGTGCATTGAAAGTGTTCTGGCTTGTGGTTGTCCAACGCCCAATTAAATGAAAGGGAAAGGGGGATACAGTTGTTCAGCTGAATACATTCAACTGAAATGTGTCTTCCGCATTTAATCCAACCCCTCTGAATCAGCCATATCGACATCCACGTCTTCAGAGAGACTTTATGTTGGTGTTTCCTTCATTTTTGGCAGTTACCTGTAGATGACTTTTCATGCTGTTGTCATATGCCCTAATAACTGCTATTGCACAGTCTGCATGACACCCATTTCATATACCTTTACAGAGTGTGCACAGACACCTTAAAGCTAGAACCTTAATTGAAAGAATAACAAAGTGTTCACCCCACCTCTGGTGAAAAGGTGAGGGATGGGCCTGGAGAAATGTCACCACTCTCACCATTCATCCATGATATCAACATTATAGTTTTAACCATGTTTTGAGTCTATACTGTGTTTATTTACATTTATTTTGTCCACAAACATTGGAGTAAGCAAGCTTATATTTTGGGTTCTGATGGGGTATGACAGTTGAACGAAGCTCATGAGGGAATTGCTAGTTATATTCTTTAAGAATCAATAGGTACATATAGCATTAATTTATAAGTTCAAAGATGTATGTTGCAACTAAGGATTCTAGCTTTAAGTGACATTCAATTGAGGTGTTATTAAACAGTTGTGAATGAATGTGCTTCAGGATGAGTTACATTTACATTTACATTTAAGTCATTTAGCAGACGCTCTTATCCAGAGCGACTTACAAATTGGTGAATTCACCTTCTGACATCCAGTGGAACAGCCACTTTACAACATTTTACCATTCGAAGGATCTCCAAGAAACATGGGCAAATGGGAGCATAGATGTACTTAGGATTTTTATGAATTCACATTGAGTCGGTCAACTGCTCCGAGTTGTACAAATTGGACCACGTCAAAATAATATAATACCAACAACTTGTCAAAAATCACAAAAATGTTAAAATTGAAATTGCAACATGTAGCTCTCTGGGAACAGGGTTAGAGTGCCCTGCTCTACACAATCCAAGCAATGTGTTTTGCTTGACAGTGTTGCCACTTGCTAGCTAGCCATTAACACATGTAGTGGCATGACACAAGCACGAGCAGCCCCACTGTGCCCCCATAGCACTGATGCTAGCTAGATCACTAGCTACAAGATAAACTCAGAATTATAAAGCTTACTGTAAAACTTCAATTAAACGCAGAGTCTCAAATAACCTCTTGTCCCATTTAATAGCTGTCATCGGCATTGACTGATGACTCAAACTGAATTCTTCTGCTGGTCTATGTTCGCTTATTATTGACCAAATACTTATTTTCCACCATAATTTGCAAATAAATTCATTCAAAAATCCTACAATGTGATTTTCTGAAATTTTTTCCCTCATTTTGTCTGTTATAGTTGAAGTGTACCTATGATGAAAATTACAGGCCTCTCTCATCTTTTTAAGTGGGAGAACTTGCACAATTGGTGGCGGACTAAATACTTTTTTGCCCCACTGTATCTAGAGTAGCTTTGATTGGACTGATCATGTCAACATAATACTTTCAAAATCAGTCATCATCATGAATCAAGTATACAATCTACTGGCATATCCTTTTAAATCCTTCTCATATGAAGAGAAATAATGAAGATAATTTATAGATAAAACGTATCGGTGCTCATCGGCCATTGGACATGCCAATTACACAACAAGTTGGAAATCGCTAATTCAACAATGAGTGGTTTGGAAGGAATCAGTGGCTGTGTTTTTTTTCTGAGTTCCCACCATAAATCCAGAGAATTACAGACTTTGATGACAAGGTTTGGTGACAGAATTTGCCCACAAAGGACCACTGCACCACATTCCTGTTTAAGTGAGCAAAGTGAGTCCAACAATGTCTTGTATGCTGCTGCATACATGATGTAATATGGGAGGGAGATATGTATACTGTTGCTAAGAAAGTAATACGAAGTGTATGTTGTGTAGTAAGCCCATGTGCCTCACCCTAATTATTTGGTCTATTTTCACCAACGAGGTATTGTAAACACAATACCTCGTTGGTGTGTGATACTTTGCAGACTTTTTTTGAACAGCTTTGGCAGTGCTACTGATAGTAGTGGTGGCATTTGGCTCGCACGTGCAAATTTATCACACACAACATTATATAATAGAATTCTGTTATTTGATGTTTCAAATGTAACGAGTCAAATAGTGTTATTTGACATATCTATTTTGACACGCAAAGACAAAAACGGCGTTCAATGTGCCTCACCCTAATAATTTTGTCTCTTTTCACCTCTTAATTCCGCCTACTGTTCTAACTTGGTGGTGCACGTGTAGCCTATAACCTGTTTTAGAGAAATGTAATCATTCAATATTTTAAGAGCTTTCATTTATCTGCTCATATGCGCCCTTCATTTATCCTACGGTTCTGACTTGGAGTACAGCGAGAGAATACTGTAAGAAAGGCCCATGTTCTGAATTCTGTCACTGTACATTTCAAAACAGTTATATTGACTAGGTCCGTCGTCGTTCGCTCATGAATGTCTTAATCGAAATTACGGATGGCCTTTTGCCCTCTTCATCGTCCCCTCATGCTATAGTTTGTACATCTCAATAGTCAGTAGAAACCACATTTGTTTAAGCAAGTCAACCATATCAGCTATGTCTTTTTAAAAGGTAGTAATTGAGGCTGAATGAACTGTTTCGCTGCCAGACAAGGTTCTGCTGATAGCCAGGTGTAGCAGTGGTAAGGTGTTGGGACTGCTGTTGGGACTCTTTATGTAGGCCCTAACAGTTTGTGGGCACCGTTTGACACCGTTATAGTGCAATTAATATACTGTTTAGTGTTGTGTTGTGAAGTGGCTTTGCTGGCATGCATGACACTTTTTTTTGCCCCACTAAGATGTACTTAAATCGCCACTGCAAACAATCAATCTTTATTATCGTTTAAGAATTGTAATAATGAAGCTGGTCAACGACCACCCATTGGTAATTGTTGAGAGCCCAACGAGCAGAACTGAGCCACAGCATTTTATAGCAAAGTGTGTAGAATTATACAAAGGCACATTGTGCTATCAAGCAACAGACAGCAAGATTTACATTTCGCCAGGTTTCTGTCTCTAGGTCATTTACTGCTTGTTTATACAGAAATACTAATGTAACATAGGACACTAGGTCCTTCTCTCTAATTCTGAAGTCCAGTGTTCATCTGCAATGTGGGAGAAATAAACTGGAGGGAGGGTTTGCCTGGCACTGGCAGACAGGCCAACATTTCACACAGACACTAATCATGGAATGCCGTGTTTAGGTTGTCACCAAGGCATCGTAAATCAACTTTCAGCGTTAAGCCTCAGAGGCTCCTCTTAGAAGAACAGACAAAATGTGAAAGTACAAATATAAGAATAAATTCTAATATAAAGTCATGTGAATAACGTAATGTTGTCATTTCCACATGTCAGAGCAAAAACCATGAGGTCTAAGGAATTGTCCATAGAGCTCAGAGACCGGATTGTGCCGAGGCACAGATCTGGGAAAGTTACCAAAAAATGTCTGCAGCATTGAAGTTCCGCAAGAACACAGTGGCTTTAAATTGAAGAAGTTTGTAACAACCACAAATCTTACTCGAACTGGCCACCCGACCAAACTGAGCAATCGGGGGAGAAAGGTCCTGGTCAGGGAGGTGACCAAGAACCTGATGGTCTCTCTGTGGAGATGGGAGAACCTTCCAGAAGGACAACCATCTCTGCAGCACTCCACCAATCAGGTCTTTATGGTAGAGTGGCCAGCCACTCCTCAGTAAAAGGCACATGACATCCCACTTGGAGTTTACCAAAAGGCACCTAAAGGACTCTCAGACCATGAGAAATAAGATTCTTTGGTCTGATAAAACCAAGATTGAACTCTTTGGCCCGAATGCCAAGCGTCACATCTGGAGGAATCCTGGCACCATTCGTACGGTGAAGCATGGTGGTGACAGCATCATGCTGTGTGGCTGTTTTTCAGCAGCAGGGACTGGGAGACAAGTCAGGATCAAGGAAAAGATGAACGGAGCAAAGTACAGAGAGATCCTTGATGAAAACCTGCTCCAGAGTGCTCAGGACCTCAGACTGGGGCGAAGGTTCACCTTCCAACAGGACAACAACCTAAGCACACATGTAGGAGTTGCGTCATAACAAATCTCTGAATGTCCTTGAGTGGCCCAGCCAGAGCCCAGACATGAACCCGATCAAACATTTCTGGAGAGACCTGAAAATAGCTGTGCAGTGATGCTCCCCATCCAACCTGACAAAGCTTGAGAGAATCTGCAAAGAAGAATGGGAGAAACTCCCCAAGTGCCAAGCTTGTAGCGTCATTCTCAAGAAGACTCAAGGCTGTAATCGCTGCCAATGGTGCTGCAACAAATTGCTGAGTAAAGGGTCTGAATACTTATGTAGATGTGATATTTCATTATAAAAAACAGATTTTAGAATAAGGCTGTAACGTAACAAAATGTGGAAAAAGTCAAGGAGTCTGAATACTGAAAATGCACCGCATCTGGGGAAGGGTATAAAACAATGTGAGAGTGTTGAAAGGTTCCAAGAGTACAGTGGTCTCCATTATTGGATTGGAAAAAATATGGAACTACCCAGACTCTGCCTTGAAACAAACTGAGCAACCAGACAAGAAGAACCCAATGACCACATTGACAGATCTACAGTGTTCCTTGGCTGAGATGGGAGAACCTGCCAGTACAACAGTCTCCACAGCACTTCACCAATCGTTTTTTTAAGTGAGAGTGGCCAAATGGAAGCATCTCCTGAGAATGAAACACATGACAGCACGCACGCCTGCAGTTTGCAAAGGGGAACATGCAAGACTCTGAGAGCATAAGGCAAAAGATTATCATGCTATGGGGATGATTTTTCGCGGCAGGGACTGAGAGACTAGACTGGTAAAGATAAAGGGTTCAATGAATGGAGTCAACAACTACTACAATGGCGACAGCTAGTCTTACTGGGGTCCGAAGTATATTGAAAAAGACATTACACACAAACGACTTCACAATTGACTATATTTCAAAACATTAACATGTAGTGTGTGTGTGTGTGTGTGTGTGTGTGTGTGTGTGTGTTGTGTGTGTGTGTGTGCGTGTGTGTGTGTGTGTGTGTGTATCTATCAGTAACACATATGTCAGTACATACACACAACAAATAGGTCACATACGGGAGAGGCGTTGTGCCGTGAAACCAGGTTTGCTGTTCACTTGAGGATGGAAGGGAGTTCTATGCACTCATGGCTCTGTATAATACTGTACGTTTCCTTGAATTTGTTCTAGACCTGGGGACTGTGAAAATACCCCTGGTGGCATGCCTGCTGGGGTCAAAGCAAATCAAATCAAATGTTATTGGTCACATACACGAGTTCGGCAGATGAATTTGTTCTGGATTTGGTGACTGTGAAAAGACCCCTGGTGGCATGACGGGTGGGGTCAAAGCAAAACAAATCAAATGTTATTGGTCACATACACATGTTTTGTAGATGTTATTGCGGGTGTAGCGAAATGCTTGTGTTTCTAGCTCCGACAGTGCAGAAATATCTAACAGGAAATATCTAACAGTTTCACAACATATACCCAATACACACACATCTAAGTAAAGGAATGGAATTTAGAATATATAAATATTTTCAAGATCAATGTCAGAGCAATACACACCATTCCCACCACACTATACCTTCAGCTGAGGTCTAGAACTTAGGGAATGATTTGTACCAAATGCAATACACTTATTTTTAGAGATGTTCAATACCATCCATCCAAAACAGACTGCAACTCTTTAAGGGTTTCAGTCACTCCCCCCTCCCCTCCCTCTCCTCTGTTGATATGTAGATGACAGAGAGAGTGGTCCATTAGCAGGCCTGGTGTTGCTGTGTTGAATCATTAGGTCCACTGAGTCACTGAGCTGCCTCATCACACACTAATTAGACTGTTTTTGTTTCCTATCAATTAACACAGCAATTAAAACCAGTGCTGCCTCTGTTTACCCACGATCTGCTGG